>NW_022145614.1:14251172-14787638 GCF_000002235.5 Strongylocentrotus purpuratus
GTATGATATTTTTTATTTTTACAAAGGAAGAGCCAATATCTATTCCCTTATTTATTTCATGTATTTATTTGCTTATTTAATCATTAACTCAATTATTCATTCATTCACAAATTCATTTATTAATATGGGGATGGACACTTAAAGACCGTCAATACTACTGGGCCAGAAGGGATTAGACCACCCAGCCAGGTCACTGACAGGTGGCTATCTCATCAACTCAGCTCTCAACTAACATAAGAAAAAGAGGACCTTTGGGGACCAACAGGCACCGATTGTGGAAGTTTTCTATATAGAGGGAGCAAGTAGCTACAAATGTACAAGTAGGACAGTGGGGCTTTAAGTATGTTTCAGCTTTTCTAACGCTTGATTGTGTTGATTTATTGATTGCTTTTCACTGCTTTTGCCCCTGCGACATTTTCCCCGATTCTATATTTTGGATGTTTTTTTTCTCCCCATCTTAGCTGAATCGCTCACCACACCCAGGCACAGTATTTCTTCAAACCAAGTCTCCACTCTCCTCTAGGGTTACTGATTAGATTTTGAATATTCCCAGAATCTGTGAGCCGTCTCCTCCTCCTCCCCTCGGATATTCCGTCTCTATTTCATCTGTAACAAAATATTTAATTGTCTGCATCTGAATGCAAGGGCCTGATCTCGCTGCACAAATAATGTGATAAAGTAAAACAAACCCCCTATTAAGCCCTGCATGCATTATGCATCTGTTTCCCTGACCACTTTGTTGCAGACAAACCCCTAAAATCCTGCAATCCATCCCAGAGTCTCTAGGTTGCGACTTCGGGGAAATCACGAGTAATAATATCTGCTTAGGACGACCAGGTACTCTAACGGGCTAGAATAATATTATGCAGAGTTCAGAATGGAGACATCCTTTAAAGAGACGATCGAGTTCTGTGTAAAAGTGAAAAGTAATTTGTGAGCTTTTGCTTTATTTGTATGTCGGCTTGGAAAAACATTGTCAAAGACATGCCACATTGAAAAGGAATACACTTCAAATGCCCTCATTTTAAAAACATGATGTCAAATAGCTCAAAAGTTTGGACCAAACTTTTATGTCATACTTGTGTGCAGTCCCATATACCCAGGTTTCATCAGGATCAAGTTAATTAACTTCCTTTTCATCATTGCAAAACCTAACAGTATACATACTACAAAATCAACCTTTTTCAATTGCTTCCAGACAGTTTCTTTCACCTTGTAATTGCACGACTAGTTACTCAACTTCAGCTTTAAAAATGTTTCCCATTGATATTGAGAGACATGACATTGAGAGACACTTCTCTGAAAGCCAAATTCTGAATTATTCATTGTGCAATAATCTGGTTGTCCAGACTAATAACAGTCAAACAACAGACTGTCCGAAGTTGCATAAAACTGAGTTCCTGTAAGGATGGGACATTTTCGTGGAATGAAATCAAATTAACATTCTACATTTATGTTCAAGAGTACAAATAAATAATGTGTACAGTATGGTTGGAAACATATCCAAACACACCGGTATCAAAACACAAATAGACCTACGAATCTCAGTAATCATCTGCTTCTGCAAAATCTGGACCCTGTTTCATAAAACAAGTATCAACAGCAAGTTACCATAACTGTTTTAAGCTACTGAAATTGTGGCATTTGATTGGTTGAGAGCAAATTTGTCATAGAAGTTTTAGCATTTGTTATTGATGAAAAGTTTTATGAAACAGGGCCCAGGTTTTTCACTGCCAATTAAATGCACTTATTTTTAAATGGGAGAGTCCTTTCCCATGAAACCCCAGAATGAAGAAATACTTCTTATTCAAATTTTCCCAATTTTAGTCTGACATTTCTGACATAGCAACTTGTATGTTGCTATTGTATTACGTGTTGTAACAGGTGGTCGACTTTGGCAAAGATACATACCACTTTCCCCAAGTTAGCTCATTGATGACTGACAGATGATGTCACAAGGGGCATGAGATCTGGAGGTTCTTGGGGTGGAGCTTAGCAAGTTTGAAAAACAAATATTTCAAAAAATATTTCAAAATCTATGAAACAAATTTAGAAGTTTACATATCGAAATATGAGATGTATGCAGGACTGCACACCAACAGGAATACACTTGTATTTCGTTGTCATGGGCCCTTTAAAGGAACCCAAACAAGAAAGGGTTTGAATTAGACAATACATGCTAAAGCAAATAACAAAAAAGGATAAAAACAGAAAAAAAGGAGACAAAGCAGAAATGGAGAAAGGATGTGCAGACACAGAAAAAACATTATCTTATCATCGTAGACGAGTCCTTTAGCGTGAGTACTGTCTGAACCTTTTAAGAAAGCCTCGTCTGCGGAACATCAATCCCTCTAGGTGCCCTGCGCTGGGTAGGCAATCATTCATCATTCATAAGATGATACAAGATACCATCCAGGATTCGGAAGCTGGGATTGTCTTTAGAATGACGGTAACACAACGCATGGGTGATTATAGTTAGTAAGACGTCGGATGTTATGAAGAGAATATTGGAGGATGTTTAAATACATGTACAAATTAAAGCAACTGGAATGTTTAATAAATTTGACACTTCATATCTGAAGCTTGTACCTATACTGGAAATTACTGAGATTTTTATTAATGACTTCATCCACTCTCATGCATCTTAAAGGTAAAGACCAGTTTTGGAAACGGCCCCTCTCAAAAAATGAAATAGAAGCTCTTTATTACCAATCATGTGAAAGAATATGTTTTGACTAATACATGATGATAACAATTTTTCCTGGAAACCGCCAACTAATTGATATATTTGGTAAATTAGTTTATCTATTGGGACCAAATAGATAATATGCATGTGTCGTGCACATGTGCGTAGTCCCATATACATCTTTCTGTGTACAGTGCTTGTAACTTTACGAAGACTCGGCCAAATTTCTTATCATTTTGATGATTCCAGAATCTTGCAGTACATACCAATACGTATATGCTGGATGATCAACCTTTTCTGATCCTTTTCACAATGCAATCGCATGATCAGAACTCAACTTTATCTTTAAATTCTAACGATGAGATATTATCCACTCAATGAATGAATGAATCACTCGTTGAATCAATCAATCAGTCAATCAATCATTCATTAATCGATAAACCAATAGCCTGACAAAACCAAGCAACCAATCAAGGTATTGGTCTGATCAATAAATTTGCAGTGAACTTGAAATATCAAATCATAAAGTTAAAAAAAGGGTGTGCAGTGTTGGACAACTCCTTCACTGAGGAATAATGACCTACTTCAGTTAGAGTAACTTAATATTTGTACGTATTAATTGATTCTGTCCTATCCTATAAAACCTTTGTAGGTATTTTCAGCTTATTTTCATTTTGCCTTGCACATGAACTACATATTTTTCATTTTCCCACTAAAAGTAAATGGGAGCATATGAGCAAAAGGTGTGGCAACCAGATGGAATAGCAGACAGCACGGGAAGATCTTTAAACCAAAACTGTGGCAGCAAGAGAGACAAGATGCCTCGTCTTAGGCAAAGCCTACATACATGCATACACAAGTACATGCCTGTAGAATGGGACGGAGATAGGCATAAAAACAGTAATCTTCTTTTGCTTTGGCTGGATCTCTTTATCTCTATCTAAATGCATCTAGACTAATTCGTCCCCAAGCAGGTTCATCTGAGAGGAACAAACATATCAGAACACCCTTAGAACCATCAAGGAAGGATATCTGCTCAGTACCCTGCTTTGAGACAGCAATCCCTGGAGTAGGAAGGTCGATAGAGTAACAGTAGGCACGTCTTCATCATCTCGAGATTGCTAAATAGCCTGCCATTTCTGATTTGGGAAATAATCCCGAAGTTACAAATCGCGTCTTCATCAGCCCGTGATTCGACCTTGAAACTTGAAACTCGACCTTGAGAAATCAGCTCGAGATATTTTGCTCAGTCTTGAAAAATTTACAAGCACTGTACACAGAAAGATGTATATGGGACTGCACAAACATGTGGCATAAAAATCTGTCCTGATTTTTATGTTGTTACATTCCATATTTAGAATATGAAAGCATTTGAAGAGCCATGCTTTTCAGGGAACATTTTTTATCTGATGTTCCTCCACACTTGCATAATACTATGATAACGCCAACAAATTATTTTTCCTCTCTTCCCAGAACTCAACCCTCTCTTTAATGCATCTCAACCTCGATCATGAGGCAAAAAATCCAGCATGATATACTGTCTAGTGAGACAGAAGGGTACTTATTCACAGCACTCAAACTATTGTAGCTTTTGGAGGTTTCGTGGTCTAGAGGAGAAGTCGCCGGACAGTGGATCACATGGTACGCAGTTCGAGTCCTGCAGCAGCACTAATGTCATTTGGCAAGACATTAATCTATGTTTGCCACACTCAACTAAGTTGAGTTAGATGGGTACCTGGCAGGAACAAATTCCTTGAAATGCTAGAGCGCCGTAATGGCAGCCGCGCTAAAGCCAGCAAAATAATGGTGAAGGGTCAGAAGTGTCAAGTCTGACAGGCATGAGCGCTATACAAGAAACCACTTTTTTAGCAGACGACAAACCAAACACATATATTAGTTAATTTAGGTTTCAAAGCTACATGTACATAGCAAATACAAATAATAACCCACAGCCCCTTCCCCTTTCTATTTCCCCTCATTTTTCCCTTCTCGCTGTCAATTCTACCTTTTTCTCACATCGCATCATCTTTCTTTGTCATTTTTCTCTCACCTTCTTCTTCTTTCTCTCTCTTTATCTCTCGCGCTTGGTGTTGTCTACAAGTTTCCAAAGACAATAATTTAGCTGGAAAGGACAAAGAATACATATCGCGTTGGACCTGGTATTATTACACACGACCAAAGAAAAGAAAGAAAAAAATGAATAAAGTGAGGAAGAATAAGACTAGTATCATGTACGTTGTCTGATAACATGCTCTCAGTTGGATTTGTAACATAAGCAGATTGCAAACGTGATGCCCACCCACCCCTTCCCCCTCCCCCTCCCCCTTCAAGACACCCCGAGGAAGAAGGATCCTTTATTGTCCTTTCTTGGGTATACATTGAATGTGCCCTGGTCCCTTGACATGTTTTCGTTACATAGAAGCAAGCCAAATAAAGAATTTATGAAAAGGTTTTTGCAACCTTTCAAGGAAACTTTGCGATACTTTGCAAAATTTGAACATCTAGGTTGTTTAGTTTGAACACAGCCTCTTCTTGAGAAAAAATTGATTTTTTTAATTTTTTGTATTATTGGAGTTTGGTTTCAGAGTAAACTTTTGTGTGATACTGACATAGAAGCAAGCCAAATAAAGAATTTATGAAAAGGTTTTTGCAACCTTTCAAGGAAACTTTGCGATACTTTGCAAAATTTGAACATCTAGGTTGTTTAGTTTGAACACAGCCTCTTCTTGAGAAAAAATTGATTTTTTTAATTTTTTGTATTATTGGAGTTTGGTTTCAGAGTAAACTTTTGTGTGATACTGACATAGAAGCAAGCCAAATAAAGAATTTATGAAAAGGTTTTTGCAACCTTTCAAGGAAACTTTGCGATACTTTGCAAAATTTGAACATCTAGGTTGTTTAGTTTGAACACAGCCTCTTCTTGAGAAAAAAAATTGATTTTTTTAATTTTTTGTATTATTGGAGTTTGGTTTCAGAGTAAACTTTTGTTTGATACTGACATAGAAGCAAGCCAAATAAAGAATTTATGAAAAGGTTTTTGCAACCTTTCAAGGAAACTTTGCGATACTTTGCAAAATTTAAACATCTTACAGAGGTTTGTTTAGTATGAACACAGCCTCTTCTTGAGAAAGAGTTTTTTTTTTTTTTATTGGAGTTTGGTTTCAGAGTAAACTTTTGTTTGATACCGATCACAACTCTCAATATATAATGGTTATAGGAGATGGTAACTTTGTGATGGATAGATGGTGTTGCGATAGATTCAACTGATTAGCAACCCTTTCAGTTAAGTGCCTAGGAGGGGTAATTGCTTAAAAGTATTGCCTCTTCTCTGTGCTCATTCAACACAATTGACAGAACCCTGTGTTGACAATACTGAATCTACTGTACGCTACAAAACTCCCTCAGGATTATCTTTGGAGGAGAGTTTCTGATAATTTGCCAAATGTTATGGCTTAAAGCGTGCATACAGAGTGAGGGATAGAGATAACCGAAGCATACACTTTACTATTAAACCTTTATCCTGGTATAACAATTTACCAATGCTCATCTTTTAGACATCTATGAACGTCATCTGTCATGGCCACATCATACTGTACGCTCAACATGACAAGCAGAGCTTTCAAAGAAATTTCTCAAGTTGGTATTCTCGACGACGACAACGGTGGGGTGTGAACGCTGGCCCTGAAAACCCAGCTGATGGAATGATCTTCCCGGACGAAGACAACGTCTCGGTAATGAAAACATATCTAGTGACTTCTGGAGTCCCTTGGGACTGTCTGGAAGGTGTGATTCTTTTGTGTGCGTTCAAGGAAACAAGGTGTAGCAAAGCAACAGATAGGTGTGGAGGGAGAAAGAAAGAAGCTCCGGAGCCTCCCTTTCAATCCACCCAATCTCTCTCTCTCCAGTCAAAAGGATACATCACAATAGCATGTTTTATTATTATTATTATCAGGACGTACAATCTATCTGTTTTCTTGTCTTGGCGGCGGAATTGCTGGCGGTGCTTCAATCCATCAACATAGATACCTGCAGGGGAACCTGATCAAGAAACGTCCCATGTCTTAATCACTTTCTATTCTTACAGGTACATGACGAAATTCCAAGGATGAAACCTGCTACATTCCTGATTAAACTTTCATATCATGTGGGATGCATTTAAAGGGGAAGTTCACCCTGATATTAAGTTGGTTTCGGTAGAAGCAGAAAAATGAGAGAAACGGCTTAGTGAAAGATTTAGCGAAAACCAATTAAAGATAAGAAACTAATGAATTTTTGAAGATGCGATCGATCAAACACAGACTGAAAACTCTGTGAGTATCTTGTGAGCTCCCCTCTCATTTGCTCTGTACCGGTACTAAAAAACTTCCAACAATTTATATTTTCGATTGAGGAAATTTTACCTCAATTTAACACTCAATGTCTTTTTAAAGGGGCTTGCACAGTTTTCAAGAAGCCTGGATTTTCTTGAACCTTGATTGTGAAAAATTACATTATGAATGCAGCACATTTCTTTAATAGGCATACGTTTTTTTTACGATGGATGACCTGCCCATACATGTAAATAGTACTGTTAAATAACCATCTTTCTCATCATCTTACTAATTAGAGACGTCTACTCACCAAGTGAGAAAGGAGTTTAGTCAAACAGAATTTTATACCAATCACCTCAATTTTCAAGACCGACTCATTCAAAGCTGTACTGATGAAAGTCCTGATTGTTGAACAAAATTGTTATCTCAATTTTTTGAGGCTGCTTTGAAAGTCACTTTTTGTTTTCAAAAGTTATATTTTATTCTTGCATCATTTAGGAGTACATTGTGAACCATCCCATGACAAATTTGGCCCATATATAATTTTTAATGTAAACATTACATTTTTGTTTGTGGGACTTCTTGTTGGATGTTTTTCTTTGTGAAACAACATTATGTCAAAGTATACCAATTATCTTTTTTTTCCTCTAGGGTTGCATCACTTTTTGCTTTTTGCTTTTGTTAATTCCACTCTAATATACTTTTTTTTTTTCATTGTCTGTTGAAAGCCATAAGGGTGCTAAAAAGTGTATTAAAGGATATGCATCAAGTCCAATTTGGCAGACGATCTGAGTGATATTAACCTAATATCATTAGTTTCCTGCGGCTATACCTTACCAGTGCAGGGAGGTACCTGGGTGTGGTAGAGCTTGAACTGATTGAGAGCTTTACTGTTTGAAGAATGGACTAATGAAAATGGATGTTCCATCACGATCAAAAGAACCCCACAGGCGAGAGGATCGACTTGTCATGACGGACGGTGTAAGCATTGAATGTGAAGCTCATTCCTCTGTCTGGAGACATATTTGCAGTTAGACATGTTCCGTTTGTCTTTTATAGAATATACAGTTTTCTACCATAATTATAGTCTGAAATGAAATTTTGATTATCCATTAAATTTTGGGGCTCATGTCCAATTTTGGGGCTCATGTGCAATTTGAGGGGCTCATGTGCAATTTGAGGGGCTGATGTGCAATTTGAGGGGCTGATGTGCAATTTTGGTGCTCCTGTGCAATTTGAGGGGCTGGTGCGCACCGGGCCTCTGTATTTAAGTGAGGAGCCCTGGCACAGTCAGCAAAGAGTTTATAGTTCACTGTTCGCATCAAATCTTTGAGAAAGCTCAAAATTACAATATAAAACCTGGCTTCTTTAAAAAAAAAAAAAAGAACTACAGATATAAGGTTTGAATATCCCATAGTAGGGTGTGGTTGATGGAGAAGAAACTAATAATCACCTTTCATCATGATCACAAAAATTAATGACACAATCTGTCACAATCCTGCCGTTTCTAATTCCTGATTGAAAACTGGGCTGAGAAGAAGTGAGAATGACTTCTTCAACCGTTCTAAGGATCCAAATTGCTTTCACAGATGGCATGGAAGCAATGAGAATCAGAGAACTGTCAACTCTTGTTAATTTTCTAGGGTCATTAGTACTCTAAAGAATGAATGTTAAAATGAACTAGACATTTAGAAAGTTTGGAAACAATTTTCTTTTTCTTTTGCAAAATTCTAAAACAAATGAACAAGGCATTTTTCACATGGCTTTGACACCTAATATGTAAAAAGAAAGTTTGGAAACAATTTACTTTTTTCTGTTGTAAAATTCTAAGACAAAAAATAAAACATCATAAAAAAAATAATAATAACAATATAGACAAAACAAAGAAGGACACATGACTTGACATTGCCTACAAAATCAGGTACAAAGTAAATAAAATGCATTTTGGGGGGTCCCGTTTAAAGCCTATCTGCACTAGTTTGGCCAGGAGGGATTAGACCTCCCTGTATGGTCCCTGACAGGTGGTTATCTCATCAAATCAGCTCTCAATTAAAAGGGAACCATGGGGGACCAATAGTCACTGCTTAGGAATTGTTTGCTATATAGAGGGCGCAAGTAGCTATAAGTAGTGCAGTGGGGCTTTAAATGCTATAAGAGCATGCAAAATGCACCATTCGGATTGTCAACAATGAAGAAGCGTCTCAAAGATTTTGCTTCCTCACTGTTCCTGTTTTGCTATAAAAATAGACTATTACATTTGTTACTATATGCTATCATGTATGATGACAAAGTTAAAGATAAAGACCAGTTATGGTCATGCGATTGCATTGTGAAAGAAATGTTGTGGAATCAATCAGAAAAGCTTGATCATCTAGAATATAAGTATTGGTGTGTACTGCAAGGTTTTGGAATCATCAAAATGATAAGAAATTTGGCCCAGTCTTGATAAAGTTACAAGCACTGTACACAGAAAGATGCATATGGGACTACACCCCACAGTCTTGATAAAGTTACAAGCACTGTACACAGAAAGATGTATATGGGACTACAGGTCACTTGTGCGATATCTATCCGGTCCAGATAGATATAATGATTTACCAAATATATTAATTAGTAGGCGGTTTCCCGGCAACATTTATATCATCACATATTAGTCAAAACATATTCTTTCACATGATTGGTAAAAAGAGCTTCCATTCCATTTTTTGAGAGGGGGGTGTTTCCAAACTGATCTTTACCTTTAACATTCAGACTTACATCAAACTTGGAATATCAAAATAAAAAGTAATTAATTGGGATGAGAGAGGTTTGGGAATGTCCTCGTTTTACTAAGTTCAACAGGGATGAATAAATATTGGAATCTCTAGCTTTTTTTTCCACTTTGGACTAATCTTCCTCCGTAACATCTCAAAAAGGATTAACGTCTTATTTTATCCAACATCGGTAAACAACCCTAATCCCTCTCTTTTCCGCCTTTTTCTGGTTGTTGTAGGCAATACAAGTTGAGATAATCCCTCCTATAGCTGAGTGATCCCGACTTTTAGCATTTCCGTCACAAAGCGGAAACGGCAGGCTGAAAATCACTTCTTCGATTGGACTGTAAATGGCATATTAATCCTCCATCATTATTGGAGTATCTATGATGAATCTTGTGATCTACATGTCATCGTCGGCTGATGTTAAGGTTGGGATGCGATGGGATAAAAATAAAAGAAGAATAATGCAGACATACTCTGACAGTCTGTCTGGGGTCTGGGAAGGAAAACAAATGTGAGCCCTGTTTTTTTGTTTTTTTTCCTTCTTCCCCCAGTTAATGCCTGTCTGTGAAAAGATGGCCAAAGGGGAAAAAATGTAATTGATTTTAGTGTCATTGTCCTCGATCATGCATGTATATATGGTGAGTGAATGAGAGAGAGAGATGGAGAGAGAGAGAGATAGAGAGAGATGGAGAGAGAGAGAGAGAGAAAGAGAGAGAGAGAGAGAGAGAGAGAGGGAGAGAGAGGGGGGATAAAGAAATTCAGTAATGTGAACAAAATCAAGCTGTCAAATGTTTTTGTTTTTGAATTCATTACTTAGGGAACCTATCCACACTTGAAAGTTAGACTTATATTGGTGACTAAGTTTAGACTAAGAGTTCATATCCTGGACAAAAGAAAAATTATTGTGGACAAAAATCAGAATTGAGATTAACAAATTTGTAGACACCTGTAAATAAAAGTGTTTTTTGTAAACCATGCAGCCTTTTAAAATAACAGGATGAGCCATCTAAAACATCTAAAACGGCAAAATAAATGACTCAAGTTTACCTATGGTGTGCTTGATAACTTTGTATCTTACAACAGGGACCCGTTTCACAAAGCCTTTTTTCAATGACAAAAGACAAAAGTCAGTGACAAATCTGCTGATAACCAATCAGAAGCAAGGATTTCAGTAGCTTATAACAAGAATTGTCATTTGTCACTGATGACAAGTTTTGTGAAATGGGGCCCAGATGTATAAATTGTTATATGTAAGGGCCTTTATTATGCACAGCTACTTCTTAAACCCCATCTGCCATTCATTAAACAAAAATTTATTTAATCTATTCATTTATTCATGTTTGAACGTGGCTTCACAAACCAGATTGCGTACATCGTTCTTCCCTTGATGCTCTACTATATTTTACATTCTTTCCACTTTCTGAGAATCTTATCAAACAAGTTCAAAATATTTTTCAAAACATGAAAGAAAAAAAAAAATTCTCTTTCACTCCATCTTTTTTCCCTTTTTCTTCTTTCGTATTTCTCCACCTCCTCTCCCTAATAATGGATTTTCAATGAACTACATCCCTGTACATGGAGATGAATATTGAAAGCAATGAAATCAGAAGAAGAAATACATTTAGAAAAAAAATGAGTCAGACAGACCCTTGCACACCGCATCTTTTTATCTCGATTACCAGTGGAAAGGAAAATGATTTGGCTTTATTTCAGGGTGTGGTTTTCCAGCTTTAGTGTACTCTCCTCTCTCTCGGGCTTTGGGGGAGCCGTAATTGAAGGAAGGAGAAAGTGAAATGAGATATAAATCACAAACAATATTAACCAATATTTTCATATCTGGTGAGTCACACGTAAAAATCATTCGTGTTCTTTCGTCGTCCGGTCAGTGAACCTTCCGTCGCAGCCTGAGGGGGAGCATCCAGGCAAGGGAGATTATATTAGGAGTCTAACACAAGGGGATGAGCCCAAAGGAAAAGTCTGGGAGGAGAGAGATGGGGAGGGGATGGGAGAGAGAGAGAGAGAGAAAGAGAGGGAGGGAGGGAGGGAGAGCTAAATTAGAAGACAAAGAAAAACAGTGACAGAGAGATAATGACCTAAGGATATTAGAACCCACATACTTGAAAGAAATGGTGTATACATGAAGTACATGTACAGTATTACAGGACAAAATATCTGAAAAGGAGATCAGGAAACATATCATAAAAGGTGAGAAAGAGAGCGAGAGAAAATTCCCAGGAAAACATCCTCATTGAAAGCATAAAGCATAGATCTGCATAACAGATAGAGAAAGGATATTATAATTGGAAATAAAGCACATGTTTACGAAAATCTAAATGCATGCTTTGAAAACGGCATCAAATTAGGTCATAGATTTGATGGGAATGTCTCGATCACGATTGAATTTTCATTTCAGAAGTGCTCTTGGGATCAGCAAATTCCATCTCCACTTAATTTCCTATCCTTTAATTCAAGCTTTATCATAGCCCGAGGGCATAATGACTGAACCAATTATTATCTCGATGTTGGATAACATCATGGCATTTTCTGCCTCAAAATGGAAGCATGTATTGTAAGGCTCAAGAGAGCATTTGTAATGAAGAAAATAATCCATCGTCTTCTCTTGCTCTCTCCCTCTCTATCCTAATCTCTCCCTCTCTCTCTCTCAGTTTTCAGGCGATGTTCATTTTTTCTTCAGGGTTGGTGAATAAATTCCAAATGATTTAAATTCCCTCTTTCTTTTTTGTTTCTTTCATGTACCTTCTCAATCTCTCTCACTCTCTTCCTTTCATATATCTCCTCACCTTCCCTCTCTTCCTATGTCTTTGCCTTTTCTCTCTATCTTACTTACTTGTACCTCTACCCCCCCCCCCCTCCTCTCTTCCTGTTGTTACCCTCCCTCGTCACACACTTTCCTTCTATCTCTCTCTTATTGTATCAACCCTCTTCTTTTCCTCTCTCCCCTCTGGTCTCTTTCTCTTTCCTTCCTCTCATTCTTTCATCCTTTCTGTCCTCCTCTTGTCTTCAGGGCATATTTATTCTCCCTTAGGGTTCGGTGAATGAACTCAAAATTCTTCTACTTTCTTTGAATGTTCTTTTTCATAAAATCTCCTCATCTTCCTCCCTCCCAGCCTTTCCCCGCAATCTTTACATTTCTAATGTTCCTTTCAATTTACATTTTCGTGCTCCGCAAATAATTCATTTATAGTTGTTGTTCTTGCTGCAATTTTACAACTGAGAAGTTTCAGTGTAATCAACCAGATCTTCCTCATTTTCTTCTGTTCTATTTGAAATAGACACATTATTTCTCCCTTTTTTCTTTTCTTTCCTACTGTGGTTTTCAGGGCATATCAATTCCCCCTTAAGGTTTGGTGAATGAACGTCAAGTTCTTCTACTTTCTTCAAATTATCTCTTTTTCTCTCCTAGTCTTTCCCCTTAATCTGTGTGTTTCTAATATTCCTTTCAATTTATATTTTCTTGCTGCAGTGCAAACAATTAACTTGAAGTAGTTGTTGTTCTTGATGGAATAATACAACTGAGGAGTTTCTGTGTAATCGACATGATCTTCTTCATTTTTTAACATTCTATTTGAATCGGAAGCAGATATTTCTTCATGCCAAGAGAGTATCAACTCGTCTGTCCTTTAAACAAGTTTACCAGATGGTTCTCAAATAAAGTAATTGCGAACCAGACGAGAAGGTCCCCATCTCTGAATCACATTAACGCCTTTCTAATCTCATGTCTTATCGCTCAAACGTCTCAAATGAACTTACACCCTTCTGGTTCTCAACAGAGGATACAGTTCATCCCTGGGAAAAACAATCAGATTGGAGTATTGTGTATTCTTGGTGGTAGTAGAAGGGGATAACAACCAATCACAATTCCCTGCCATCACAACGCTTTTCAGCAAGGCAGCTACGTTGCAGAATTAACTCTACCCTATTGCCTCGTCCATGTACTTTCCACTACTAATTACAAATACTGCCTCTCCGAGGTCTCTAGAGTCACACAGTGTTGAATGAGAGAGTTTGCGTAATGCTACCTAAACATGCCGCCCTTGTGCAAGCTTCTATAGTTCACGTTTTTAAAAATTATCCCATGTTCTCTCCAACCACATTGCCATCTGCCTGTTTGTTTTTTCAGATCATATGACATTTGTGTAGCGCACACCGAGATTGGCCTATCTTATCCTGTCCCCCCCCCCCCCTCCCCAGTCTCCTGGCACAGGCTACAACATGAAACTTGATAGTGCATGTGTGAAAAAAAGCAACTGAGACAGACTCAAGACTAGTCAAACACTAATCAACATTATTTGGATCCAATATTACAATAAATGAGGGTCTCGGCAGAGTTTTTTCTTTCTTCAGTGCTTGACATTCAATTTTTAAAGACTGTCACACATAATCTAATAGTTTTTATTACAGATTTCTTTAAAAAAATGTATTCTTACATATATCTATTGATCTATTTATATTAGTTTTGGAATATAGTACAGCTAAAATTTACAATTCCATGAGGTTTGGGAAGGACTGCCAACATCATACAGTCGGCTTTGATTTTAAATGTGGGTTTCTTTGTGAGTTCACTTTTGCATGCTTTATCAGATTTTTATAATTTGTATCTCAAAATGACCTTAAACACCACTACTTGAAAGACGTTACTAAGATCAAATTGGACCCTGGGGGGTGTTTCATAAAGCTGTTCGAAAAGTTACGCATGACTTTACGAACGACTTGTATATGAAAAGCCAAATGGGATGCTCAATCATTATTGATTATTATTTATTAAGTTGAACTGTGCAGATGTAGATTAACATTCTTATCATAACAACCATTTTTAATGCCAAGTATATTTTTTGCCATAATTTAATTGAGGTTATTGGAAATATCAGAAAAAACTTTGGGCATCCTACCTGGCACTTCATATACAAGTCATTCGTAAAGTCATGCGTAACTTTACGAACTCTTTATGAAACACCCCCCTGGTTGGTTAAAACAGATCGAATACACAAACCAACCACTAGACTAGCTCAAATCTCCCTCCAAATACTATGTACAACATTAAATATAGCCTTCATCACATCACACACATATATCTTTAATTCACGCGACTGCTAAGCGTAAATGCCTCTAACCGACTATATTAACTACCCCCCTCTACCTCCGGTTCTAATGATATCTTTTAGTTATGCTGCTGAATGACATCCAGTGGGGCTAATGCACTGTCTAGCCATACGTTAATCTGTCATTTATGCCCACTCTAATTTTAGCCCCTCCTGTTTTTTACATTCTATTTTTAATATTTATTTTTTCTTTTGACCTCCACCTCGCTAATCTCGTTACGTCAAATTATTTGTGCAGACCCCCATAATGCACACGGAAAGCAAATGTTTCAAGCCCAGTTTTCACTAATGGCACATATTCCTAAATATATCACATTTCGACTTGTTATCAAAGCAAAAGTTAGAATGTCTTTATTTTGGTAAAATAACTATTTAACATTACCATCCCTGCAGCACACGTCATACATGTCCAGTACACATTATTGTATTTTAAATTATTTTCTTCATCGACCCTCCAGAGATAAAGTTTAGAAAAATATGTACTAGATCAGCAAGTGAATTATGGTTTTCATAATCACTTTTAAGCCCCAACAACACCATTCAATATTTTGTTTTCTTCTATTAAAAGCAAAATATTTTTGGAGTGTACTTAGCCTTTAAACACAACTGGCTATTCTAAAACTCTTTATTTTCCCAAGAGAGTGAAACAAGAAAAGGAGCTACTTCAACGTAGTAGCCCTCTATAGAGAGGCACTCACTATATATGTCAGGTTTTACCACCACCACTAATACATGTATGCCTGTGAAAAGAAGGCTGCACATTTGATGAAATCAACACATAATTAGTCCCTCCTACACATCTGATAATCAGCTTACAATCGGTCATCCTCACAAGCTTGTTACACGCTTCTCCGTCAACACATCCGACCCCATTCTTTCGGCTCCTCCATGAAAAAGTCAAAAAAGCTTCAAAAACCTCAGACGGACAGACGATGATGATGATGGATGGCTGGCTGCCGGACCTGGGAGGCTCATGCCAAACCACTTTCAAACTGTCTGTTTGGAGCCAGAAGGGCATTAACTTGTATACTTTAAAGGCATCGTTTAACAATGTTAAATCTGAGATGCACGGCCCTATGGGTTATCAGTGTCTGTGATATGGTGTAATATTGAAGCCCTAATAAAAATTGCGCTTCAAAATGATCATGAAAAGCCTCAAAAAGAAAAAATCTTTGAGTGACCGGATTTACCATACTCACTTTCCCCTATAGACTGTAGTGTTATAAAAACCGTTAGGGAAACGGTTAATGAAATTTCGATTTCCAATCATAAATATCTTGATAATCAGACAGGCGATCGGCTTGTAAAGTCATGGGGGTCCTGACTGACCTAAAGGTTTATAATTATCATGGCAGCATGAGCTATGTCCAGAATTTAGTTTAAGAATCTGATGCAAAGTTACCCAACCCCTTTAGTTTAGAGTTAACAAACTTCTGATTCCAAAGAAACATATTTGTCACTCTGAGGAAATCATCATTTTCCTTCCAGGTAGACCGCATTTACCGACCAGTCATGAGTACTGCATGTCAAGACTGACTTTATTTGTAAAAGACACATTAAAGGTAAAGACCAGTTCTGGTCATGCAATTGCATTGCGAAAGAAACGTTGTGGAATCGATCAGAAAAGGTTGATCATCTAGCATATTGTACTGCAAGGTTCTGGAATTATCAAAATGATAAGAAATTTGGCCCAGTCTTGGTAAAGTTACAAGCACTGTACACAGAAAGATGTATATGGGACTACGGGTCACGTGCACGATATCTATCCGGTCCAGATAGTTATAATAATTTACCAAATATATCAATTAGTAGGTGATTTCCCGGCAACATTTGTATCATTGCGTATTAGTAAAAAAAAAAATCTTTCACATGATTGGTAATAAGAGCTTCTATTTCATTTTTTTGAGGGGGGGGGGGGGGGCGTTTCCAAAACTGGTCTTTACCTTTAAAGTATTTTTTTGAAATAAAAGAGATAACATCAATACGGTAACACCATTAAAACTTATATTGTGAATGTAATTTTAGTAGAGCAATAAAGCTTCAGGGGAGACATAAATCATGAAATCTTAGTACATAAAATATGAATGATGCTAAGATTTTCTTCAGGATTCTTTTTTATCAAGAACTACGTGTGATTTTTAATTGCATACAGAAATGGCTTCATACTGTTCATTCAATCTATAAAATGCTGCATAGTTGCATAAATTTACTGCGAGCCTAGACCTTAAAACTTTAATGAGATGATCCCTGAAGCACATTTTCCAAGCTAAACTGGGAAGGGGATGTGTTTTGTCTGAAGAAAAAAAACATAATAGACTGGATTATGTAATAATTCAAATCCATAACCCTAGCAATGTGGAAATCAGTTTTGTCAGTCTCCAGGCTGCAGGTACAAGTAGACATTGTTGTGTTATAAACTTGCATCTCTGCTATTATGGTGGATAATTACAAACATTTTTAGTACTATAAAATAATACAAAATTAAAAATCCTTTTGTTTACCCAGGGAAGCCTCGTCAGCTTCAATGTTGTTCTTCCTGAGGTCCCACGCAATTATTCATACCCCAGCAATCGCCAGGTACCCATTGACAACTGAGAAATAGCTGAGAAGTTTGGACCAAACTTGTGAGGTTTTTCCCATTTCTGCGTTCAGTGCATGTGCTGTCCAGCAAGAGAGGGTCGATTTCTGTACATCATGATCATTCAAAAACCTATCATTGTAATGAATATTTAGGTAAATTTAACCCTTCAACAATCATTTCTAGACAGTTTCTTTCATAATGTAACCACATGAATAGTACTAACTGTTTAAAAAAAAGTATCTGCATTATAAATGTCCCTCTATGAGGAAATGAATAAGAAAACAAGCAAAACTAACATTGGATATCATAAGACATATGCGTCTTCTATATGAATCTACCCTTAACTCTTAAGCTGCCACCCATACAATGCACCCAGTGCCACAGTGCTAATCCCTATTGTGCCAGCCACAAATCTCCTGTGTGCCAAGTTAATTTTAAGGTTGGTTCAAGCGCGTGTTATTTAAATCTTTACAAAAAACAAATCACTAAATTACTCGAGAAAATCCAATCTGACTGTTGTATACAAAGACGCGTAATCCAAAGCCGATAATCTGATGCACGCGATGGTACTTTCAATAGCGCTGCAAAACCACTCAGCACGGTGCAATGGGCATGAACAATGACTGTTATTACATATGCGCCCTTGCGTGCACAAAGCAGAGTAGCGGTGGCTCGCTAGCATGAACGTGGCATTCAATCGATAGCGCGCTCGCGTGCACAGAGCACTATAACAATAGCGCGCTAGCAGTCTCATGGCAGGATATGAGTTAATTTAGTAGAGGAGGGCGGAGACATAACAAAAATAATTACAGAAGGGATCTAGCTAGCAGACAAGGTCCTAAATAAGACAATGTGCACGAAATGTCATTTTTCGATACATTAAGTGTCATTAGATGCTCAAGCATAATGTCATCCATATTACTTCCTCTAACAGTGATCCCCATCAAATTGAGAATGACATGTTTTGATTTACAACAGCAACATACAGCAGCTTTGAAAAAAAGAATTATTCCATGTTACTTAGGGTGCCTTCAAGCGACACTTTTTTAGCATAGAAACACGTTTTTCAAAGACGTTTAGTTTAAGACATGGTTACGTTCATGCGATTTTTCGTCTGTCGTAAAAATAAACGTGTTTCAAAGCATAAGTATGAAAGCGCTGAAAAAGATGCGTTCTGTAACATGATGCTAAAAATCGCTTGAACGCAACAGAGTTCTCAATCATGATTCCAAGACGTCATTATCCTGGCCTGCTTCCGGTTTGGCTGACAGTCGACTGTGAACACATTCCCGGGTCCTGGGTCAAACTAGGCAGTGTGATGCGTATAGTGGATGAGCTTGAAATAAGCGAGAATCAGCGTTGATGGATAATCGCTTGAACGATCTCCCACAGTAAGCGTGTTTTGTAATGCCGTTTTGATTTGTGATTAATGTTTGTGATTCTAGCTTCAAAAAATCGCTTGAACGCACCCTAATACTTGTATATTTTCCTATCTATGTACGCTCTACGGCACCAAACCAGATTATTATGTAATTACAGAATATCTTTAATAGTTACTATTAAAAAAAAGTAGACCCCCCCCCCATGTCTATTGCAGAGAAAATGATGTTGAATTAACTTTCAAACATAAACTCTTTGCTTTACAAGAAAAGGAATAAAACTTGTTCATGTAAATGAGCTGATAGATAAACAAACAGATAAACGAGCTATTAACATTATTTTGAAAGAAATGCTACTATAACCTTGATACAAATCTCATAAAAGCTCTTACAGAAATCCAAACGGGCATCAACTTTTTCCCAGTAAAAAAGAGGAGGGGGCTGAGTCTAAGGTAGAGCAGTGGCTTTATGAGATCGACTTGAATCAAGGATCTTGAAGCATTTCTTTTGAAAAATAGTAATAGCGATTAAGAAGTCCTGGGTCTAAAACCCAAGTTTGGCGCACTAATGCCCGTTATAAAGACATTTATCCACATTATCTGTTACTTTTAGTCTTTTAGTCTACTGGGATATTAGTCCACAGCTTTATCTCTCTCTCTATTCATCTAGTTATATTTTAGTCTAATAATAACAATAATCAGGATTCAAATAGCTTTCAATACGAAAATACGGTTTCATAGGGCTTTACCTCAGTCATTGCATTCATTCACACACAATTAGCACCATCTTCACTCTCTGGGTAGTATCCTACCATATGGTCACGATGAGGGCATATGGCAATTACAAATACAAAGGATTTTGACATCCTACCAGGTCCCAATTTCTCTCCTGGGTATGGAGTGGTAAATGTAGGTTAATGCCTTGCCAGAGGACATTAGTGCCGTGTCGGGGATCGACCCCACAACCTTTGCATTTCAAGTCAAGTGCTTAAACCACTCAAATACAACAACTCTGCAGTGGCATTAGTCTACGGTAAATATCTCCAGAAAGGTTATGGAGAGTCTATCAAATCAAATTTCAAAGAAAGTTCTTAGATCTCCAGAGATTCATACTAATCAGCTATGATCCAGCAGAATGTATCCCTAAGTGGATTCAGGGGTGATTGAAGCCCCCCCCCCCTTTATGAGAAAGAAAGAGAGGGAGAGAGAGAGAGGGGGGGGTGTGGGGAAGAGGGAGAGATGAAGAAAGGGGGAGGGAGGAGAGGGGGAGAGAGAAAGAGATAAAGAATGAAAGAGAGAAAGAGAGGGGGAGGGAAAGAGAGAGAGACTGAGAGAAGAAAAAAAATGCTATTTCATTTTACACCCCCCACCCCCTCCCTATTAAAATCGTGGATACACCTTTGGTACCACCATCCCAGAACAGTTCTAGATTCCTACCTTTGCTCTAAGTTCCAGTAACTTGACCGGCTTCTCGGATAATGGCAAAACTTTTCCATCTTCATCTAGAAAAAGAAAAGAAAAGAAAAAACATTGAAAAAACAGATTACATCAATTGCACTTGTCAACCCCCTAATTCATTATGCATTCATACACAGAGAAACATTATATCCTGACGGATATATCTTTACTATTTTTATGCCTTCCTGGATGAGGAGGCACAGTTTCAAAGCTTTTAAGTTTCTGTGTGACATTTGATGAATAGATATATGTCGGCCATCTATGATTGATCCTCCAATTTACTCCAACTCGACTCCCACAAATGTATCAAGGGATTTATGTTCAACTAAAATGTAAATCTTGTTTTCTAACAAAGGTTCCATCATGAATACACCCGAACCCTCATTCTAAATTTACTTAATATGTTGTTAGGGAGGCAAGAGACCTTTTTTATTTCATTAAGGAGATACATGTAGATGTAGACGAGATGGCATAAATTTATCAACTGTTTTATATGGTTGGAAAGATTTAAAAGTATGGTAATCTTGAGCTATGGTAATGTCAGAAAATAAATGGAGTACTAAACCAAGGTTACATCTAAATGTAACAAGACAAATGCAACTGCATCTTCTTTATGCCTCAGCCCTTAATTCAGTATAGGAAATGGATGAAATCATACATGACATACCATAGTGAAAACAAAACGCCTATAAATCAATGTCAACTGACCACTATGCTCTTGACCGACTAGCACCAAAATATAAAGTAACACTGTCACCATGTGGTGACTTGTCAGTTTTGTAAGAAATAAGAAATATTTGTGCAATATACAGCACATTGAAATGAAGAATACAATGTATTTATCCCCTAATTCGTCCCTATTTTCGCGAGGTGACGGTAGTGAATGAAGATCGCATACAATTTGCGTGCAGATTTTCCTCACTGCCGTCACTTCGTGAAAATGGGAACGAATTGGTATGAACTATACACTTTTTAACTTTTTGTCTATAAAAAAAAAATACCCACAGATTTATATTTTTAATGTTTTAAGCAATACCATTCTCTAATGTATTCAGATTATATGCAAGTGTTTATGGAGTGCCTGGAGATGAATGATCGCATTCGCCTGCCGAGGACTGCTGTGTTTTGGTTGTCGGGGTGAGGATTGCGTGCATTAGTCGTTGCTGGGCTGGACGAGCATTATAGCTTGCCCGGTCTAGCGGCGTCTGATGTATGCGGTCCGCGCCCTGGCTATTGGAGTGCAGTGTCCCTCGGCGGGCGATTGTGAAAGCTCGTTGGTATTTCCATTCGACTGCATTTGAGTGCATTGCGGAAGTGACCTATTGGTATCTCATATTATTATGTGAATGTTCTTTGGAAATTTGTTTTGTTATTCATGTTCATTTCAGTTTTTAACTGCCAGACACGAAGATGTTAATAAAATCCATTTATCTATCTATCTATCTATCTTGTACAGTGTAACTGTTATATTGGAATATTTTTCTTACTTTTCATTTATGTACACAGTTTGATTATGATAATGTTCTGAGGAACTTTTCAACCCTCAGGCTTCTGCTCTATTTTGGTTCCCTTTTTTCCCCTTATCTATTATGTTACTGAACATGAATTGTATTTGTAACTGTATTTGATGTAAAAAAAAATTTTTGTAATGATTTGGAAAAATAAAACAATTGAATTGAAAAAAATAAATATCGGTGGTTTGATCTCATTTACCTGAGGATGCTTGTGTGTTGCCTAGTTTCCACACCTCCAGGGAATGTGAATACTGCAGGAGTAGCATCCTGGCCTTGGGCGCCAAAGTCACAATGGGCTTCTGCATGGGAAAATCAAAGAGAGCAGAATGAATAGATTAATCCTTGAGGAACGGAGACTTCAAAGGGGTCAATGGTTCATTCATTTGAACATGAACAGAGAGGTTGACAGATTTTTAATGTAGCACATGGTCCAGTGGCCATAAGGCCATTCGTTCCCAATTGTAAAACCCATTGAGAAACGTAAAAATACAAAACAATACAAAGCAGTTCTTTAGGGGGTAGTTAGCAGTAATGTCTGATATATTTTTTAGATAATTACTCCTTTCGGTTGGGGGGGGGGGGGTAAATGCGCTACTGTTACTAGAATAGACGGCATCAAATCACCTTAAAAAAAGGATTTATTATTGTACATGTATTAGGTGCACACGATCTGGAAGCCTCATAGTGTAGTGGTTCTGACTCTCGTATTTCAATTATAAAGTTGTGAGTTCCTTTAGCAAGAAATTCATCTACATTGTGCTGCACTCCACCCAGGTGAAGTAAACAAGGACCTTGTAGGAATTTATTTCTTAAAACGCAGAGCGCGCATGACAGCTGCTCTGCTAAAGCCAAGCAGGGTAATTATGCTGCATTATTGTAGAACGCTTAGAGACTTCCGATAAAGTAAGTATTAGGCGCTAAAAATGCACATAATATTATTATAATTCTGTTTAGGATAGCATTCACCAACTTCTTTTGTTTTGTTTTTCCAATCCACCATTGTGTCAACTCTTCAAGTACGTCCTTTCAACACCTTATATCGCTCACACCAAGTGCGCGAAAGGACGCCAAAGGCGGCCCTTTCGCGAGTTGATATAGAATGAAGAGGGGGTGACGCGTAGTAAAAAAGATGATTGTTTCAGAGCAAGACTTACGTGTGGAAAGCCGCGTATTCTGTGACGCAGTCGGGACATCGCTTTACTCAGTTTGCCACCAGACATCTCTATATGGACTGGATTCACTGCTAGCATGGTATCCACACCTGTTAAGAGCAGAACACAAACATACAATGTATTGTCATATTTCAACAACATTCAAATGATTTTATTTCTCATGCAAACATAATACAAGAATAATTATATCACAAAAAATATGCAATGAAACGACAAATATAATGGAAAAAAAAGCATGAGAAAAGAGGAACTAACTTGAAGCAGAGCTTGTTGAAGTGTTAGTTCCTTAGATGCTGTTTTACAATATAACATGAACAAAGTATGCTTAGAAATCAATAAATAGACAAACATGTAACTAAGAAATTCCAAATTATGGGGGGAAAAATATAACTTAAACAAAAAGAGGAAAAAAAAAAAAATGGAGGAAAAATAGTAGAAGGCAAAAAGAAAGAAAGATACAAAAGAGGGGGAAACGAATGATTGCCGGCAAAAGCTCTAGAAAAGGGAAATTAGATCAGTAGAACGAGGGAGAAAGAGATTGAGAATAATGGGTATGTACATGTATGTGACCGTGACACTACAAAACCAAGACTAGGTCGCAGGTAACAGCATAAATGCTAAGAGACTATAGCATATTTTGTGTTTTACTTTGCCAAAAAGCTCTGAAAAAAAAGAAGTCTTCTGAATTTCGTTATGAAATGATGATGTTCTTTTCTTCTTGATGAAAATTTTTTGGCACAATAAATAAGACCCCTAAAGATTAAAACAAACTTTCTTAGAAATAAGTGCTATGACATTTCTAAAGATATTTTGGTGATATTCTGTGATATTTTGAAATGTCTATGGTTCTCACATCTTCCTCAGATGAGTAAATGGCAATGCGATGTTAGCATTCAAGCTTATCTTGAGCTCTGGTATGGGAATCGTATGTCGAAAGAACATAATTCATTCTGGATTGTTTATCCTGCAGTAGATTGATTGTTTGAACCAGTAAAATAAAAACAAACTCATAAAAACTTGCTGGAAATCATCTTCAATAAAAACCACAACTCTCATTTGCACATAGTGACCCATGTTAAGCACTTGATGTCGAGCCTACTTACCTTGATTTCCTTATCTTTCTATACTCATTTCTCATCGTCTATACATTGTCTACCAAATATGTTTGGCACATGTCATTTAGTTGTCATATAAATGTAAATTATCATTAATAGAAATATCCACATACCTCCCGACACGAGTTTATCTCCAGCTATGACCACGGCCATGACATCGTGGCTGTGATCCCGTATGGACCTTCCCCGGACCCAGTGCTTGGTCTCAGATCCAGAGGCCTTCTGGACCATTTGGAACTCGGAGATGATGGGATCCACACCGGCCGAGAAGACACTGGTCTGGTCTTGGGACACACAGAGATCCAGGACCGATGCTCGGTGACTGGTGTAACTCTGTCAAGGAGGAGAGTGAAGAAGAGTACAAATTATAAAAGTGTGCACTTTTAAATAGTTCTGTTTATAGCTAACATGTGGAATTTACAGGGCAATCTTTTTCCTCTTTACATGCAGTTAGTGGAATCCACTAGCATAATTATATATCAGCTACAAAATTAGAGATAAAAGATTGTAGGTTTGTGATTGGTTAGAGGACTGGTGATCAATTCGGATCAATCGGAACTCTCTATAAATTGGGGCCTTTTCAATATATATTCACCATTGCTCTCTAACCCCTTTTGGTTCCTTGAATCTGTTCTGCTGTAGGTTCACTAATTGGTATAAACTGAGGTGTCCCAACTCATAAGTTCAGTTCAGATTTTAGCTTCTTTTCTATGAAATAAGGGTTAATCTAGCCCGATACCTTGAGCAGTGTTCCATGTTTTCCATTCCAGAACTGGGTCCTCCCGACCGAGTCTCCGCTGACTATGGTCATATCATCCAGGACAGCCACCTGCCAAACTACGACCTCCGTGTGCTTCTGGACCCTCTGCGTGGTGATCCTCAGTGTTGCGTGTCCTGGGTGGGTAGTGAAAGGGTTAAAGGCATCGTTTACCAATGTTAAATCTGAGATGCATGACCCTACGTGTTATCAGTGTCTGTGATATGGTGTAATATTGAAGCCCCTAAAAAAAAAATTGCGCTTCAAAAAAGTTAAAATCTTTGAGTGACCGGTTTTAACATACTCGTTTTCCCCAATGGACTGTAGTGTTATGAAAACGGTTAGGAAAACGCAAAATTTGGTTTCGATTTCCAATCATAAATATTTTGATAATCAGACAGGCAATGGGGGTTATAGGGTTCCTGACTGACCTAAAGGTTTATAATTATCATTGCAGCATGAGCTAAAGATTTTGTTTCAGAATCTGAGACACAGTTACCGGATCGCTTTAAAGTCAGATACAACAGTGACTTGTTAGAAATACCTAGTATGGAACAGGACTTGAATGGCAGATAAGCGATTGATGCTCCAGTGACATTTCCTCTCTGGTCAATATCCAACACTACCCTAAGCCATTACTTCAACCATGGAACAAAGGCTTCATCTAACCCCAACCCTTACCCTAAGCGTAATCTAAAACCCACTTTCAAGCCTAACCCTACATCTTTGATGAAATACAGCCCAGAGCGATTGATTGTCGCCAGAGCACACGGTAAGGGCACCTTGAATAGCATCAGGTTTAGGGCCAGGCTATTCTGGGGGCACCGAGACAGATATAAACGTCAAAACAAATTATGCAATAGCAACATAGCATGGTTTAAAGCTTATCTGCCGTAGTTTACAGGAGGGATTAGACCGCTCTGCAAGGTCACTGGACAGGTGGTTATCTCATCAACTCAGCTCTCAGTTAACATAAGAAAAAGAGGATCATGGGGGACCAATGGTCACCGATTAGGCATTGTTTGTTATATAGAGGGCGCAAGTAGCTACCAATAGTGCAGTGGGCCTTTAAGAAACCTTCACTTAGTTTTGCCATTTAGCCATTAGGTAGAACATCATTATGGCATATTTCTGTGTCGCCTTTGAGGAACTTGATTCCTGGGGGGGGGGGGGGGGTGTTTCACAAAGATCCTAAGTCGAACTTAAGTTGGACTTAAATGTTATGGAGAGCCATTTGTAGCCTTAAAATAAAATATATTCAAAAGCAAAAATTGAAGTATTTTAGACTTTTCATAAATTCCACATCAAGAACATGATATCTCCTTGATAATAGAAAATATGAATGATTTAAATCAACATTTTATGCCTTTTGAAATAACTTTTACAAAATATTTTCAATGATGATAACGGCTTTCCATAATTGATAAGTCCAACTTAGAGATAAGTTCAACTTAAAATCTTTGTGAAACACCCCCAAGGTATAACAAAACCATTCATTCAACATGTAAATATTGATATACAAAGGACTTACAAGGTCCCCCCTGAGCAGACTGTCTATTAACTAACCACAAACCTGCTCATCCAGTGAGGCTGTGATATAATATTTGAAACAGAGTGTGACACAGAACAAGGGGGAGAGAGAGAGAGAGGGGAATTAGTTGCATGCAACATCCAACAAATCACAATTGCATTATGTGATGGAGATGGCTTTTAAATTTAAAAAATAGAAATCGTCCAACAATATTCAAAATTTAACATCATATCCTGTAAAAATGAACTATAGAGTACCGAAGCTGTGACGTCATAAAAATCAATTTTTAGAATTTCTCAATTTTTTCTTCATTTTCCGAAAGAGCGTCAAAAATAATGTCCAAATGTAGAAAACCAATTAAATATGTTAAGTATTGGCCGAGATATGACCATCTGAATAAATATATATCCTATAGGAACTCAGTGTTATTTGCTCTAGTTCGTAATGATTAGGAGCCAGAGCAAATAACACTGAGTTCCAATGTATATCTCAGCCAATACTTAACATATTTAATTGGTTTTCAACATTTGGACATTATTTTTGATGCTCTTTCGGAAAATGAAGAAAATAAATTGAGAAATCCTAAAAATAGATTTTTGATGACGTCACACTTCACCACTCTATTCCTGAATAACTTACTCTAAGTCAATTGATATAATCAAAATTGTAAAAAAAGAATGTAAACAGTAATATTGAAGACTTAATGCATCACATACCTGTGTTCACATTCCAAATCCTGATATTATCCAGTGACCCCGTCACGATGACCTCATCTGACACATGCCATGCTAGTGACACGACCCGACCCTGTTGCATCTGGAGCGACCTATCATAGATGAGGCCCTCGTCTGTCATCTCGTAGAGACGGATGTACCCATCCTCGCAACCTGCCTGAGTTATGGGAAGGAAGCAAAATAGAAATAAACAATAATAAGAAAGATAGATAAAAAAATAGAGCTTTTGAAAGAGGGCTATGATAACCAGGCCCTCTACGTCATTGTTAATTACCTGCGTGTGCTTTTTGTATATTGTGTATTAAGGCTGCGACGGGTAGTCGAATGCTCGAGTACCCGCACGGTTGACAACTACTCGGGTACGATTTCTCGTACCCGAATATTCGGCCGCAAAAAAAAAAAAATTAAAAAAAATAAATAAATAAATAAAAAAAAAATGTCCAGGCCCACGCTTACCCGTGCCAGGGAGAGCGGCGTCCGCTGGCATGGTACCGTCGGTAAAAATGTTTCCCAACTCAAGCACTGTCAAACTCACCTTTCAGAAACTGGGACCAAATGTCCAGATTTCTGTTTGGACTTGGAGGAAAATGGATTATTCTGCCATCTTTGGTTTTTAAAACAGCATTGTTTACTGTTATTATTCTTATTAAATCGGCGCCTTCAACTGCAACTCAAAGTAAAGTTGCATGCGTTTTCAGCGAGGGACCTGAGAAACTGCCGAGTGGTATGGTAGTGGCAAAAAAATCAAAAAAATCAAAAAAATCAAAAAATCAAAAAATTAAAAAAAAAATCAAAAAAATTCAAAAAAATTATAAAAATTTGAGTATTCGCCTGTGAGCCTGGGAGTGTACTCGGGTACCTCATTACACTGTTGAGCACAGCCCTATTGTGTATTCCATCTATCTGTTGTTTGATTTATTTTAACTCTTCTCATGCCACAGGGCTAATCCCCGTTGTGCCAAGCCCTAAATCCCCCTGTGCCAGGTTTCACACAGCACACTACGATGAGCATGAACAATAACTGCCATTACGAGTGCGTGCGAGCATGCATGAAGCACCAAAGCAATGGCTCGCTTGCATGTACAAAGCACTATAATGGTAGCGTGCATGCAGCCTTATGGCAGGCTATGAGTTAATATTCAATTACTTGGAATGGTAATTGTCTTGTAAAATCCAATCAGCAGTCTACAGGACCCAGGAGTAAAGGAATTCCATTTACAATTCTGATAGTTTACTATTCATCAAATAGACCAATCTGACAAATTGAATTGTTGTGAGGACCATACGTCACAAAAATATGTTGTAGGGGAGAACTGGCTCGATCATTTACTAGTTTTTTGCCCATTAAACAAAATTATTAAGAATAAGTCTCAGCACCATTTTCAAAGACCAAGTTATATTTGGGCTTTTTAGATTTTTGTCTATCTAATCAGCTCAACTTTTCAGTGGAGTGGATTTGTATTTTAAATATGTTCTATGTAGACCGTGTATATGTGTATGATCTATTGAAAGTATTGCATACGAATTGGAGATGATACTTACTGCTATATGAGTTTGTGCATTGTTCACTGCAATGCACCAAAAGGCATTACCATAGTAGATTGATTTCTGAAACGAGAAAGAATAGGAAAAAGATCTTAAAGATAAAGGTGAGTTCTGGTAAAAAAAAGAAAAAGAATTCTCACAGAATCAAAAGAAAGTTACACTGAATGTTCAAGATTACAAATAAATGTCGTTTGCCCAAAAAAATTTTGGTAGCAACTGTATATTGGCTGAGTAAAGAGCATAGAAAGATTAGGAAATCAAGGTTGGTAGCCCTGACACCATTTGTGTAGTTCCATATACATCTTTCTGTGTACAGTGTTTGTTACGATTTATTATGATTTTGATGGCTCCAGAACTTTGCAGGACACACAAATACTTATATGCTACATGATCAACTTTTTCAGATCCATTCCACAATGCACTCGGATGACCAGAACTCACCTTTATCTTTGATTTGTTGTATGCTTTTTGTTTAGGTTAAGCTTACAATACATGAGGCTATGAAGAGTAGAACATGGACGATGGAACAATGGTTGATGTCATTCATAATGGGTATTTGTATTGGTCTGAGTAAATTGTGAATGCTCATAATACTATTTTCACACTTGTTTTGCTTAGCCCCGTACTATCCTTAACCCAGGACTAACTTTTTTGGCTTTTCTCAAAGCAATTCCTTAGCCCCGTACTAGCCATGACCATGGAATTCATTAATTCGCTTCACTACGTAGTCCCGGACTATTTTTCGTTTCTGTTCTCATTCATTTGCTTGGCACCGCAATTGCGGAGTTAGCACCACAATTGCGAGGTTAGTCCTGCTATTTTGCAGGGTTAGTTAACCCCGTACTATAGGTGGGGTTAGCCCACTTTGGTAAATACGAGTCTGAACAGAAAGTGGAATAGGCTTAACCCCGGACTATAGGTAGGGCTAAGACCCCCCCCCCCCCCTTTAACCCCACCTATAGTACGGGGTTAAGCAAATTTTTGCCAGTGTGGAAAGAAAGTGGAATAAGCTTAACCCCGTACTATAGGTGGGGCTAAAACCCCCCCCCCCCCCTTTAACCCCACCTATAGTATGGGGTTAAGCCACATTTTGCCAGTGTGAAAAGAAAGTGGAATAAGCTTAACCCCGGACTATAGGTGGGGTTAAGATACCCTTTAACCCCACCTATAGTACGGGGTGAAGCAAAATAAGTACCAGCGTGAAAACAGTATTAGTGTTCTAGACTTAATTAATAAGAAGTAAAAATAAACTTTTAACAAACTGAGGGTATTTAAACATTTGTGATTCGACACAGAATGATTCAGGAATATAGTTTAAAAACAATGAGCAAGTGATACCTTTCAATACCTTTGGCTTTGAATTTGATGTAATATTTACCTTTCCTTCTGACAAGTTAAATAATTTTTCCCCTTTTGAAAATTATTCTTATTCTTATTTTTTTTAATGAGAGCTGGTGTTAAATTCTTTAGAATTTTTAAAGCCAAATTTCTCAGAGCTTCATTCTGTTTGTTTTAACTTGAAAATCATTGTACAGTTCATTGATGCAAATCATATTATTCAAGAGTAAATATTTTGAGTCTTCTAGAGCAGAGTCCCTACAAGGAATTAAAAAAATACCCTGAGCTGACATTCAAATATTGAGAAATCTGAGTGAAGTGAGCATAGTGTGAATAGTAACAGTATTCAAAACCCTACACTTTCAATTATATTTTTAGTAAGATTTTCAAGATATTTCATTTGTGCATTTTCTGATGTTCATTTTTTTCCATGAACTTTCTCAATTTATTTGTAAAATCCTGATTTCAGGAAAAATCTAAAGAATGGAATCTCTGCTAGAAATATATTGCTAACTGTTCATCTAATTATTTTCTCACTGGGAAATATTGTACGGAACAAAATGCATAATTTTTATGATACCTTTGGCTTTAAATGCTGCAGATCATATTCTGTGATGTCTCCCTGTAGACCTGCAGAAAAGAGTCGACCTTTGACCCAGACTAGACTGTTCACCTTCCTCTTCTCGGACCCCGGGATTACCTGAAAAGAAAACAAATTACAGTGTAAAGGTAGTTTTAGTCACTGCCAGATTTTTTTTTTGTGGGGGGGGGGGGGGGGAAGGGAGGGGGACAGAGCCCTGTAATATTCTGCTATTTAAAAATCTGCAAGCAAAAACAATTATAAAATGTGCCCCCTTCAAATTGTCAACATAAAAGGCACTTGAAAGTATTCTTCTAAGCTTAATATTAGAAACACACAGAGGTGAAAAAACAACGTAACACCATGAGGGTGGAATTTATTGTGCAAATGTATAGCGGTAATGTGGCCTACAATTGAGCTTCATCATACACATGCCATGCTGCTCTGTGCCTTGAAGATGCATTCACTTGAACATGAGGGCTGTGCCCCTATTCTACCCAAATTCCATTTTTGTAAGATGTAAGATTTGTTCTCAAGATATTTTTGCTTTAATTAAATGATTGAAAAGAAATCAACCTGGAAAGGTATACATTTCTAGACCTATGTAAGAGCTCTCATAATTATTATAATATCCTGCTACCACCTTGGCTTTACACAAACCTTTTGCTGCAACCATTTCCTGCCCTCTCCTGTCTTCCATATCTCGACAGAGTTGTCCTCCCGGCCAACTGCTAGGACTTTGTCTGTTTGGTTGTATGCCAGGCTCTGGATTCCACTCGGGACATAGTTGCAGAACTTGACATGGTGGACCTGAAACTCACTCATGACTGTCTGTCTAGCTAGATTTGAGTGCTGTGAACCTGTGACGATGGATAAAACAAGTATAATAGACTGTACCACAGTCATATAGTGTTGATGCTTTAATTATTCATAATGAATCAGGAAACCATCTCGATGACAGTCACATCATCTAAGATGTCTTGAAGCTGACAAGCTGTTTCACAAAGACATGACAAGCAACAAGTTCATGAAACTGCTACAATCAGCTAAACTGTAATCTTAGTTTATGGTCGCTAACTTAACATATGCGCGCACCCGCACCCCATCGCAATTGTATTGTGCAGCAGTTTGCCGTGAATCGATCCCGTGAGAAAGTGTATAGAAGTCTTTGTTTTTAGGAAAATACACCAAAAAAGATAAGAAAATTGACACGAAAGAGGTAAAAAAACGACTATTAAACCATGACCATTATTTGAACAATTGATGAAGATTTAGTCAATCATTGGTATATCTTTTCAGTTTTAGTTTTTACTAGCTAGGATCTCCACGCACACGTGCACGCCGGAGTTACGGGTCAAACTCTGGATACGATTCTGAACTAGCGCACATATTTTGTACAATTCACTACAAATTCATTAATAACAAATTAGGTTTTAAGACAATTATCCCCTGCCCCTGGGCAATCACCCCCACCCAATTACCAGTGGGACAATTTCTTTGTGACTAACAAAAATGTCTACGCGTGGGACTGCGATATCTACTCGTGTCAAAATCAACCTTCAAATAACATTCTCTACATCAGCAATCAAACTTTAAAAATCAAGTAGTCCCATATCAAACATTCAAAATACTTACGTGTAATCCAAATTAAATTCAAAGTGCGTAGACTCTCAACGATATTTTATATTTTCGGCGATTACATGCTGCAGGTTGTGCAGCAAAGACGAAGCAGTATACCGGTACGGCATGGGCATGTGGCTTCGGCTAACGCTATGAATGGAGTGTATCGTCGAGCGCGAGCAGTAGGAATTGTACCAGCTATCTAGTCGCGCGCTCCGATCCGAGCCGGGCAGCCCTGGCGTGCCATGCATCCGATCACTGGCCCTCTCCTGCAGCACGGATCGACCAACATATAGCTGCAGTCTATAGATCTAGGGGCCGTTTCTCGAAACCAACTCCATGACAGTCATATCTTTGTCGGCGACCTACGGAGATGTCATGAAGCGGATAAACCGTTTCACAAAGCCATGACAGACATGATATCGATATATCGCGATACTAGCAGCTCAAGAACATAGTCTTTGTCACGATCCATTTGATTTATCAAGAATAACCCACAACAAGTTTTGGGGCTAAAATTGTTCAAAAAGAAATATATACATATAAATTCTCCTAAAATAAATAATAAATAGTGTCATTATCATATTTACATCATCAAACGATTTGCATATTTCTGTAAAAATTCTTAAATTGAAGAAAAACCGGTGAGTGTTTTTTTTCGACAGTCGAATCAAAAGTTAGTTGAAGGATACCGTAATGTGATAGTTTATCAATACATACTTTTTTGTTTATTGTGAAGAGGAATTTTAGGCAAAATGTCTTTTCTCAGCCAGTTTTTAATCCAGAGTCTCATAAATACTCGTTTATATAATTGATTTGATATTGAAAATATAATTTGGAAGAAGTAATTAGAGAGGGAATAATAATGCACATAGGCCCCAAAGGTATGACGGTATCCTAAGAAAAGACTATGGATCGACTATGGAAAACGGTGTGTAACATTCTTACCTCTCTTATTTATATGATATAGATCAGGCCTTCTCAACTGGCGGCGCGCGCGCCACTTGTGGCGCTTGCGGTCAGTCGGAGTGGCGCGCGGCTGTTCCAAAAAATTAATATAAAAAAAAAAAAAATTAAAAGTTAAAAAATAAAGAAAGAACAAATTAAAAAACTATGTTTCAAAAATAGAAAACTTAGCAAAATCAAAAAGTCATGTTTGTTTGATTTTCACTTGATTTTAACATTTTCCGTGTTTATTGCACCAAAATATTTAACTTCAATATGAAATTAAGATTGATATTTTATGAAATAAAAAGGTGTTAAAATGCCACAGTGAGCCTTAAAAAGCCCTAAAATCCACTAACTTCCGGGGGCTTCCAGTATCGGCTCGGTCGCTACGCTCACTCGCCACTCAGTCACAAAACATACAGGTTGGCACTTCAACCTCAATAAATTTTTGTTTTGGCACTTCTAATAAACTAGTTGAGAAGGCCTGATATAGTTTAATGATTTGTGATGTAATGTTTATATTCAGCTTTTTAAAGTTTCTGTATAATTTGTATTCTCATTTTTGTACATTTGCATTTCGCATCCCAGAGGGCCAGTTTCGTAATGTATTCAAAGACCTTTAAATCGCATTACGTAATCGGAGGGTCGGACAAGCAAAGAACTCGCGGTGCGTAGCAGACTACACTTTGCGTGCATACCATACATGACTGTGTTCGCTAGGTGTGATTGTATCGTTTGTTTTCGCTATTTTGAGAGAGAGAGAGAGAAGAAAAAGGAGGCAGTTTCAAACTTGGATAATAAATATCTTTGAGATATGATTTTGTTCTTCATACATTTCATCTTTAAAATCGCTGAGTCTTAGGCAAGAATAATAGAAAAGCATTGCTGGTACAGAACTAGCGATTCACATCTTGCAGCTAAACCTGTTCGGCCAAGTCCCCGGTACAGGCAGCGCACGATACCCCCTCAAAAAGAAGAAAAACGAGGTCGATGATACAAGCGATATTGGCTTGAAAGCCAGTGATGAAACAGAAAGCGAAGCACCAAAACATAAGTTAGCTAGCCGATATCGGTAATTTCCATTCAATTTTGCATTTACCTTAGCTTGAATCTGAGTACAAATTAGGACGTAGAAATGAAAGAAGTGATGAACTATTTCCCACTCGTTCGCACACACAGTCACCTCTGCTTGCAGAAGCGTGCGCGCGTACCACGTGTTCGTGTTCGTGTAGGCGCGATTCACATTTTCAAAATGAAAACAATTTTACGGATTAAAAAATGTTTGTGAAACGCCTCGATACGGACTATTTCAAAGCGGACGAGAAACGGCTAACGAGAAGCAAGCACTGACCGCAGAATCAATATTATTAACAAAGGCAACGAGAAATAATGACAATTAAGGTAATAATATAATATATAAGGTCTTTGTTAATAAAATAATATTTATAAAATAATATCGTCCGATGACAGAGAGCTAGAATAAGAATGATGAATAATGATAAACAAATAATTTTGAACGGAAAAAATGAAGAAAAACAATGAACAACGAAAAAGAATGATAGAGCAATGGAAAAAGGGAATAATAAAAGTAATAAAAAAAAACCTTATGATGGCAAGGAAGAAGAATCAGGATGATGAATAATTTTATTGTTTAGAATAAGATTAGGAATTAAGTTTGATTTTCATAAAATAAAAGTTAATAGTCTAGTATTAATTATGCCGGACCTTCGTTATTCAACTTCAAGAAGCAACTATTATTATTAAAAAAAAACATTTCAAAATAAAACTGTTATTACATTTTCTATTAGATCTAGTCTAGACTTCTACTTTTTATTTGCTTATTATTTATATATTTTTTCTTTTTGTTCAAGTTGGTATGTTCTGTCTTTTTGCGTCGGTTTGACCTGTATAATCTAGTCACAAGTCGCTATCATAAGCTGCCGAGAGCTAACTAGAGGGAGGATTGTACTCGAGCTTCTCCAGGCCACATAATCTATGGCCATCGGGAAATATCAATCGAAAGTCTTCAAAACTCTTAAAAGCCTTCAGTTTTCGACGATCATAAATGCATGGTCCGCCATATTCTCTACTAGATAATTGAATACGTCATAGGTCCCAAAGTCAGGAATATCGTCAAACTTAAGGGAGGTATGTAACTAGTTCACTCAACGAAAATCCTGCCCGTTGTAATTTCCCCATACAGTCACGTCTACCGAGTGACACGGACCCCGTAGGTCAGGGGCTACGGGCAGGCTAGTCCGCTACTGCGGACGCTAATTTAACGAGTCTTTTCTCGGGTGTATACCGTAGTCGAAACTCCTCTTTTTCTTAGAAAATATTGCAGCTGCCTGAAACTCAGCTTGATGAATGGCAAGTTGGAAGACATTTCCGGCCAAAACAGAAATTCATATATATATACACGCAGTTTTGATAGAAAGATATGAATGCAATTTAACGGCAAGAACCGACAGTCTAATACACAATGCACAGATTCAAAACGGCGATTTGACAAAGCTTGTCGGGCTTGGTTACAGTAACCGCGCATTACGTAACCGCCGAAACTGGCCTATTTAGTATTACGTACCGAACTCGTCTATATTTTTCTCAAAATGATAGTGAAACTAATCGTCCATTTCGCGGCCCATGGAATGGCAACAAACTGACTTGTGATGGCGCTTTACAGCAATTAAAAAGATATGACAGGTTCGGAGCAGTGACAACTCGCTTGTCGCGGAAGTTGTCGCTCATCTTGGCAAAGACGGCTTCGTGAAACACTTAGCTGACAAGTTGCGTGACAGTGGCGAGATGTCGTTGATCTTGTAGTTATGACGGTTTCGAGAAACGGCCCCCTAGTCTCTGTTTGTCGACGGTTGTTCCGCTGAGCATCTGCATCTGGCCCCTCTAACCACCTCTACGTAGACTGTTCGCCATTTCGATTATCATTGGACTCGACTAGACTGCAATCTGCATCTGCTCAGCTCACCTCCCTGAGTTAACTGGGTAATTAACTTAAAGTTATAACCTTCATAATCTGATAATTCATTATAGATCTAGACCCTATGTCTAATAACAGTTAAAACTCAGCCCTTTACTAGTTTAAAGGTAAAGACCAGTAATTTTAGGTCTAGACTATACACCTCTAGACTCTATAATCATGAGAATAGATTTCTAGATCTAGCTAGACCTGGCTCTAGATTGGAAACGCCCCAATTTCAAAACATGAAATGGAAGCTCTTATTACCAATCATGTGAAAAAGTATGTTTTGACTAATAATACATGATGATAAACAATTTGCTTGGAAACCGCCTACTAATTGATATAGGCCTATAGATCTATATCTAGATCTATTTGGTAAATTAGTTTATCTATTGCCGTATTGGTGTGTGAGAGATAAACGCACGTGTCGCGCACGTGTGCGTAGTCCATGTACAGTGCTTGTAACTTTACGAAGACTGGGCCAAATTTCTTATCATTTTGAATTTTTGATGATTCCAGAACCTTGCAGTATACACACCAATACAATACTTATAATGCTTAGATGCTAGATGATCAACCTTTTCTGATCGATTTCACAACGTTTCTTTCACAATGCAATCGCAAGAACATAACTGGTCTTTATCTTTAAACTAAGTTTGGTTAGTCTAATATTCTGTAGACTCTACAGAGCTCAGAGTAATAATGAAAGTTATAATTAAAACATGTTTGAAACAAAAACTCGCTCATTGACAAGTGAGTTAATTCAGCTCAGAGACTAGACAAGATGGTTGTAACTTGTATTATTTAATAGCAATAGCATGAGTAGTGTTGTGGTCTAGTAATGGATATTAGTCAATCGACTGCAGATCGCAAGGTAAGGAGGAGTTCGAGCTACCGCCATGGCACTAATGTCCTTTGGCAAGACATTAATGATTAATCTACATTTGCCACTCTCCACCCAGGTGTTAAATAGGTACCCGGAAGGATGCAAAAGTTAATGTGGTTGGATGGTAAAATGGCCACTGGCCGGAATGCTCCCCAGGGAGTGGAGAATGTGCATACATTGTGTGCAGGTAAGCCTGAATCCAATGACGGGGGTAATAATGTGTACTGCGCCTAGAAACAAATTATTATAGGCTCATTAATATGTGAGCTATATGATTATTACTCAGTGCGTCCCAGAAAAAACGAAACCAAGAATTATAGATGTTTTATCATAACTTATTCACAATTATAATTAATGAATAACACATATTTGTAAACAGGGCTCAAATTAATTTTGTGTCCACGGGGGCTCTTTTATTACTGACGGGGGCTCTTTTTTATACAAATATCCATTGAATTGGTACCTATGATACTCCTCAATTATTTGCTATCATCATTATCATTTCAATCAGCATTTTCCCTCTTACAAATTTACAAGCTACATAGCTGTTACTGGCCTGTGTATATAATATATACGCATACAACACTGATCTTTATGATGTCTTTAACGTGACATATCTTCTTCTCCCCTTGCAAACGAAAAAGAAAACATGTTCATTAAAATGGATTAAGCGACAAATAATGATACATGGGATTCAAATCGATGTGAATATTTGTTTGAATAAGCACTGCTATTCACCCGAATCTTCTTTGTAAAAACAACTTTTACAAATCTCAGCCATGCTTACTGAGTTGAGACGTTCCATTCAATTTAAAATACCCATTACATAATACACTTCTCCTAATCTCAAAGTGATCTTACAGCACAGTGGCAGAATTGCATGGCTGAGATTTGTAAAAGTCGTTTTTACAAAGAAGATTCTGGTGAAAAGCATTGCTTATTCAAAAAAATCCTTGCATCATTTTGAATCACAATGATTATTTGTCCCATGATCCTTTTTATTAAATAACCTTGTTTTCTGTTTTGTTTGCAGAGGGAGAAGAAGTTATATCACGTTAAGAAATCATAAAGATCAGTTGTATTATGCGTATATATACACATGATACCAGAACAAGTGTTGATCATCAGAATGTCATTTTGGAATACCTCTATACAAATACCACATTGTCTTTAGCCCGTATCAGTATTAGTATGATCCAATATAAAGCTATTATTCTTTATTTAATTCAGTATAATGCTTTTCCTCAAAAATAGTTTTGCTATTTTTTTAGGGTTGAGACGCTAAGAAATGGTTTCAAATGTACATTACACGAACCCTGAACCTGAACCGCCCCCGTGTATTTTGAGCGCTGTTTGTAAAGCTTAGATCCTCCTCTTTCATTTGATTCATTTAACTGATATGATACATATTTCAAGCATGAGTGATTATTAAAACAATTTGAAGAAAGGGTACCAAACAGTCTTTTTGAGAATTGTATCAGAATTTCAAAGAGAAATCACATTTCTAGAAAGTTCATTTTCTGCCCATTTAATATGTACGCCTCAATCAGGAAATATGAGCCAGAGTCAAGAATAAAAAAGTTCTGTTTGATTAAAGGGCCACTCTTACCCAAATAACAAAGCATGAATACACCTGTACTTATCAATATTCCAGCCTCTGATTTTTCAAAAAATCTCTAAATTGACCAAAAAATGATAATAACCATCCATATTTCACAGATCGTATGCTTGCTGGGCTACGCCCCCTCGAAAAAAGGTAATACGGTCACGTGGCCTTGATGACGCATTTGACGTCATTGCGGGCATGTACGATTTTTCCTACAACTAAGGATCTTACAATCTCATTGTAATTCAAAAATGAAACGTACCGGTACTGGGATTATCTAGTGTATATTATTTTCAGGTAAATGTCTTGTTTTTCTCCAATTAATATCATAGTTTGCCTTTTTAAAGACATTTTAATGCCTAAATCATCCTCATTTCCACGGGAGAGGCTCCTGCAGTGAGGTCATAAACAGTTGCACAGTACAGCTCCAAAATTGGGCTTTTTTTTCCTGAGCGTTCTGAGTCATCATTTTTAAAGCTAGATTCCAAAATTATTGATGATTTCTAAAAAAATCATTGTCATGCTTGCAATCTCCGTCAAAAATTATTCTACATGTCTTTTTTTCATATTTTAGCCCATTTTGATTGAGTGCTTGCATTTCCATAATTTTATTAAAGGAATTAGTTTTCACTCGCTGCCTGCCTTGGCAACAAAGTCCGTGATGTTGACGATCAGCCATGCATGAAGTCTTTCGTCTTCTTTGTATAGAGAAGGTCAAGGGAGCCAGATTTAATCTCAGCGGAACAAACGTCGATAATAGAGACTGAATCTTTCGGTCTACCCCACATGTGCATTTTATGTATAATTGTGAAGAATATTGGTTGTTTATACATGTAGATCTGTCACTCGGGCTCTAGCTGTCGAATAGTCAAAACGTAGCATCGATCCTCTTTTTTTGGTTTTCTTCAGTAAGGTTCTTGAAAGTTCAGAAATAATTTAAAGTGTTAATTACCATCAACATAGTTATTTTCCAGGATATAAACAAGAAGTGTATATAGGTACAGGCCTACTCATATTCATTAGGACTAACCTCTCAATGTCAGTCAGTACAATGCAGGGAAGTTTGCATTTCTATTATTAAAAACATTTATTAGTGAATTTGCATGAATCGATTTATTATCAAGTGCTTTAGGTAGAATGATCAATGAGAGAAATCTGCCCACTCTCTTTGATTTTCACTTGCCTTAAAGTTGTATTGCCCTTTGCTACCGACCCATAAATCTTGAAATCTATTTTTTTTTGTAATGTTTACAGAAAATAAGTTTAATCAGAACAAAAATATGTATTAATTAAAGCACTCAAAACCAAGAAGTATCAGCCCAAAGAGGGAGAAAAATAAGAAGGAAAAAAAGTTTAAAAAAAAAAAGATTTAAAAAAAAAAGATTTCTGACCGACCAACCCATGTTTTGGCACCTAAAGGGCAATATAACATCTTTTTTTTAAAAGGCCTAATGCCAGTGCCAGCATATTATAGAATATTGCAGAATGAAAGTAGTACAAATTGTCATTTGTTTTTTTCTCTTCACAGGTTCAAATTATATGGTTCATCATGGGAAGGATGTGTGCCATGATTGGCTGCCCAAATAGTGTTCACAAGATAGACAAATGGTATACACAACTTTGTGAAAAACATGGATTGAAATTTAGAAGTTGCACGTGCCACCCACCTTTCCAGTTACTTCCTTTTCCTTCAGAAGATAAAGATCCTGATGGGAGAAGCAGATGGATAAGACTTGTTAAAAGAAAAACTGCAAGTGGTTTGAAATGGCAACCTAAATCCCACGACAGGATTTGTTCAGAGCACTTTAAAAATGGCGAGCCAACAAAGGAATGGCCAGACCCCACAGAGAAACTAGGTTATCAGCTCGCACCTTTTCAGTCTTCTTCACAATCTCCTCGCAATCCTCCAAGAGAAAGAACAGCGCACATTCCTAAAAAGAGAGCTCGATTCAGAGGAAAACTTGAAGACACAGAAAGTACAGCAGGAACATTTCCTCATGAGAACAGTGGAGAAGGGCCCTCGCCAACTGATTTTAGCCACTCAATAGAAGATCTGCGGCCAGAAGAACCAAAGCGTTACAAGCCCTACTCACGCTTAGACCTGAATAACTGTTCCAAACATGCTACCTTCTGTCCTCGTTGTAGTGAAAGGCAGTCTGTAATAGATGAGCTTAAAAAGGAGAACAGAGAACTAAAAAAAATAATCAATCTGAGCAAGGGGGATAGTGAAACATTTGCTACATCGATTGTGACCCAAAAAGACAAGTCGGTAAGTGGTAGCTTTACTGGCATTTCCTCCAAGAAGAAATTGTTTGGTATTCATAAGTTTGTGGCCCCAAGAGTACGGAAAATAAGATACTGGACGGGGAAGAAAAAAAAATTCACCACGCTCTAGAACAAAACGAAAAATTAGCCCTCAAAAACCAGGCCAAACAAGAACTCTGACGTCTTGTATCGCTTATTCAGCTTGTTCAAGAGATTGTTAGGTTGGTAATCTCAGCAGAACAACTGTCAATATCAGAGACTGTAGCTTTTGGTCTAGTCTATACCATACCGTATCGTATTTCTTTTTTCAACTACAGGAACTGTGCTACCCCCCGGCATCCTTCACAGTGGAGAGTCGAGCAATATCCACCAAGAGAGAGCTTGATGAGGAGCCCCAAACATCGGAGAGAGAAGGGTACCCCCCTGCATCCTTCATGATGGAGAGTCCAGCAATATCCACCATGAGAGAGATAAATGAGGAAGAGCTTGATGAGGAGCCCCAAACATCGGAGAGAGAAGGGTACCCCCCGGCATCCTGCACGATGGAGAGTCCAGCAATATCCACCGCGAGAGAGATAGAGGAGGAAGAGCTTGACGAGGAGCCCCAAACATCGGAGAGAAAAGGGTACTCCCCGGCCCCCTTCACAATGGAGAGTCCAGCAATATCCACCGCGAGAGAGATAAAGGAGGAAATGCTTGACGAGGAGCCCCAAACATCGGAGAGAGAAGGGTACCAGATCGTTTACATCAAGCAAGAGCTCAATGACGAGGATACCTGGCAAGATGATGGAGCTCAAATGCAGATACATGTACCAGTAAAGACAGAAAGCTCATCTGAGTCGGGTAATACACAACTTTTTTTTAAAGGTAGAGGTCAATTTTAAAGTTTTGTAAAATTGTAGAATTCCCAGAAAGTCGAGTCAAGACTTTCAGAGGTGAAGATGACAATAGAGAGTTCTTCTGGGTTTTGTAATTCCTGTGACAGTAATTTTATTCTCTACAGAGTTTTACTTCTAATGGATATTGAAAAGTGTGATATCCTCTTTAGCTACAAATCTTTCTAGTTAATTTCCTAGTTGTAAGTCAAATCATTGCTAAATGCAAACTTGCAAATTATAATACCAATTATCGCCATCATGCCATTAATCAACTTGAATTAAATCTTACTAAGAAAGAATAAAAAGTAAAACGATTTGTAGACAAGTGCAAACTATTTATAATTTAATCCATTGTGTACTGAACTCTCTCATTCCTATAGACGTAATACAGGAGCCAGCCTGTTCCCGTAGGTTGTGGGTTAATGTTTAAATAGCCAACTTTTTTTTAATTGCCCTTACAAAACTTTTTTTTATGCCTCCGTTACGAAGTAGCCGGAGGCATTATGTTTTCGGGTTGTCCGTCCGTCCGTACGTCCGTACGTACGTACGTACGTACGTCTGTACGTACGTACGTCCCGTTCTCGTGATCGCGTTATCTGAAGAACTGGTTGATGGATTCCTGCCAAACTTTGGTCATGTATGTATCTTGTAGAGCCGATGAACTGATTAGATTTTGGGGTTACGAGGTCAAAGGTCAAAGGTCACAGGGCTCATTATGTATGCAAAACGAGCTCGTGATCGCGTTATCTGAAGAACTGGTTGATGGATTCCTGCCAAACTTTGGTCATGTATGTATCTTGTAGAGCCGATGAACTGATTAGATTTTGGGGTCACGAGGTCAAAGGTCAAAGGTCACAGGGCTCATTATGTATGCAAAACGAGCTCGTGATCGCATTATCTGAAGAACCGATTGATGGATTGCTGCCAAACTTAGGTCATGTATGTTACTTGCAAAGCCAAAAAACTGATTAGATTTTGAGGTCACGAGGTCAAAGGTCAAAGGCCACAGGGCTCATTATGTATGCAAAACGAGCTTGTGATCGCGTTATCTGAAGAACCGATTGATGGATTGCTGCCAAACTTAGGTCATGTATGTTACTTGCAGAGCCGATGAACTGATTAGATGTAGGGGTCACAAGGTCAAAGTTCAAAGATCACAGGGCACATTATGTATGCAAAAACAGCTCTTGATCGCGTTATCTCAAGAACCGATTGATGGATTCCTGCCAACTTAGGTCATGTATGTTTCTTGCAGAGCCAATGAACTGAGTAGATTCTTGGTTCATAAGGTCAAAGGTCATGGGCTCATTATGTATGCAAAAATAGCTTGTAATCACAATATTCTGAAAACCTGTTAATGGATTACAATTGAACTTGAATTTGAAAAATTTCTTCTGTTTTGGTTTGTAAAATTGCTCTATGACGGAGGCATCATTTTCGACTGCGCGCAGTCGAAGTTCCATCTAGTTTAAATTACTTTTTGTCCTCAGATGGAAATCCAACTTTCCAGGAGTGCAATCAGGATTCAGGTTCACAGCTTTCAGGTGAAGATGATGAAGAAAATGGAGAACAGGATGACAGAGGAGGTACCAAATTTTCTTTTTTTGCTGCGGTTAACGAAAAAAATACTTGGCTAGTTTGGGGACACTGATTTTCCGTTTCAAAAAATTGCCTTTTCCGTTTCAGAAAATCTGAAATTCCGTTTCAGATGGGCTGAAAAACGGAAATTCCGTTTTGCCATAGACTTTGTAAACATGAAAAAAATAAAATTCTGTTTACATAAGATTTTCAATAAAACATGAACTTGTAGGGTACAGATGTTCTATTAAAGCCGCCACCTTTGACAAGCCACTGATAACCACTCAAAAACATACGGACGGGACTGGATATACAATAGCGTGTGTACAATCTCGCCGGTCGTAGTGCCCGCTGCTGGCGTATGTGTGCCTAGTATTACCTCTACGTTATACTAGACGCCTAGCTGGCATAAAAGGATCGTTTCGCTGCTATTTGTACCGTGTTTTGTGTCACGATCTCTATCGGTCCAGCGAAACAAAATGGCAGCGCCCGGTCTCCTAAGAATCTGACGAATATCGCTAAATATTCAGAATTATTAACCATGATTTGAGGCCCGATATTTTTTCACTGCATAACGAGTCACAAAAATAGTGTAAGTTTTACGATTTTCTTCTTGAAAAATGAAAAGTTTTGAGGTAAAAGGGGTTTTCCGCGATTTTCCGTTCAAAATTGCATTTTCCGTTTCCGTGATCGCAGAAAATCAGTGTCCCTACTAGTTTGGGGACAAGTGGTAATTTTGATGAGTTACACTACAAAACGATTGGAAAGTTGTCACACAGACATCGTAGTCAGATGACCAATTTTTCAAATTGGGATTCACTCAATATTTAGTGATCTCAACATTCAAACATTCAAAACTTTCCAACCATTTGTCCAATCTTTTAATAAAACTTTCCAGTCATTGGTTTCTCTGATTTTTCTGCTTTCACCTGAATCAAGTTGTTATTAAAGGTAATACAAAGTTTTGGTATTGGGTCATAAATTTTGTTCAAATGAATATATTAGAAGCATATACGGTCCTACAATATTCAGTGATCGTTGTCGCGGTTGAAATCGAGCCTAAAGTTATGAAATTGTGAATAATAAACTCTTTATATTGTAGAGCTCCCTCTTAAGGTCAAGATATTAATTAAGCTATGAAACAATGTTTATTGGCTAAAATCGACCGATTAGCTATTCCCGTTCGGAAATCATATATCACAATTACATATTCTGAGATGTTCATGGTCGCAGCTACCATTGTACGACCGTAGACGCTATTTGTAATTTAACAAAATTTACCAGGAGCACGGGTAAATTCGTATATTTAATTTTTCTCGAAAGCAGAAATGTTTTAGGGGCTGAATTTTCTACTGCTAATAATACATCCACAGGGGCATCCAAATATATCAAAATTCTAAAGAATCACTTTCCACCCAATTTTCAAAATTTCCCAAAACTTTGTATTACCTTTGAGGTTTGAATGAAGAGGGTTGGTCCACAGCTTCATCTGTTAAAGAGAAGCAGTCTAGAACACAAATCATTGTTAGAGAGAAGAAAGTGTAAGTATATGTACATGTATATCATTGCATGAAATTAGCATTGATTTATTGTTGAATATTTACTTATTAAGTTGAACTTAATTGTTATATATTTATTGTTGTATATTTTTAGAATTTAGATTTATTTGTAAATTGAATTTAAGGAATGTCAATTATTTTGTTTTGAAAAAAACGTAAAGATAATTACTTTGGCTGCATTTTACTTTGGAATTAAAGGTTTTCCCCCTTGTTAAAATTCTATGCAGGAAAAAAAATACTGTTTGTGCTTTTGAATTTGTTTAATACACATATTTTTCCCATTCTTTAAAAATAGGTGTCTTGCCAAGAAACTACAGTTTGTTGAAGACAGCTCTCATCGAAGTAGAGTCAAGTATAATAGAATCAAGGGTATTTTCAGGAAGGCCCACCAACTTGCCGAACTAACAAAGAGTGAGGTGTTCTTATTTCTGAGGGACGAGTTATCGAAAACTACGTACTGGGGTACGAGCGATGCTTTGCAGTTGTTCCAACCAACACTGGATACTTCAATCGTAAAAGGGGGTAAACGAGTACGGAGTGTCAGGTTTGTTACTCCATCAAAACCTTCTGAAGATCCTCGGGGTGCAATCCCGAGCAACGTGGAAGCTCCTGATCCCGATCCTGATCTGCACTCAAGTTCTACAAATGAATCAACCTCGCAGATTCCACCGACTACAAGTCAATCTATGCATCAGTTGATTGCCCAGGAGCAGGAATCGATTGTCTCAAGGGGAAGTTTGAGCCAGACCACAACAAGAATGCCACAGGTCAACGCAAAAGAAAAGAAAGTGTAAGTTGCCAGTATCAGTTTTTTAAAGACAAATATCATTTAAAAGAACTAATTGGATTTTTACATGGTAGTGACTTGTAAAAGCAGTTTAAATGTTTCTTCATTTGTTATAGATATAAGATTATAGAATAGCAATCCATGAATGTTTGAAATAGAATGATTGTGTTTACAATTGAAAAAAATTGAATGTCATTATTTTTTCAATGAAAACTCACCATGTTTTAAAAAATTCCATACTAGAGACATGTATTGTTTTGCTTCCCAAAGCTTTTGGAGGACTATCGGGTACATTTAGGGAAAGTTGAAAAGAACATTTGATACACCATACTACTTTTGATTTGTTTTATTAGACTGGCGATTTACAGAGATGTACAAAGATTCTTTTAAGAAATGGAAATTTATATTATAAAGCTTTGTATCTTTAACAATCAATCAAAGATTATTAATGTTATAATAAGGGTGATGTTGCTTTTAATGATACAATTACAATTTCATTGGAAAATCTTGACAAAATCAAATTAAGCTATATTTTCCCATCTTTCGTACCAGGTTTGTAGCCAAGAAGCTGCAGGTCGTGGAAGATAGCAGGCGTCGTTGTAAGGCAAGGTGGAATAGAGTCCAGAGTCTCTTCAGAAAGGCTCACCAACTAGCCGAGCTTACAAGGTGCCAGGCCTTCTTGTATGTGAAAGACGAGTTCTCAAAGACTATATACTGGGGTACAAGTTATGCGTTGCTGTTGTTTCAGTCGAAGATGGACCTGCTTGTCGTTGAAGGAGGTAAACGTGTTCGGAGTGTAAACTTTGTTGCTCCATCTAGTCCTGAACAGTCCCGGGGCGCAGTTCCCTGTGAAGCTTTGGACATTGATAAGCATCTTGAAGGGTGCCTTGGGTCGGGCACTTCAAGGGAAGAATTAGTGCCATCCTCAACATGTGAATCATCGCAAGGATCTACAAAGCGATCAACATCAGAGTTAACTCCGAGCAGGGCTGGACAAAAGTCAACTCCACAAAAGGGTACTCCAAGCAAAACCAAGATACCACAAATCACCATCAAAGAGAAAAAATTGTAAGTTGCAAGCTCAGATCCTTAGCTAATATAAATTTTCAAAGGAAATCTCACTTTGTAATACAGTGTACCAAATGTATTTACAAAAGAGAGGCCATATAATAATGAAGAAAAAAAATGTGCTGTCAAATTTGTTATAAATTCTATTAGAGTTACTGACTCTTCAGTATCGTTGCTGTAATGTCATTTTAAAAACTTTAATATGGCAAAATTAGTAAATTATTTTTCATGTGCTTTGAAGTTGTTTATAATGTTTTTCACAATTCTTTCAACGATAGGTTTGTAGACAAGAAGCTCCAGTTCAGGGAAAAGAGCAGCCTACGTTTTAAGTCCCGATGTAGAAGAATAAAAAGTATCTTCAAGAAGGCCCATGCGCTTGTGGAACTTACGAAATGCCAGGTCTTTGTATATGTGAAGGACAAGTTTTCAAAGACTACATATTGGGGTACAAGTGATGCATTGCAGTTGTTTCAGCCAATGATACACGTAGACTCACTAATCAAGGCGGAACACAAACCGATATGGACCATTAAGTTTGTCGCTCCATTGGAACCTGATGAACATTCCCGAAGGACATCTAGAACCGATGATGAAGATCCAGATCAAGATGAGCTATTTGATGAGTCGGATGGATCAGACGACACATCAAACGACGAATTGCTGATCTCAAGCTCAGCAAATGAATCATTGGCAGGATCCACATCTCAAACAGCATTAGCTACAGGTCAGTCTTCACCGGAATCTACTCCCTGCAGGTCTCCAACCAATCCTTTTCCGCAAAAGTTGGAAGCACCTGCTGAAAACAGAACTGTGAGTGAGGATCAGGCAAGAATATTACCAGGGAACACCAAAGAGAAAACTGTGTAAGTTACTGGGTTAATCATATCTATACAGAACTTGGGGGCTTGTCTCGGTTTTGAAAACATGCTATTTACAGTCCCATGGATAAACTACGATTAAAGATGGGATGTTACAAGGAATATTAGAAACTTCTTAAAAGCAATAATTGGTTTGGTTCTAGGGGTAGTTATACATAATTTGAATTTGTTACCTTGAAACTGTAGGAGACATCACTCCCTTTAATCATATCAAGCTGTATCGTCTTACAGGACCGAATTTATGGTAAAAGGTGAGACCAAGGGGATAATTTTAAAAGACCGGTGTGTTGGTTCAGTCAGTAGAGCGTCCGCCTCACAACCGGGAGGTCATGGGTTCGAACCCCGGCCGATCATACCAAAAGACGTTAAAAGACAGGAGTTGCTGCTACCTTGTTTGGCGTTCAACAATAAGGGATAGAGCAACGTCGATCTGGCGCTGCTCAGTGGATGCCGGACTCACGATTAATTGGGCAAAAAGAATTTTCATTTTCGGTTTAATAAAATTTGGAGTGGACTTTAAAAGATTATTATTATTATTATTTATCACGTTTTGAACCTAAATAAAATAGTTAATAATATGATTGTCATTTTTTTCCTTCATGTACACATTTTGTCCCACGTTGCAACCTTTAATCTGCATCATTTAACCCATTGAATACTCAGCCAAAAATACCTTGGGCTGGAGTATGGAAATGTATTCTTTATTAACATCAAATTCACATGCAATGGGTTGAACAATTTAAAATTATAAAATGTAAGTGATATTTTCCCGATTGTTTCAAACAGGATTGTCGACAAGAGGCTGCAGTTCTTGGAAAGTCAGAGGCTGCGCTGCAAGGCCAAGTCTAATCGAGTGAAGGGTATGTTAAAGAAAGGACACCAGCTTGCAGAGATAACAAATTGCCATGTCTTTATACATGTGAAGGATGAGTTTTCAAAGACAACGTACTGGGGTACAAAGGATGCCTTGCAGTTGTTTCAGCCAACGATAGATTCTGCGATCAAGAAAGGAGGTAAACGTGTTCGGAGCGTCAAGTTTGTCGCTCCATCGAGGGCTTCAGAATCTTCTCAGGGGACATCTCCTACCAATGGTGAAGCTCCAGGTTAGCCTCCAGATCTTGATTAGGTACTTCTACAGTGTCTCTGATCTGTTCCGTCAAACGCTGGACCCTGTGTTGACGTCCAGACATAGATCATCTCCAGGATCTACTTCATGATTTTCTTCAACAAGGAACAAGTCAACGATGAAGTCCGCTGTTGTTCCAGATGCGACTCCAGATCTTGATTAGTTACTTCTACAGTGTCTCTGATCTGTTCCGTCAAACGCTGGACCCTGTGTTGACGTCCAGACATAGATCGTCTCCAGGATCTACTGCCTGATTGACTTCAGCAAGGAACAAGTCAACGATGAAGTCCGCTGTTGTTCCAGATGAAACTCCGGACCGTGATAAGGTACCTTTACGGTGTCTTTAATCTGTTCCGTCAAACGCAGGACCCTGTGTTGACGTCCAGACATAGATCGTCTCCAGGATCTACTTCATGATTGACTTCAGCAAGGAACAAGTCAACGCTGAAGTCCGCTGTTGTTCCAGATGAGACTCCGAACCGTGATAAGGTACCTTGAGGGTATCCTTGATATGTCATATCAAGATCCATCATACCAAGACTTCATGTAGTCTTCCACACATGGACCATCTACTCCATTAATAGAGCGCTTTCGCAAACACAGTGGAAGCATAGACGACGAGAGAATCACGGGATACAGCTCTTCCGTCGTGTTTGGGGAACGAACGATATAATGGCCCCGTACGGTCGTGAAAATCAAGAGGACGGAGAAAATTCTGGTTCGTGCAATGTTTTTTCGTTCAAGTTACTGTCATCTTTGCCTTCCGTCGTGTTTGTGAAAGCGCGCTAATAACTGAAATAGAGCACACAAGCTGATGGGTACCGGTGCTTTAGAAGACACTCGTTATTTGGATGGACTTCAGTTGATTGACTTCTACATTGAGCAAGTCAACACCGAAGTCCGCTTGAGTGACACCACACATTCCTGCACTCAGGTCTACATCAAAACTCCAATTACCTAGAGTTAACACCCTTCTGGCTCTCAACAGACAATGTGACTAGTTTGTTGGAACTTTTTTTCTTCAGGAGAATGCATCCTACATGTATATTTGAGTACAGAATGCAATAAATTTCAACTCAATTTGCCAATATTTTTTTCACATTTTGCCATGAGACTTGTCAGCGGTACCAAATTGAGTTTGAGTTGAGTTTACTTTAGTTATACACGGTAAAAGCCCGAAACAGTTCGCAGACTGGTTTCAATCAGGGTCGTGTCGATAAAAAACAACATAATCATGACATATAAACAAAAGTAATATAACACTGACAGATTCACAACCATAACACGACAATAATAGGAAATAAGCTAAAAACACTTTACTTAATTAGAACTATATCGGTAGACCCAAAAGATAAACAATCAAATAAGTTACATATATGATCATCATAATCTGTTTGCATATTTATATATATATATATATATATATATATATAAAGTAAAAACAAAAAGAAGTTTAACAAGATTATACATAAGTTAAAAACATATTATGTATTCATGTTAAATATTAAATAATCAAAGTTTAAAACAATAAACAAAAGAAAACACACATAATGTAGAATGTGTAATAATTGTGAAATTAAGACAAATGCGTATTCCATATTAAGTTCATTCATTGCCTATTTCATTCATTGCCTATTCATTGCCTATTTTATATTTTCTCTTGTTTTGTTTTTCCATTTATAATTGTAGATTATAATAATAATAATAATAATAATAGTGGCTACTTGTATAGCGCACAGGTCCACCTTTCAGTGCTCATGGCGCTTAGAGAAAAGGACATGTAACAGACTTAAGAAAGAAAAAACAATAAACCGAAAAACAAAATTCGAAATTCTCCTAGACATGGTAAATTAGAATATGACAATATTTACAACGAAAGAAACAAATAAGTTTTCAGTTGTAATTTGAATGTTTCTGTTGACGACAGTTGGCGTATTTGTAGAGGGAGCTTATTCCAGAGTTTTGGACCCATTGCAGAGAAAGCCTGATCGCCCCAAGTAAGATTTATTCTGGGTGTATTAAGTAATAGCGTGTCTGATGAGGAGCGAAGACTTTGTGTGGGGTTGTATTTTGAAACAGAGTTGCTCAGGTATGTAGGGGAAGAAAGAGAGTTAACTGAATGATGAACTAGTAACATAATTCTGAAAATAATCCTTTTGTCAACTGGCAACCAATGGAGAGAACAGAGAATTGGTGATATTGAATCAGATTTCTTAGTGAATGTTAATAGGCGGGCTGCAGAATTTTGAAGTCGTTGAAGTTTTGTGACATCTTTTTTTGGAAGGTTACAGAACAAAGAATTTGCAGAGCTTGCAACCTTGATCAATGAAATTGTTCTTTGGATGGAAAAATACATGAACAGTCAAACCTGTCTTAGTGGACACTTCTCTATTAAGGCCACCTGTCTATAGCAGCCATGTATTTTGTCCTCAAGAGAAAAGTGTGTATTGTAGAACCTGCCTAGAAAGGCTAATTGTCTACAGTGGCCACTTTTTGTCTTCGTTTTAGTGACCTAAATAGACAAAGAGTTGCGATTGAATCAAATCAATCGCAAGTCCTGTATTATCAATCCCAAGTTTGCAACTTCTCTTATCTCTTTAATATGTACATATAGTTGTGACTGATATCAACTCTTTGTAAGACGGGTTCCTGATCTATACATGTTAAAGATAAAGGTGAGTTCTGGTAATGCGATTGCATTGTGAAAGAAAAGGTGTGGAATGGATCAGAAAAAGTTGATCATATAGCATGCAAGTATTGGCGTGTACTGCAAGGTTCTGGAGTCATCAAAATCATCATAAATTTGGCCCAGTCTTGGTAAAGTAACAATCACTGTACACAGAAAGATGTATATGGGACAACACAAATGGTGTCGGGGCTAGTACTACCTTGATTTCCTTATCTTTATATGCTCATTACTCAGCCAGTATACATTTTCTTTCAAAATTGTTTGGCACATGACATTTATTTGTAATCTTGAACATTCAGTGTAAGTTTTGTTAGATTCTGTGAGAATTCATTTTCTTTTTTTTTACCAGAACTCAAGTTTATCTTTAAAGACTCGTTCAGATCTGATTATAATTTTCTTTTTTAAAGTATATAAATGGCAACTACAGGTGTATGTGCAACACAGTTCATATTATAAGATATAGAAATATAAAGTACATTACACTTTACATCTTTATCAAAAAAAGGGGAAAATGCTGCAGTTTACCGCATTATATCAGAACGAGGCTTAACAGGGCCTCCATGTAACAAGCTAATTTTCTAGTTCCCAAGGAGTTTTCATAACAAGGTTCCACTATAGTTCGTGTATCTATACCCAATGTGCAATATTTATGGCATTGCTAGGCCAAAGCGGGTGTGAAAGTAGATTATGATGCATACCACTCATGTACTTAACTATCTTTAATAAAGTGTGATAACATATTAATTTCATGTCATTGTCTTGTCTATTGCCAACTGAATCAAAATGCCTTAATACAGGACTACGTAAGTTTTCATAGCATTCATGCTGAGGGAAAAACAGACCTGCCAACCAGTACGATTTAGTGGTAATTTGTACGATTCTTAGAAGCAAATACGACAGTACGATTTTCCTCAATAAAATAAGATTTTTGACAACAAACAAAAAAACAAAAAATTTTTTTTTTTTTTTTAATTTTTTTTAATATATATTTTGTTTTATAATAATTTTGTTGTTGTTGCTGTTTGTTTGTGTGCGTCCGCCATTTTCAATGGCAAATTGCCCATTCTGTTCTGTAAAGTATCCTACAAGCATCTTACATCAGCAATTTGGGGATGTTCATTGGTTCACCGAACTCAACAGTCGCGACGAAATCATGCATATTCAACCAATGATCCATTAAAAAAAATTCTTCCTGTATGTAGGAACTGTAAGAGGCATTGATCCGCGTATCAGTCCGTGTTTATTTTTAAGAATACAACTTTGTCTGTAAAATACAACTTTTGGGAATAAAGAATACAGTTTTTGAACTCCAGAGGTTGGCAGGTCTGGAAAAATGAGATAAAGCATTTTACCATGGCAAAATATATTCTGATACTCTTCCGTTTTCTAATAAAGTGCTATGGTAGAGTAGAAGGTCAAAAATTAAACAATTTACATACATATATCTGATCGGGTTGGTAAATACAATGTGATGTTCACAATGTTTGATTTCAGGTAGAATGAATGCTACAGTATTATGATACACAAAGTTACTAAATGTATTTATGCTAGATTATTGTACAAATAAAATGTATGTTTATGTACTCATGTATGTTGATTTCATTTTTCAACCATCAAGTTTTCATTTTATGTACATGTACCGGGGTAATAATATATCTGTAAAGCGCTTAGGCACATCGTCGGATCGATGTATTGAACGCTATATAAACACAGAATATTGTTATTATTATTATTATTACACAGCGCACTACTTGGGTATTCAGTCAGGAGGTGCGATGGCTCAGTGGTGGAGCAGTGGTCTCATAACCGAGAGATTCCAGGTTTGAAACCTAGTCAATGCGCTTGTGTCGTTTGGTAATGTACTAATCCTCATTATCAAGTCCCTCGGAGAGAACTTAAAGCCGTCTATCCCCTGCAAGCATATACATGCTTTATTAGCAGTCAGGTAAAACAATCATCAGTCATCTTATTGTTTTAAAACAATCTGTTATCAAGTTTCATTTCTATTTATACACATTTCCCTTGTTTTATTGAAAACTGGATAATCTGTATGCACAATATTAAAACAAAATACATATTTTCATATTAAAGAGGTCTCTGTTTGACTTTTATTGCATTGGTTTGCATTATTACTGTTCAGTGGAGGAATCCTTGGTTTTATAAATTCAAAGCGGCGTGCATGATGTTCCAGTGTTGTGTGTGACTTCAAGATAAAATGTCACTATGAATATGACGGACAAAGAAAGAGGACAAAATATACAGTTCCTCATTCTACCCCCAACAATTGCTGTGGTAGACAAAGAAACATCTCTTCACTGCTATATAACATGTGTAGAACGGGTGTCACATGCTTATTTACCTGTTCTACAAATTTTTGCATAATAGCAGTGAAGGGATGTTCCTTTGTCTACCACGGCAATTGTTGAATGAGGAACTGTATATTTTGTCCTCTTTCTTTGTCCGTCATGTTCATATGTGTGTAGAAAGGCCACTTCAACTTTGCTATTAAGTCGTGTCTCTCAGCGCTTCATGCGTGAATACCTAGCAAACTGATATAAATAACAATACCAATAGATAATAATAATAATAATATAGAGTATTTGTAATGTGCCAATCCACATGACTAATGTGTTCGAGGCGCATGGAGAAGAAAAACTATAAGTTCACAAAAATACACACAAAATTTGAACAACAATGTGAAAGTAAATCTAAAACTACTGGAAAGCCGCTTTGAACAAATGAGTTTTGAGGGCATGTTTAAAGCAATCTACACTTGAAATATAACGAATATGTTGTGGCATTTGATTCCATAAGTGAGGTCCAGCGTGTGCAAATGACCAATCCCCCCATGATTTCTTAGTTTTCGGAACAACAAGCAATTGAGAAACGGATGATCTTAAGCGTCTGGGAGGATTATAGGGCATCAACAAATTAATATTGTACTCTGGGGCAGATCCATGTATACACTTTTGGTCTGACTCATATTAGGAGTACACTGTTCAATGAACTTTGTCACATATGCTCCTTGCTCTTCAGTAGATTAAAAAATATATAATGTATGGCATGTTAACATCTGAAAGATATGGTTATGTTACTTATAATGACTATAGTGCTCTATCCAAAAGGTTAAGTGTCGGACAACCAAACGTAGGTGTAGGCATCCGAAAAAAGTTGTAAACCATAACATGTAAATATAATGCATATAATATTTAACAATGTATGCATGTGTATAATACCCAAGTCCAGATTCTAGGGTTTATATACCTTGCATTTATTGCATTTATTTATTTATTTATTTTTTTAAATTTTTAAATTTTTTATTTATTTATTTATTTATTTATTTTTTATTTTTTTTTATTATTATTATTATTATTATTATTATTATTATTATTTTTTTTTTTTTGGGGGGGGGGTCAATTCGTGAGAAAATATTTAGCAGCGATTCATCCAGCCGGTGAATACGCAGGGGGGGGGGGGGGGGCGGGAGAGTGATGGAAAGATGAACCACTAATTTTGTTTTGGTGTGGGCGAAAATATTATTTTTTTGGGGGGGGGGGAAGGGGGCCGCTTTAGTTTTTTGTTTTAAAAAAGGTTAAATTTATGTTGTTCTCCTATTTCTTTAAACAGTTTTGGGGGCTAACGGGGGGGGGGGCCCAGGCCGGAAAAATCGCGACGTGGATCCGCGCCTGAATAACTGCATCTAAATATTGGAATAGACTACCTTTAATTATTCAGTTAATCACCATCTGTCTCTTCATTGTAATCCAGATTTTTAGGATTCTGTATTCGTTTTCATTTTTTGTAGAATTCTTCTTGTTGTAAGCGCTTTGGGCCGCTCTGGGAAAAGCTCAGTATATAAATAATAATAATAATAATAATAATAGTAATACCATGGCTCGATCTATTCAAGCTTTATGCAACAGGCCCCAGATCCAAGCATTGATAGGGCTGTCAACAATATACAGTCATGAGACAAGATTGACTTTTGACCTATAGTTGGACTGGAGAAACAATCTTGGACTTGCCCTCTCACAATTTTTTTTAAAGGATGCATATATATTTTTAATTATTTTGTTTAACTTTGATTAGACAACTCAATGATTAATAAATCTTGTCATATCTTGTCATTCGAATGTTGTGATTTTCCTTTTACTGTGTTGATAAGCACTTTATACCAATGGCTATTCAGCAGTGAATGTGTGTTATATAACCTTCTGCAGGGAACAAATCTCCTTGCGTTCCAAACTACTCAAGATTTAATTTTCTCAATTCATTATGATTGGTTTGGCAAAATCTCAAGATAACAAGAGGAGGAAGCGTATATATATATATGTATATATATATATATATATATATATATATATATATATATATATATATATAAGGGAAAGACGACATTTGAGAAAGGAAGGGGAATTAAGAGAAAGGAAGGGAGATGAGAGAGACAGAGAGACAGAGAGAGGAGAAAGAGACGGTGTGAGAGAGACAGGGAGGGGATGGGGGGGGGGGGGGGGTAAGAGAGGAAGAGAGAAGGGGGTATGGAGGGCACTGAAACATGATTCATCCCATCTGCACCAAGCCTATCCCATTCGGCACAACAGAATAAACGTCTTATCTAAACGCTATTGGGTCAGAAAAGTAAGATATTCATTTTATAATATTCACGTAGAATTATATTTATCTCGTATAACTTGAGCAGCGTCGTTTTCAAACAGTGTAAAAATACAAACAACCGTTCTTTCTGACAGGCACATTTATTTGAAAATTAATGACAAAACACTCACTTGTTGAATTGCTTCACGGCTCTTGCCATGTCATTTTTTTAATTCTTCAGATGACAAAATATTCACTCTAAAATCCATGGGTGTCGATCCTTACGTAATACCTATTCATCAGGGGGGGGGGGGGGTGAATGAATAGATCATCCCCCCTGATGAATAGGTATCAATTACAGATCGACAACCATGCTAAAATCCATATCTTATGTATCGCAAATTTTCCCACTCAACACTCCTTTCCCTTTTTTGTCTGTGTCCGTCTGCTTGTCTGTCTGTCTGTCAGACCCCTCTCTCCGTCCCCTCTCTCTCCCTCTTTCTCTTTTTGTTTTATGAAACGTTTATTTCTCCAAATAGAAGTAGTACAAATCAAAACAAAGTCGATACAAGTTACATCATTCAGAACTTAAATCGGTTAGAAGTCAAAACTAAATTTGTACATTTTCCTTTTCATACAAAATAGTGTACAAAAGAAGATTATTCAAAATATACATACTTTTGTTATTTTTTCGTAAATTAAGCAGTGGTGTGTACATAAGAGAAAACGTGTAAAAACACGCCAATTTTACCTTTTTTTGGAGATGGGGCCCCTCCCCTGGCGCTCAAGGGGGGAGGGGTGCGATTTTTTCAAATTTGGGCATTCAATTACGCAGGAGTTTATTGAGTGCTAAGTGAGTTCTCAGAATGCCGCCCCTGGTATATTTTTCAATTCTTGAAAGAACACGTTTGGGGTTCAGAATGAATTACACCAAACAAAGAACGTAACAAATAAAAATAATATATACATGTTTACATAGGGCCTACATGGCTACTTACACACCACCTATAATAAGTTCGCATTGAGATATTTAGCCCCCATAGTTCATTAACAAATAAGTAGTTGTATTCTAAGTTTTAAGCTGCAGCGAATGTTACACAGGATACCATGTTTCAGACTAACATATAAATAGAAAATGCAAGCATCTGGAAATAAAGACCGCATTCACACGAAATGTATTTACATTGCGTTAAGAGATTTATCAAACATCGAGTGAATTATGTGGGAAAAAACACTGAAAACACACCCACCAAAAAAATAAATAATAGAGTATGACTTTGTATGTTGAACGTGTTATTAAATGCGGGTCGTCCATGCAAATAATAACATAAATCTCTATGAAAAAGAAGCCAAACTTGCATAACTATAAATCGTTAACAACATTGTGACGAACGATAAATATGGATGATAACGTGTTTCTGCTGACAACTGAATTGAAGGAGAAGGTGTGTGACAGGGGTGTATTATATTCGTTTTCACGTCTCGCCTCGCCCCTCCCCTTTTCTCTCTCTCTCGCTCTCTCTCTTTTTCTCTCTTTCTGGTTTTACACCTAATCCAAGTACTTGTCTACAAATCCTCCTGCTTCTGCCTGGTTGAGGACCGCATTTAAATCCTCTCTAGTCCGAGTCGATGCAGCTTTCCATGTTTGAAGGAGGTGTATGTACTGCTCACTTATCCCTCTAAACTTCTCTCTGATACCTTCAGCAATGCTGTAATCGATGCGAAGAGCAACGTGAAGAGGGCTCCACAGATCAGGTGGTAATAGCCTTGCTAGTTTCAGGATATTCGCATCTGTCACTTTCTGTTCATCTGATGGACTGAAATTTAAGACGTAACAATTGTGCTGTGCTTTACTGTACTATTGAAATAATTCAATAAATACATTAGGAAGTGGACTTACACGAGAATAAAGTTGACGCGGCGCCGGCCGAAAAGCCACAACTTTTGGTTAGGTGTCTTCAAGTGTCCTTCTCCGAATGATTTCTTTTTAGAGATTTCAGGCTTTCAGATACTCAAGAAGACATTTAAAGCACAGGCCGAATAATGAAAGAAATAATACTAAAAGTAACAAGGAGTGGAGAATTCGTTTAAACCTCTCCCTCACAATTTAGTTATTATTCTCTTGGACTCCGTAATCGAAATGTATGTAGGCCTGTTATTGAGACATACATAGGACTGCAGTCGTATCCGGACGGTTGCCCCTTAGACAACAACCCCTGGACATCTTCTCCTTGGACAGTTACCTCGGAACTACATGTTTAATATATGAAAATACTAATACTGTAATACCTCAGCATTTTGACATTTAGCATTTTAGCCCTTACATTTTTACACCGACCCCCCCCCCCCCCAGAATTGTAAATTGAAAAAAATTGTTCATGCACATGTCGACTCATTTTCAGGCAGCGAGATATTCTTTTCGTACTTCTTTGTTCTCTTGTCAAGGTTAAATATACATGCATTTGATGATGAGATATAATTTCCACTAAAATGAATATAAACAAATACTCAGACGCCTTGCTCGCTCGCCAGTTTAGAAACCAGGTAGTTGATATTCAGGCAGATCACATCAGCCCCGTACATTCATGGGTGTATGTTTTACCCGCGACGTAGAACTAAGATAGAAGGAAAACCTGAGTTTTGTGACGGTTGTTTAATACCGCATCTATTTTTAATACAGATTTTTTGTTTCCCCGGAACTTCGAATGCTTCATTTCAGCTGAAGGTTTTTCCTCCTCCTCTCCATCTCTATCTCTTTTTCTTTCTCGAAGGTCTTAAAAAAAACAGTTGGAAAAACGGTTTTTGAAATCACGAATTCCAATCATTAATATCTTGATAATTAGACAGGCGATCGGCTTGTAAAAGTCATGGGATTCCTGACTGACCTAAAGGTTTATAATTATGATTGCAGCATGAGCTAAATCAAGGATTTTGTTTAGAACCTGAGAGAAAGATACCCAATCCCTTTAATATCGTTTAATGTTCACTTGACGACGTTAAATGAATTTTAGAAGAGAATATTGTGTATTCCATTTCTGCTAATTGTTAACATTTTATTTCATCAATCCGTAATAATGCATTAAACCATCGTCTTTCCTTAACTTATTCATTATAAATTGAATGAGACAGACTGATGGAACACGATTGCTACTCCGAGTTCCAGGCAATGCAAGCGAGCATCAGGGAATGATAGCATTCTTAAAAGTACATGATTAAAGAATTTCCCATTATTGGGTGAAGGGGCTATTATGATATTTATATTAAGAATGCGCATATTTTGATGCATAGCATTAATATTTTTCAAAGTCAAATACAATCATTACTTCATAAAGCTTTAAAGGTCGAAACAATTTTATTGTGTAGGAGCATCATTCTTTCTTGAATTTGTGTGTATTTTCTATGACTCCGTGCAAAAATTTAGACTTCTTTCTATATCGATACACACCCACCACCCACCCACACACACACACACACACACACACACACACACAAATACACACACACACACACACGCACACACGCACACGCAAACATGTATATTATGGTTCTACTCACATTTCGTCGCTGGATGGTGAAGGAGCGTTCTGTACTGTAGTCTCTTTGCCGATCCCTGTCATGAACACACATTTTACCGGTTACCAATTGTATAAGCACTCTTTAACAAAAACAAATATTGTCTACTGGATACAGCCTCCCCATATTTCCTACACGTGCCTGTTCCTGAGCTTCCTACGTCTCCGTTTCAAGCTTTTAATATATTAAAAAAGTTTATCTACATGATTTCACACATGACGTAAAAGGGAATTGACATCGATCAAAACGCCAGTTGGTCCAATACCCAGATCAGATTTTCTCCATTATACACGTGGTCCGGTCTGCGTCTCGTACCATTATTATTTATTCTAATAGCAGGTAGGGCAAATCTATGACCATGTGGTTCTAATTGCTACTTCCCCAAATCAATAATTTGTACGACTCGATCCAATAATCATTTGGTCCATCATTATTTGGTCTATTTCCCATTTTTTCTGTAATAAAATGGTCTGAATCCCAATTACTCCAAGAACCATTTCGTATAGAGTTTAGTTCATCTACATGTAATCTATCTTAATGTCGTCTATATATTCATTTCGTCTTCACCATAATTATGGTCGAATGAAATATAATACGAATTAGTGGTGGCCCTTACTATGGTTAGAGTTAAACCTTAGTCATGATAATATTTTTGTTCAAAGTAAATGAATACAGGCCTACATATACGTCATTATATCCAGTTTGGATCGTAAAGTCGCTTATAACCTACTTATTTCTTTGTTGCGTTTATATATGCACCACATTTCGAGTTGTGCCGTGCACATTACCAACAAGATGTCATTTTGCAGCAATAGGTCGTGTGCGATAAGCTATGAAATATCAATACTCAATCGGGGATTAGAACAACTTTACATCTGCATGCAATGTTTTACCTTGGAAACGTGGTTTGAATTTGATCGTCTGTGTAGAGGTTTGAACCACTTCAAGTGTCACTAATGTCTCATCACTCTCCTCGGTCAGATCGAGCTCAAAGTACTTTGTTACTTTCGTTTGTGTCTTCATGTCGCTGAACTGAATAGCCTGTGGAAATTGCCCGATTATATATGATTAATTCGCATTCATGGTTGTATGAGATATGCGCCAACACGCAGATGTAGAGATGAAAATAATGAAGAAAAACTGTCTGTATTTGCGAACTTTGTCTTATCAACTCCATCGTTTCGCATCTAATTTCATCAAAGTAAATTTAATTTCTTCACCCGGCTACAGACGTACAATTGCATAAAACAATTTCGATTTATTTTTGTTATTTTTTTTTTGTTTTTTGCAGTGAATTTCGTCAAAGCGTCATTCAAACTCGTCACTCGTTAGCTTGCTTAATTGTATACATGTACATGTACGTGTTACGTTACGTTTTTTTTTACTCTCTACATGAAAACTGCTTTGTGTATGTGTACAAAAAAGGATATTATATATGTATATATATATATATATATATATATATATATTCCTAGTAGCGTAAATGTATGTCTATGAATATTTATTATCATTATCATCACCATCAAATGAATCAATTGAGTTCTTTGGCACTTTGTTTACCTTTTCTCCTGTTGGCTCGACATTGATTGTTCAACTTTTAATCATGAATTGTTCTTGTTGCACATAGTCCTTGTTTGAATTCATTGTAACTAATATAGCAATTACAAGAACCAAAGTACACTTACATGTACATCTGATTTGTAAGCGACTGTTAAAGTTCCCTTCCGAATCACAATATCATCGTCATCGCCCTTCACAGGTTGGAAACTGGGGTTATTTAATTCGTGGACATGGTACTGAAAAATAATGTGTACAAAAAGTATTCTGATAAAGTTATCTGGAAATTGTCATGTTAAGGCCCGGTCACACATAGGGGACGCATGGGGACGCACGGCCCGCGCATTGAAAATTTGCAATTTTTGCCAGTGCGTTTTCGTGCGTTAGGTGTGCGTTATCCTTCGTTACTCGTTCGTCGAGTACGCTGGAACAACGCTGGACCAACGCTATGCATTCGTCGTCATTCGCTGTGTGCGTCAGGATTTTGTGTGCATGCTCAAAAGTGTGCGCGGAGCTCGACGCTTGAATGTAAACGTCAAAAGGACGCCAGACCCGCACAGAGCGCGCTAGACCAACGCCAGACATACGTGGAGCACACGCGCTGTATACGCTACACATTCGGTGTCAGCTCGCTAGCTTCTCCCAAATCCTGACAAAAGTCGGGCGCGCGACCTTTTTGGATTTTCAATGCGCGGGCCTTGCGTCGTCTATGTACTCTTGTATTATACACCTACTCTCGGATGTATGTGTATTTTAACTAAAGTACGCGCTAGAAACATCCTAAGGCTGCCTGTATGTGTCAACCAATTTAGATCAGTGAAAATGACCTTTATTTGTGGAAATCGGAAAACTAAGATGCCGTCCAAAATGGCATCGATTGAGAGAAACAGCCAAAACAGGATAGGACTACGGCCTTCAATTTACAGTAGAGATGTAACAGATAAGTCTAAAGTACATTTTGGCATCAGGGTATTCCAGATGTTGACCATACTCGATGGATATTTACGACCAAGACTTAAAGAGCACAGCAACAAAAAGAAAAAAAAGAACTAATATCGTTATTTGAAGATCCAAAAGATGCCGAAGTAGGTTAAAGTTTTGTTTTAACATTCAAATACTAATAGTTAAAGTGATAAGTTTGCTTCATTTTTTAAATTTGACAAGTCTCGAAAACTGTTAATTTGCGACCGAACTTTTTAATGGGCGGGTTGTACCACATGTGTTACTGTCTATTTACCCATTTTTGGCCATGTGGCTTCTTGACGAATCGAACCTCCAGTATTGGCTTTCTGTCGAGAGGCATTAGTCTGGGAAGAAACGACATGCATGACAGTAATATGTCATTACAAAATAGCCAGTCCAGAATTAAGGCAATGTATCCTCCAGAAAAATGGCTGACTGAGACCTCTAACCAGCGTTCCTGTACTGAACAAATAAAGTTGGAGGAATCTGGAAGCCGTTTAGGTGTACCTTTAAAATAAAACAAAACAAATTCAATTAAATAACAAACGACAGGAAACGACTGAAATATAAGGAATTTTCTTAGCTCATTAGGCTTATCATAATTATGCATCGTATTTTTGCGACTGGAATACGATTCAAAAGGGAAAATTACAAACAAAAAAGACTTACTTTATTATATATTCGTTTATATTACAAAATACGTAGTTTTGGCGAATATGAGGACTAGATAAAACACAATAATTGTCATGAAATATTTATCTCATGTATTTCCCTTGAGAAAGGGAAGCAAAACATATGTATACACAGGAAATGGAAGAATTTTTTTCTGACGACCGTTATGTAAAGCATTTGCAAAGAGCCACTTAAACCACAGAATTGGTTTACACAGAATTGGTTTAAAGTTGTGGAACTGATTAAAAATGCAAACAAGCGCTAAGAAACATTGTAATAAGCGCTATATAAATATAATGTATTATTATTATTTATCTATTCTTAAACCTTTACCCACTGTAACAAAGTTAAATTACAGTTATGTAAAGCATTTGCAAAGAGCCCCTTAAACCACAGAATTGGTTTAAAGTTGTGGAACTGATTAAAAATGCAAACATTATCATAATGGGTGGATCATGCCATATACATGGATTCATCATTCTTATTTCATGATAACCAACGACATGAATGAACATCCTCACAAAAAGCTATTATGGGCAACATTGCCATTCGTCGGGTTGTTTAGTAACTTTTGCATTGCTAGAAATAATAGGAAACAAAATGAAATAATTAACGCCAGAGTATAGTGAATTCTGCTAGTAATTTATCACCAAATTTTCAAATGTTATAAATATGAGGCCATGAATGGGTGTCGAACTTTATGAGCCTTTCATAGAACCATGATTAACATATAGTGACAAATCTTGAGATCTTGACTAGTATTGAAGGCATTTTTGTGAATATCTTCAAAGCATTGACCTATAGCCGAGATCGCCATCCGAAAAAATTAGAAACGACATTCGTCATGTCATTGATCATTATATGTCCGATCTTATGTTATATTTGCTTATAAAAGTTGTGACAATGTTTATAAAGCTATAACCACAGTCCGCCATTGAGTTGCGGAGTTATGTTTCCCCACATTAAACAGGTGAAGTTATGTAAAGTATGAAGTGCCAATTAATGACGGCCACAGTTAATCACTATTTGCATAGTCGAATGTTTGCTATTACGAACAAAAATATGAAAGAAAGTCTTAGAATACAAGATTATCCTTAACTCATTCCATACAGATTTTGCTTGATTAGGAATCGGGTTCAAGGCGCCACCAATGTGGGGGTAGATCCAGTAGATTATATGCCAGTTCACAAACGATTATGTGATTTTCTCTTAACACACTTACCTGACTGATTCCAGGAATACAGTATGGTCTGTACTTTGTTAGGAGCAGTGACTAATGCACAGTGAGGTATTATCAGCTTTGCCGGTTTCTTAAAGCGTAGCCCAGACGGGTAGCACTGGAAGCCATGGCTAACTAGAAGCTCGTCCTCTTTAAGCGTAAGGCCATTTGGAATCTCGGTCAGTACCTGAAGGCTGATCTCCTCATCTTCCTCAAGGGCACCAGGTGGAATGTGGAGTGTAAACCCATAGGATTTGGTAGACAGCTTTCCTCCAAGGGCCCCCAAATGTCCAGTTGCAGATCTACCATCTGATATTAAACAGCATTGCAAATATATGTATTAACAGCATACTCTCCAGTACATGTATGTTATACCAGCTCTGACGTATCATGCTAGAGCTATACAGTGCATGTACCCACACATGACAAAGTTGTCCAGAATATAAATGCAAACATTATGATGAAGCAAAATGTTTGATACAAGAAAACACACAACATAAAACAACGTACGATAGTTAAAGATTAAAACAAAATGTTATATCAAATTATTGAAGGCGATGGGTGCGAGGTGTACGAGGAATTGACAGTGGTCATAGTTTTATATACAATATAATGTTTATTGCACATAGTAGCTAATCTATATTCCTTCAAGCTACCCATCCCAATTTTAATTGTCAATATGGCATGAAAATAATTTTTTGTCTTGAATTTATATTTAGCTATAGCCTAGGGAAAAGCATATCAATTAATTGAATGTTAAATTTCCGGGTATCCATAACAGCATCTTTATTTTCCGTGTTTCATTCATTTTAATTACTCGTGGAGGCCTATCCAATAGTTGCTCTCTTACCTATATGGCTGAGTAAAATGACTGTTCAAAGAGACCTTAGAGAATACTTTATTTATTTATTGTATACATATTATGTTGAACATAGGGTGAAAGGCTCAGTTTTAATTGAATACCCTCAATGTAACTGTGGAATACAAGAAAGTGATTTGATTGATCATTGTCGTTTACATTCATAAAGCCAATAAATTACATCAAGCAGTAGAAGACTATAATTGCATAATTTATGATACCCTCGGTTTTCTCTGCTTTCGATGAGTCCTGCACAGATTCCCAAACCAGCTTCAGTGTCTGCTTTGCTTTAGGCCCTGAAGTCTGAGATGCTATCCAATGTGAGAGCATTTGGATGTTAGCGTTATTCCTGTTGTACAATGTGCGATGTTCGATGTGTTGTAACTCTGACTTGTTGAATCCCAGCTTCCCGCCAATCTCATAGAACTTCTTTGGTCTGATCTGACGGGCGAACGCAAGCAGTGTCCTGCCAGGAATTTCTCTGTATCATTGGATAAAGTCTAAGTTAAGAAACCAACAAGTATATTTTTCTCGTTTCTTCAAATAATTCAAATCGCCGAGAGATACTAGTATGTGGATGGTCGTGTGTGTTAATGTTGTTTTTTCTCCTTTTATGTCTTTCTGCCAGCTCATTTGCACCCCTCATATCATCTTCTTTCCTCCTCTTCTTTTTTCCTCTCGATTTTTCTTCTCGTCGATTGGGTTTCAACGCAATTCAGACTATTCAACTGTATTACCGTTGGCTCCCTCCCCATCACTATAATATGCATTCTGTATTCTTGTTTCCATCCCGTTCAAATGTGATTCATTATCTTAAATAGTCGTTCCAATTATTATGTTATTAGGACATTTCCTTTGTATTTTGATTATATTTTGATTTGTCACAATTGTTTGTCTTACAGTCTTTTTATCCATTTGTAAGGAATTCGTTTACTTTATTGTAAGTTGTTGAGACTGTTTTTAAACATTGGAACATACAATTTATACTTGCTTTGCATTAAAACCTATGCCTCACATTAACCGTCTTGTATTGCTAATACTACAGTCAGTTTATTTTCATTGGCGGAAACAAAGAGCACTGGACGGACGTTCAATATCAATTCTATCAACACCTTAGTAAAATATTGATATAAATTAGAATCTTACCCAGCCACTCCAATGTCTGATGCACGTAGATGAAGCAAAAGTAGAACAGGAAGATATAAACATAAAAACAAATAAGAATACAAATGTAATAATAAACAATATACCTTTAAAAAAGGAAATAAAGCTAGTTGTTTGCCTCGTTTTAATACGCCAAGCCAATTAACTATTGTACTTCTCTCATACTCCCGTATACACATATGATGTAGATAAGTATTAATTTTAGTATCCCACCGTCTAGCAGCGCACAACACGGCCATACAAGTTGTATGAGGTGCCAGTATGCATGCAATACACATAATTATTATATATTATCCTGATTATAGAACTCGATGACTCTAAGTTGCTTGAAAAACAACTGGAAGCACTTGTGTGTACTCGTCCCTAAGTTAGCAGAAAGGTTGAAGCCTATTGTTTTACAACAATTTGGGTTTAATGTGGGTACCATTTTAAAAACAGTGAATTTCTCCTTTTTTGAATTTTTGTTTCTAGTGTATTATAGGGTAGTCATTTTCTTCATGTTAAATGGACATCGACTATATATATAGAAAGACAAACCGACACTTTGTTCAAAAGTCAAACCTGAAATGTCCGTTTCTTCTGCTGGTGAATATATAGATTCCATGAGTGACAGAAACGTTTCCTTTGCTGCTTGGCCGGACGGTTGTCTCTCTCTCCATGTCACCAACATGTCATAGATGGCCTGCTCTTTGTCATGGAACCTCCTGTATTCTATGACATCCAGTTGTTGTATGGTGAAACCAAGAGCTACTCCCAAATCATAGAACTGGTCTACCGTCATTGTTTGCGCTACTGTAAGGACATCATTGTCCGTTAGGTCACTTTTCAAGACTTCTTCCACTGCCCTGCAAGATAATGTGAAGGTGTTCTGGTAAATTTTCTTTGTTGAAACTACTTTAAAATGATGGTTATAAAGATAGGAAAACAACCTGACGCTAATGACTTATGGCAGGACATTTCTTTGTATTTGTCCATGTACATCAAAGACCCCGGAATGATTACACGACAAATGTTCCGAAGGCAATGGCTTCGTGGTGAATATGTATAGCACGTACACATTTACTACACAAACTTCATCTTATGACCAAAGGCTACGTCCATTCCGATATATAAAGGTAACCCAAAATTCGATTACTTCATCGGCCCTATGCATATCTTTGACGAAATAGAAATAGAAACGGAGAATTGCTACCGAATCTAATTTTGATCACCTTTGCAAAGTAAAAAAAAATGAGGTGGGGGAACAAATTGTTCTAGTCCTGAATGAAAAACAGAAAACAGATGAACTGGTTTTATATATCCCGAATTCTTAAAGAGTGTAAAAAAAAATGGTTTACATGTAGCTTTGCTCAAATGAAACAGCATTGTTATCTATTTACTACACAAATGCCTAAATTCAACTCTAAATGCTACATTCATTTCAATCTATAAACGCAACCTCAAATTTGATTGCCTCATCGGCCCTATCAATATTTTTTGACGAAATGGTACGGTGAAACGGAGATACATGTATGTCATCGAATCAATTTCTGATTACATTCGCAACGTAGAAATAATGGGATGCAAAAAGTACTTGCATTAATAAAATTATTTTCTTCAACTCACAAAATGAAAATCAAAAACAGATTTGAAACTTACCGAAGAAATGATGGGGGCTCAGAAGGAGATAGGTACTCCTGTCCATCTACAATTTTCGATAGAAAGGGCAAATAAAGAGTATATGGGAATGACTTTTGCTTTTTATTATTATTATTATTACTACTATTATACAATTTCCTCTGCTTATGGTCACTAGTTTTCAAACAGTTTGCTGAAACTTTTAGGCCATAATTAAACGTACAGAAGAAGTATATGTATAAAATGTCATGTGAAAATGAGCATTAAAAAAAAAGCAATTATTCATATGCCCATATTTCGTATTTCATGACAAACTGCCAGACCAGTTAAAGCTCTCCTCTATGGAGAGCTCGAGACTGGATCAAGAAAGGTCGGTCGGCCACTGCTGCGCTATAAAGACGTAATGAAAGCAACGCTACAGAGAGGAGAGGTTATAAAGAGTTGGAAAGCAGTAGTGGAGGACAGGAAGCAATAGAGAGATATTGCGTCGGAAGTGTGCTACAAAGTAGATGATTGGAGGATTGGTCAAAACTGTCAACGGCGAGCAAAAGACACTCAAGAAAACAAGGAAGATCTTATGAGAAACCAAGATTGTTGTGAGGAGAAGAATTTTGTGAATTATTTTAAGATGTTTTGTATGTTTAAAATATTTATGTAATTGCTGTGTATCTCATTTTTAATTTATAAACAAAAAACCAAAGTGAATGTGTATAAGTTTTCATGAATGTTCTGTGTAAAACCTGTTTCCGGACAGTAGGCGTATATATATGTTATAACAATCATACCAAAAAGATAATAAAACACATTCCGAACTGAATTTGATTTCATTTTTCGGATAATTTTGGGTATTCATTGCTTATGGAAAAACATTACACTCGGATGCAATCATTTCTAAGCGCTGGATATCATTTCTCGTGCAAAGTGTTCTAGTTATTACGAGTTATGAATCATGAACTGACTGATAATTTGTCATTAAGTGCACAAATATGATAAAGAAAGATTATACTTGTGTGTCTGGTGATAAAAGCAATTGATCGAGACGCCCCTAGCCTTCCAGCCTGTGTAATCGTAATAGTTATCCTTGTGAATTCTTCGTCATCCTCAGTAGGAGTCACGGACAACAATATGTTGTGTCTAATCTTGCCATAAACATCCTTCAAAGAGAGAACCTATGATATTGAAATAAATAGAAAAATAACAATACTAATTTTAAAACGATGTCATTACGAGGAAAAATACAACAAAGTCGATATGTGTAAATTTATTCATAGCATCTCGTGTAACCAACACGATCACAATTATTTTCGATAAATCAGCTCAAGGGCGATTTCAATACCCTATTTTGTATCTCATTAAAATCATGTTCAACTACGTCATGGTCGTTATTTCACAATTCACACATTTCAATAAATGTCATACGAGGACATTAAAATTCCCTTTGGTTTATATCCTTGGTGTGAACTGCATCTCCATCAAACCTTACGCATCAATAGGATGATAATTCATGTCGGATAACTTCATCAAACACGGGAGGAAATGTTTAAGTAAAAGTGCCCGGTAATAGTGTCAGATAAAAAAATGTCACAGGGAGAAATTTCAGAGGTAAGAGCGGTAAAACGTGAGAATACATTTTCATAAGAAAGAAAAAACAGCTTTATCATCAAATAAAGCCATTGCTATGAAAATACAAAAGTTATATATTTGCTACAGATTATTATAGTAAACATTAACCCGTCATACAGATCCTTTTGAGTTCTGATTACCTTGCTTTCAACTTGTCTGCCCTCACGATGACACGTCACTGTGACGTCACCAGACTTAGATTCAACACTGAAGGGAACAGAGCGATGGCTCTTGTGGTACGACTGTTGTTTCTTCTCCTGTCGTATATCCTATTACAAAGGAAGAGATTAAGTACCGTTGATAGACTTTCATGATAAACCGCAATTTCCTTTCGGTGAAGAAAATGTTTTGAACCTCAACAGAAAACTAATGACTTGTTAATCATTCTTAGAATGAAGTGGTTCTAATTGTTTCTTGGCATTGAAAAATCACGGTTCTTAAAACATCCATACTCATAGATAAATTGGAAGGTTCAATAATTTTTCTTTTAACAATTCAATTGTTTGGCTAAAAAAAAAATTCACCTATGCACCATTTTCGTAATGGATCAAATTTAATGCATAAATATTTTTTAAGTGTCTTGTTACAAATTATTTCATTCACTTGCTATGAATAATTGTATTTCAATTATAGTCAAAATGCGAATTGCATACATTACGTAATGTTTGGTACGACAAGCCGTAATGTTTTTATCCTACATATAGCAACAATCAATGTATGCAATCCGCATTCTTACTATTGAAATTACAATTATTCGTAAAATAACTTGTAAAGAGGCACTTGACAAAGGTGGGTCCGTAGCTATAAATTATGAATGCTATCCGCATTCTGACTATTGAAATACATTTATTCGTAAAATAATTTGCAATGGGGTACTTTACAAAGATCGATTTTAATTACATTACGAGAATGATCAATTGCGGGAACACAAAATTGGTTGATATTACTCGTGCAAATAAATGCGGGCTATGTCTTGATTTTTAAGAAGGGCTCTATGTAGATGAAAGACACGGACAATCGTATAATTCATTGCAAACAAATTTTAAGAACCATACGTCAGAGGGATTCCAACGAAGAGCCTTAATGGGGTGCCTAATACGGGAAAAGATATGATAGCATTGCATTTTTTAATTATATCATGTAAACGAATAATAATTAACTTTGATTCCTTTATAGTTTTATGAAGACTTCCATTCATTGCGTAGCAATAAGACGGGCTTCCACTAAAACAGAATCAGACTTTCAGAAGAAGCCAGTATAAGAACTGGTGAAACGTTGCGGAGAAGTTGTAAGTAATACATTCCAACAAGTGATTGATAATAATCAATTGCTATTTACTGACCGTTTCGATCCCAGGAAGGTCCGCATGCATCTGCAGGTGAACTTCAAACTCTTTGCCTCTCTCTATCTTGTCAGGGATGTATGGGGTACACATAAGTTGTTGTCGGATCACCTGTTGTTCAAGAGGAATAAGAACCCACCACTCAGCACAGTGATCAATGTACAGCTCAAGATGTCTCCTGAACACTCTACAGTATGGTGGTTCGGCCGGTGAGCTAGATGAGCGTTTTCTTGATGTTCTCGGTATATCTGGTGTCAGTGGGTAACAAAAACAAAAACAAACAAAAAATCGTGGAGGAGTGCTTTTTTGCCATAGGCCGATTTGTCCCTTTAACAGTAAAACCACAGATGTATAATGACATCAAATATTTATCAATAGTGGATGTTCTAGTGAAGAATAATTATTCTAGCTGGTTTCGAATTTAAGAAGCCATATTAAAAAGCATTAATTACCCCTTCACCCCTTCCACTTTACTGAAAATTTCTACAAATACATGTTAGTTGCAAATTGTTCCTCATGAAGTTTTGGCACTGTGATGAGGCCGATACTTAGAGCATAAAGTTCGAGATAAAAATCAGAAATTAAGATTAAAGAGGCAAGGCTGAATATCTTTAAGAATACACCTGATGGTGGCGCTGGCCTGTACTACTAGCGAAGAGGAAGACGATATAATAGATTTCATAACAAATATTTTCAATTTTTTTCAAATGAGGATGATGATGATAATGATGGCTTCTAAAGTGCCGGTGTCCGCCTCAGATAGGCGCTCATGGCGATTGCTCTACAATGTCTTACATATGCTTATAGTGTATCTCGGTGTATCAATTTGCATTTATCCCAGCATTTAAAAAGGTAATTTTCTTAATCTGACCAAATAGATTTACCCTTGACTGAATCCCATACACGGGAGACGATGTCTGGTTTCACTCGATCAGGGTTTGTGACCAAGGAATAGTGTGGTATCCTGATCTTAACAGGTTGGTGGAATATCATGTTTGGAGGATCACATCTGATCCCGTAGCAGACCATTGATTCATCATCTTGGATGTCAACACTGGGAGTGTCTCGTAAGAGGGTTAACGTGACCGTGCACGGGTCACTCTGATGAACAGCATCCGGAGAAATATACAGTGATACGCCATGGTCCTCGATTTCGATTTCCTGACTGGTATTCATTTCGACTTCGACTGAGACGATGGAAGGAGTTGATGGTTCATCTTTTATTTATTTCAAACATAAGGAAATGACACAATAATAAGAATTGACATAATCGACAAAGTAACTGTAAATTCAGATCGGGAAGTCATTGGAATGATATACCAATATTTATAAATACAGTTTTCATCTCATTTCTGCTCCAAAAAAAAAAGGATTCACTTTGTTACAACTGCAACGGTTGAGTTATTTTCCCAAACACTGACATCCCTTCCTGGTTTGTAACATTTGAATTAGGGTCTATGGTCAATCAATAACGTATTATCGATATTGCTTCTTTAATTATATTTATCTGTTTATTATCTGGTCGTTCAACGTTCATCTCTCGTATTTGGGTCATTAATGGAACCCTGACTCTTAGTTCTTCAACCATGAATACAAATGCAGTTTTTGTAGGGAGCACGTGAGCGAGTTGGGTGTGCGATTAAGTAATACAAATGGCCCAGCCAATGAATTCCTAAATTCTCTGTTCTTTGGGATGGAAAACTGAAAAATAATCTTCGCTTGACTTTAGTCTGTGACTTAATGGATAAGAAAAAATAGACGCATTAGTTTAGCATTTACACTAAAAAAAAGCTGTTTGTGTTTGAAGGATGTTCTTACCTCGATAAGACTGGATCTCCTCTAAAGAAGGTAATCTGAAATTAATCAGTGCAGATGTAATAAAGTCGATAAGTCATTTCTAAACAATTTGTGCTGTGAAAACGTGTATTTGTTTCCACTGATGAAAAATCAAATAAATTATATTGACATGAATCGAACAACTGTTAAATGTCAGACATTTATCGAGGCCCATATTAAAAGAAGAGAGACACTAATCTTAGCATTGTGTAGGAACAGAAGAAAAATACATATTTTTTGACCTGGTAATGCGGTAAAATACAATTCTCATAAAACCCAAACAATTAAAGAACGACAGTTAGTTCATATTTTCTTAACGATTGATTTTCTAAACAAATAATATATTTATACATGTATATACAGAAGGGAAAAAGGATGGAGTGGAGTTTACGACCTAGTAGGCTTCACTTACTAGCCCCGAACAAAGTAACAGTCACAATTGTCACAAAATATGTACAAGTTATTGTTTGAACAACACATTTATAGTCAACTGTTAAGATTTACAAACTATAAGGCTAGACTATCTAATTCAATACACAATTATATCACCAAGATGAAGAAATGCATTATTTCCTTGGGTTTTGATCAATCTTTTGTTTTACAACTGGACTGAATGTTATTATTTTAGACTTAAAAGTATCACCTCGACAGAATCATCTGTTTGACAACTTCGTCCTTGGCATATTGAATTGGTAGGTTGCCAGTCTTGTCCCTCACATCTAACTTGGCTTCATTCTCTAGGAGATAAAACACCAAGGCCTTCTCAGGAGATAGTTCGCCCTTGTAATACTCATCAGAGATCTGAAACATAAAAATGTATATGCTTTTTTTTACTTGAACAGTATCGTCCATCAATAGACAGGGTGGATGAGCACCATATATACGCGAAGTTTAACGCTGCCTCTTGGATTCACAGTTGTGAAAATTCCTATTTACGTTGTACATTTCCCCCACTCACACAAACACACGCACCAACATAAACATTTTCTTAGGCCAATCATGGGTATCAGATTTTAGGATTCACTAATGACCTAGACTAGACGAGCATTATATGTCGGTGACACCGCCCTAACGACTTCATGTCGACTCCAAAACTGACCAATATTAGCCCGTAACACAATCTGTTGTTCAGACTCTCGTCAGTCTGGTGTCGGTCTCGTTTGTGTAACTGGGGTACTACTCACCTCTTTTAGTGTATCCGAGTCATGCATAATCCTGTCGCTCTTATAGCAGAGTTTAATGGCTTTATGGAGACACGTCTGGCCGTCAGTTGATTGGGCATTGATATCAGCTCCCTCAGAAACTAACTTCTCAATAGTGGATGTATGACCGTCTTGGATGGCAAGATAGATATCCGTTAAATCTATCTGGCCGAGCTGGATATAAGAAAACACGCAGCATGAAAACTTGATTTTTAAATTTAAAAAACTGCTATGAAAGACTAAAGTTCGATAAAGTATTTAGTTTCAAGTGATCAATTAATCAGTGATAAGATAACTTTTTATATGTATATTGACAAAAAGTTAAGAAACAGGACTAGGGTCTCACTGGTGTTATTATCACGACCGTCATTATCCAGAATAAAACTTGCTTGGGGCGATCGGGCTTTCTCTGCAATGGGTCCAAAACTCTGGAATAAGCTCCCTCTAAAAATACGCCAACTGTCATTAACAGCAACATTCAAATTACAACTGAAAACTTATTTGTTCATTTCGTTGTAAATATTGTAATATTTTAATTTACCATTTCTAGGAGAATTTCGAATTTTGTTTTTTCTTTCTTATGCCTGTTACATGTCCTTTTCTCTAAACGCCATGAGCACCGAAAGGTGGACCTGTGCGCTATACAATTAGCCACTATTATTATTATTATTATTATCTCCCTTATTCACCTCGGATCCTTGACTGATGAGATATTTGGTGACATCAAGATGACCTTTATGAGTAGCAACGCTTAATGCTGTCATACCGCTATTATTTCTTTTATTCACATCAGCTCCTTGACTGATCAGATATTTGGTTACATCAAGATGACCTTTATGAGTAGCAACGTGTAGTGCTGTCGTACCGTTATTATCTCCCCTATTCACCTCAGCTCCTTGACTGATGAGATATTTGGTGACATCAAGATGACCCTGCATAGCAGAAGCGTGTAGTGCTGTCATACCGTTATCATGTATATTATTCACTTCAGCTCCTTGACTGATGAGATATTTGGTGACATCAAGATGACCCCCCTGGGCAGAAACGTGTAGTGCTGTCATACCGTTATTATGTATATTATTCACCTCAGTTCCTTGACTGATCAGATATTTGGTGACATCAAGATGACCCTCCTGAGCAGAAACGTGAAGTGCTGTCATACCGGTATTAGCTCCCTTATTCACCTCAGCTCCTTGACTGATCAGATATTTGGTGACATCAAGATGACCCCCCTGAGCAGCACTGTGTAATGCTGTCCAACCTTCATTATCTCCCTCATTCACCCCAGCTCTTTGACTGATGAGATATTTGGTGACATCAAGATGACCCTTAGAAGCAGCATAGTGTAATACTGTCTTACCGTTATTATCTTCCTTATTCACCTCAGCTCCTTGGCTGATGAGGTATTTGATGACATCAAGATGACCCCCCTGAGCAGAAGCATGTAACGCTGTCCTACCGCTATTAGATCTTTTATTCACATCAGCTCCTTGACTGATGAGATATTTGGTTACATCAAGACGACCCTCCTGAGCAGAAGTGTGTAGTGATGTCATACCGTCATTTGCACCATTATTCACCTCAGCTCCTTGACTGATGAGATATTTGGTGACATCAAGATGACCTTTATGAGTAGCAACGTGTAGTGCTGTCATACCGTTATTATCTCCCTTATTCACCTCGGCTCCTTGACTGATCAGATATTTGGTGACATCAAGATGACCCTGCTTAGCAGAAATGTGTAGTGCTATCATACCGTTATCATGTATATTATTCACCTCAGCTCTTTGACTGATCAGATATTTGGTGACATCAAGATGACCTTTATGAGTAGCAAAGTGTAGTGCTGTCATACCGTTATTATCTCCCTTATTCACCTCAGCTCCTTGACTGATCAGATATTTGGTGACATCAAGATGACCCTGCAGAGCAGAAGAATGTAACGCTGTCCTACCGCTATTACATCTTTTATTCACATCAGCTCCTTGACTGTTGAGATATTTGGTGACATCAAGATGACCCCTCTGAGCAGAACCATGTAACGCTGCCCTACCGCTATTAGATCTTTTATTCACATCAGCTCCTTGACTGATGAGATATTTGGTTACATCAAGATGACCCTCCTGAGCAGAAGTGTGTAGTGATGTCATACCGTCATTTGCACCATTATTCACCTCAGCTCCTTGACTATTGAGATATTTGGTGACATCAAGATGACCCCCCTGAGCAGAAGCATGTAACGCTGCCCTACCGCTATTAGATCTTTTATTCACATCAGCTCCTTGACTGATGAGATATTTGGTTACATCAAGATGACCTTTATGAGTAGCAACGTGTAGTGCTGTCATACCGTTATTATCTCCCTTATTCACCTCAGCTCCTTGACTGATGAGATATTTGGTGACATCAAGATGACCCTGCATAGCAGAAGCGTGTAGTGCTGTCATACCGTTATCATGTATATTATTCACTTCAGCTCCTTGACTGATGAGATATTTGGTGACATCAAGATGACCCCCCTGGGCAGAAGCGTGTAGTGCTGTCATACCGTTATCATGTATATTATTCACCTTAGCTCCTTGACTGATGAGATATTTGGTGACATTAAGATGACCCTCCTGAGCAGAAGCGTGTAGTGCTGTCATACCGGTATTAGCTCCCTTATTCACCTCAGCTCCTTGACTGATCAGATATTTGGTGACATCAAGATGACCCCCCTGAGCAGCACTGTGTAATGCTGTCCAACCGTCATTATCTCCCTCATTCACCCCAGCTCTTTGACTGATGAGATATTTGGTGACATCAAGATGACCCTTAGAAGCAGCATAGTGTAATACTGTCTTACCGTTATTATCTTCCTTATTCACCTCAGCTCCTTGGCTGATGAGGTATTTGATGACATCAAGATGACCCCCCTGAGCAGAAGCATGTAACGCTGTCCTACCGCTATGAGATCTTTTATTCACATCAGCTCCTTGACTGATGAGATATTTGGTTACATCAAGATGACCCTCCTGAGCAGAAGACGTGTGTAGTGATGTCATACCGTCATTTGCACCATTATTCACCTCACCTCCTTGACTGATGAGATATTTGGTGACATCAAGATGACCTTTATGAGTAGCAACGTGTAGTGCTGTCATACCGTTATTATCTCCCTTATTCACCTCAGCTCCTTGACTGATGAGATATTTGGTGATATCAAGATGACCCTCCTGAGCAGAAGCGTGTAGTGCTGTCAAACCGTTATTATCTCCCTCATTCACCCCAGCTCCTTGACTGATGAGATATTTGGTGATATCAAGATGACCCTTCTGAGCAGAAGCGTGTAGTGCTGTCCTACCCTTATTTTTACCATTATTCACCTCGGCTCCTTGACTGATGAGATATTTGGTGACATCAAGATGACCTTTATGAGTAGCAACGTGTAGTGCTGTCAAACCGTTATTATCTCCCTTATTCACCTCAGCTCCTTGACTGATGAGATATTTGGTGATATCAAGATGACCCTGCTTAGCAGAAAGGTGTAGTGACATCATACCGTTATCACGTATATTATTCACCTCAGCTCCTTGACTGATCAGATATTTGGTGACATCAAGATGACCTTTATGAGTAGCAACGTGTAGTGCTTTCATACCGTCATTTGCACCATTATTCACCTCAGCTCCTTGACTGATCAGATATTTGGTGACATCAAGATGACCCTCCTGAGCAGAAGCGTGTAGTGCTGTCATACCGTTATTAGCTCCCTTATTCACCTCGGCTCCTTGACTGATGAGATATTTGGTGACATCAAGATGACCTTTATGAGTAGCAACGTGTAGCGCTGTCATACCGTTATTATCTCCCTTATTCACCTCAGCTCCTTGACTGATCAGATATTTGGTGACATCAAGATGACCCCCCTGAGCAGAAGTGTGTAATGCTTTCCTACTGTTATTATCTCCCTTATTCATCTCAGCTCCTTGACTGATCAGATATTCGGTGACATCAAGATGACCCTCCTGAGCAGAAGCGTGTAGTGCTGTCCAACCGTTATTATCTCTCTCATTCACCCCAGCTCCTTGACTGATGAGATATTTTGTGTCATCAAGATCACCGTACCTTGCTGCAATGTGCAAGGGAGTAATGCCAGTATTGCCCTGGTTTCCTTTCGTATACTGCGGAATAGCCGCCCTTGTCTCCTGTATCCATGTTAGCTCCATGATTGAGTATAACTTTCGTTGCTTTCAGACGTCCGAATGATGCAGCGAGATGTCTGGGTACTTGTCCATCTGGAGTCGCCTTCTCCACATTAGATCCATGATTTATGAGATTTTCATCGACGGTCTCCTGGCCATACTGGAACGCCCCTACTCGAATTGTTACGATTAAGACTCGAAATCTGTTGTGTCAGATAAACCAGTTGCATTCTGCATGTTACTAGCATAAGCATACACCACGCTTGAGTTTTCTTTCTCGCAGTGTGCAGTTGTTATTTTTTGTCGTTTTCAACAAGTTCCAAAGTCCCGTGCAGTGAACTAAATCGTAATTGAATTATACGTCATTCCTATTTCACTGTTAGGTTTCTCTCATTATTCCTTTTTTTTTTGGGGGGGGGGGCAATCATCAATATTTCAATACATATGAAGCGAGTGCATTTATGACCCCCCCCCCTTCCCTTTCACTCTAAAATAAAGGGTGGAAATGTTTGTTCTGTTCGTCTTTTCACGGAGACATACATTCAGACTATGTAGAAACATGTTCAAAGAGAGAAATCGTCTTGCATAAATGTTTACAAATATAATTCACTAATTAAAAGTGACTTCATGGCTTATATCTTTACAAATAGCCAACACAAGTAATGAACTCAATCATTTTCAGGGGAAAAAATATCGTTATAAGTGGAATAAAATGTAGAGAGGGATGAATCGAACACCGGAGGGTTTTACTTTCTATATGCCCAACGAAAGGCAAATATAACATTAGAAATAAGAACATTTGAGCGATAAACAGCTGAACTTGTAAAAGAGATTTTACCATGTCTCGCTTTGGTACGATAAGTATCAATTGTTGGCTTTTATCCCACGTGACCCCGTTCGAAAATGAGGAAAAAAAAGTAGAAAAGGGTTGTCGCCAGTATGATTATAACATGACATTATCGTTTGACAGTGTCCAAGATAAAAGTTATTATATTATATTATAGATCGTTTTTCTCAATCACTTTTCAACAACGATGGAATGCTACCCATACGGGCATGTGTATGTGTATGTGTGTGTGTGGGAATCCTTCTTCTGCTACCTTTCTATATCTCGTACTTTTTTTTTCTATTACAGTCGTACTCCTAATTCAACTATTGCAATATGCATGTTACTAGCATAAGCATGCACCATACATTTGGGTTTTCTTTCTCGTAGTGTGCAGTTGTTATTTTTGTCGTTTTCAACAAGTTCCAAAGTCCTGTGCAGTGAACTTAATCGTAATTCAAATATCTTTCATATCTATTCCACTGCTCTCTTTCCTCCTTTTTTTTGGGGGGTGGGGGGGGGGGGGGAGGGGATGGGCAATCATCAATGTTTTAATAAATATTAAGCGAGAGTATTTTCGACCCCCACCACTCCCTTTTATTCTAAAACAAAAGGTGAAAATGTTTGTTTTGTTCGTCTTTTCACGGAGACATACATTCAGACTACGTAGAACATTTTCCAGGAGGGAAATCGTCCTGCACAAAGATCAGTCCATGTTTTACATGTTTTATAACACAACTCGTATATGTCGTTTCTTTATAGAGTTTCGGGATAATTTGTGTGTGTATGTGGAAAGCATAAATTTGCCCCCATTGACGTATATTACTACACAATAATTAAAATATTAACGCTGCGTGGAGGACACTGATTCCAATCCTTTAATAGTTGAATTACACATGAAAGAAAGACATACTAACTCTGATCATGGCACTAGGCCCGGCCCCCCCCCCCCCCACCCAGGTTTTGAAATGACCCCATGCGTGTTGCCAAAATGTCCGGTAAAGGGGTACTTTTCGTGCGACAAAGTCCGGCCCGAGAATTGTAAAAAAAAGGGGTGTATTTGACTTTTCACCCGGAGATTTCTTTGAAAAGGGGGTCTTTGGACTCCTGAGAAATTATTCCGAATTTAGGGGGGTACATTGAGCATTTTTCCTGATTTAGGGGGGTCTCCAAGGCAGGAAAAGCCCGCGAAAAGCCCGCGAAAGGGGGGGGGGTTTGGAAATGTTGGCAGTCCTCAGATAGGGGGTGCTTTCAAAAAGAGGGAACGAGCATATGCGTACCCTAAATAACACTGAGTGGGGGGGGGGGGCGGGGCACTAGGTATGGTTATGGTAATTTGGTAAAGGTGAAGACAGAAATCCGATTGTAGAGAACATGGAGAGTGCATGTCTTACCAAATACATTTTTACAAAGTCTTCTTTATGGAAGTCCTGGTTGAAAAGAAGTCAACGTGGTGTAGTGGCCTTGGGTAAGATATACAGCCTAGGTCGCCTGAAAAGCTTCTCTTTGAACGTTAACCACCTTCTTTGGACTCGGGTACACATTTGTATTAATATTTACCACGATTCATAGTTACACATTGAATGGAGAAAGCAAGGTAACGTATATAATATCAATCCAAGAAGATATCAACCCCCCCCCCCCCGCCTCGGACGAAAGGGGAGAACATGTGTATTCTATCATTATAAATAGATATATGCATCAAGGGGCCATGGAACAGCACAATTCAATTCGGTTTAAATTTCATATGAGCTTACACTGAGGTAATTAAGGCATTGGCTCGATTACAAATTTGAATGCATACAATACAATTAATATAATAGACAAGTTCGTATATTAATAATCACATTTCCCCCCATTGCAAACTGTTGCCTTAGCCAGCTCCTTCTACTTCAAGGGTCATATCGGTTGAATACATTCATTTGGGAAAGCTTTGTGATAAACACTGCTAAGTATTGTACTAAATAAGGATTTTTACAAGTACTTTAGAATATCGACCTGTTAAAAACGGCACACGTCAAATACAAATGATAGCTCCTACAGCCTTCTGGACTTGATTGTTTCCTGCTTACATGACGTATTTTGCATTTCAGTAAAGGGTTACTGTACTTTATCATCTATGAGTCAAGCATTAAAGAGAAGGTTGAGTTCTGTGAAGAGGTGACAAATAATTTGCGAGCGTTATCATTCTTATTATGCAAGTGTGGAAGAACTTCAGATCAGACATGTTCCCTGAAAGCATGGCTCTTCAAATGCCTTCATATTCTAAATATGTCGTGTAACATCGTAAAACACCGGGGTAGGATTTTTACGCCACGTGTTCGTGTAGTCCCATATACATCTTTCTGGGTACAGTGTGTGTAACTTTACCAAGACTTGGCCAAATTTCTTATCATTTTGATGATTCCAGAACCTTGCAATACACACAAATTCTTATGCTAGATCGATTCCACACCGTTTCTTTCACAATGCAATCGCATTGCCAGAACTCAACTTCGTCTTTAAAGGAACATAATTATGTACATTGTTTGGAAGGAGACAAAACACAATTCAAGTCTATTGTAGATCAATTGAGTTTTTTGCATGATCGGATCTGGTTGCATGCACATTTTTGTGATGACAAGTTTATACTGTGCCATTAAAGCACTGTTGTTCAGACCCTGCAAGTGAATCCCATACATTATTCTGCCTGGTATTCTTTGTTAAATTCTCTTGGGTTTCCCTTTTGATTACGTGGCACCTGTTTTTGGCATTGCTTCAAATACTGAAGGGCGCACCATTGCACCATAACAAAGACTATATCGTCTTTGTTATCCAGTTTGTGACAAAAGATAAATCACTAAGCAAAAGATACTTCGTGGCTTATTTCTTTACAACTAGCCAACAAAAGTATTGAACTCTATCATTTTGAGGAAAAACATGTCAACGAAATTTAGAGAGGGATAAATCGAACACCGGATGGTTTTACTTTCTATATGCTCAACCAAAGGCATAGATAACATTGAAAATAAGAACATTTGAGCGATAAATAGCTGAACTTGTAAAATAGATTTTACAATGTCTGGCTATGGTACGATAAGTATAACATTTTTGGCTTTGTATCCAACGTGACCTCACTCAAAAAATTAGGAAAAATAGTAAAGGTTGTAGCCAGCATGATTATGGCATAACATTAACGTTTGACAGTAATGTTTTGGTCAGGGGCGGTCAAGCGACTTCAAAAGTGGGGGGGGGGGGGGGGGATACCAACGGGGCCATGTGGCGTGCGCCTGTAATCCAGCTAACAATGGAAGTTACAAACTGGCGAGGGCGCAGGTTCGAATCTGAGTCACGTCTTTCGGATGGTGACGTTAAAAGTCGGTCCCAGACGTAAACTATCGTATCTTATCGATACACGTCAGACGTGTGTGTGTGTGTGTGTGTAATTACACACACACACGCAAGACACCAACGAAAAAGGGAATTCTCTGGAAAAAAAGGGCACCTACAAAGAAAAATCTCAAAGCGAAAATAAACAATTTTTTTTTATAGATTGGGGATGGGAGGGGGGGGGGGACATTCCAGTGGGCTCACCTTTCAGGGGAAGTGGCGTAATGAGCGAAAACTTTGTTTTTTTTTTGGGGGGGGCAGGAGAAAAATCGGCATCACCACCACTCTTACATGTACCATGCAGGCCCCGCGGAACGTTTTTTAAAGTGGAGTACTAACGACCAGGTAGAGCGTAGCGAGCGTACATCAGCGGCGGATCCAGGGGGGGGGGGGGGGGGGGGCCTGGGAAAAAACATGTAAAAAAACGTGATTTTTAGCTTTTTGGGGGGATGGGCCCCCCCCCCCTGGCGCTCAAGGGGGGAGGGGGATGCAATTTTTTCAAATTTTCGAGAGCCAAAAAAAAAAAAATGTGCTTACTCTACCCTCTAACGACCAGGTAGAGCGTAGCGAGCGTACATCAGCGGCGGATCCAGGGGGGGGGGGCCTGGGAAAAAACATGTAAAAACACGTGATTTTTTAGCTTTTGGCGCTCAAGGGGGGAGGGGGATGCAATTTTTCAAATTTTCGAGAGCCAAAAAAAAAAAAAAAAAAAATGTGCTTACTCTACCCCCCCCCCCCCCCCCCCCCCCCACTGAGCGACTTTTTCGGCCGACCCGAATTTCAAATTTTCGGGAGCTAAAAAAAAAAAAAAAATTGGGCCCCCTCCCCTGAGAAATCCTGGATCCGCGCCTGGCGTACATTGGGGTAGGGTCCTTGGGCTTTGCACCGGCGAGGGTCAAGGGGCTGACTTCCGGAAACTCAGGTTTTTTACGGTTAAATAACCATAATTTAGATACCTTATTTGTGACACTGGCAGGTCACTAATTGGCAGGGGGTCCAGGGGATTTAGGTATTTAATTACGGTCAGATAATCATCCAGGGGGCAGAGCCCCCGGAAGCTCAGAGGTTTTAGGTCATTTAATTACGGTCAGATGAGCATCCAGGGGCCCGCTTTAGGGCCCTTGGTGTGGTTCAGGGGGCGGTTCAAGGGCCCGTAAGATCAGGGTTTTTTACGCATTTAATTACGGCAAGATGAGCATATTTTGAATCCTCATTTTTTGTCCCTCTCTTTCCTTCATTTTCTCTTTAACATACTTTTTTAAAAAGTAAGAGGGGCTCGAGTCCCCGAGCCCCGAATAAACTTTCATTTTCTTTGAACGGAATATAATTTGTATGTGATTCAATTCAGGTTTTATTATTTTGATGTCTTTTTGGTTACAAAATACAAACCATCTTTACTCCGGCCTTTACTGCTTTTTTTTTTAAAAGGGCAATTGTCAGAGGTGAAGGAGCACTTCTCTTACCTGAAAAGGGGCACTTACTTGAGTTAAAAAGGTTATTCATGAGAATGTTAAATGGACACTTATTGCAAAGGAAATTGGGAACTTGTCGAAGGAAAAGGGGCTTGTGTCTAAATAGAAAGGACACTCATCAGAGGTAAAAAGGGGAAGGGGCACTTTTCCTATGTCAAAAGAGGCGCTTCTTACAAAGTTAAATGGGCACCTTTCCTATGTAAAAAGTGGCACATTGGGGGTACTTGAAAAAGTGGGGGCACTGTGCCGCCCCTCCCCCCTGTGCGACCCCCGAAAATACATCCGTTGTCTCCATTTAGCGTTGACGGTGTGTTATTTTTTCAGCTGATTGGGCGCGCGCACGGAAACAGGTCAAGGCAGTGAAGGAGCTAACTACGTCAAAACGCTCGTGTCACACAGTTGGTGATGCATTGCACTACATCAACCGTTAACTCTTGTTCTCCTGATTGTTCAAGTTTCAACTACAGCTGTACATTGCTACATTTCAAACCAGACTTTGACACGTCGCTTTAACTTCATACATCAAAATAGAATGTAATGACAGAGGTTGTAGTTGTTTAACCATAAGATATGCTTTTATAATCAAAGGGAACTAACTGATCAACAATATGCTCTTAATCTGTTTCCATAGCAACGGAAATGATCTAAAAACAGTGCGTGGGGTGTGCATATAATATATATCGATGTTTTATTTATTTTAATGCAAGCGAACGTTCGCAGCAGCGTTTATGAACCGACCTAGCAGTTTTAGGAGAGAATATAGACGCATATAGCCTCTCACTATATGCTCTTCTAAATGGAATGTGTCGGTTACGACGAGTTCAGAAACAAAATGAAAACGAAAGAAGCTCGGATATACAGTTGAAGTCCACTTTATGATTTATAAAGTCAGCCGAAGTTCCAGTATATAGTTCAAAAAAGATTATTTATTTAAGGACATTTTAAAATAGCTTATTCTCTCAGAGGCTGGGCGGCCCTATATAATGATGATTGAAACTAGCAGCACATCCTTAACAAAGTAAACGGACCGAAATAAATTGAGCCTCAAAATGTGTGTATTGGGTTTTTACAGACGTGTATATCAATCAGATATGATTATTTACGTCTGGGGACCGACCTTTAAACGTCATCATCCGAAAGACGTGACTCAGTTTCGAACCTGTGTCCTCGGCTGAATCAGTTTGTAACTTCGACTTTTAGCCGGACAGGCGCACGCCACAACGCACATGGCATTTAAATACTCCGGCACCCGACGAGGCTTAAATATCACATGATATTATTAGCCAATCAGGAGGACCCTTATGAAGACAACCAATTACAAGATAGGATATATAAAATGACCCTTAGGTCATCCGACCTCAAGATCAGTTCAATCCACAATTAAGAGAGGAGTTATACATTGAATTAAATATAACCAATGACAAAGCATAATAGACAGAGTGACTTGAACTAGGCACCGACGAAAATGGGAGGAGTCTATATAGCTCTGCGAGAATGTCAGGTCCCTGGAAAAACAGTCTATTATTTAACGTATTTATCGGAAATGAACGACTGTAATACATTACAACCACTCAATCAAATGTTAGTTTTATCATATGGGAACCTATCCCGCCCCCACAGTGTTATTTAGGGTACGCATATGCGTGTTCCCAGCGACCCGGCCCCCCCCCCTTTTTCAGCAAAAGTCCGGTGTGTAAATTCAATACGGGTAGACCTTTTTTTTGTTGTTACGAACCGGAGAGTTTGGGAACACGCATGGTATACCTCCGTTCACGGAGTGGGCCGGGGAACCTATAATCTACAAGCTGAGCTTTAGGTTCCTCACAATTCACCCTGTTTAACCTTTTAGTCAATACAATTAATTTCGACGTCTTTTCAAAGAATTAATTATGTAATGTGACACTTTTAGTATATTTCATATCATGTTCTAATTTTGTCAATTATGTGAAAAAAAATTGTGAAACAAATAAACTTGAAACATGAAACTTAATCAATCTAATGCAGGAATTCATTTCCAACGTGTTTATCGGAAATGAACACCTGTAATCTAATAAAGGAATTCAAGTCCATGGGTTGTTTACCCGTTCCCAGGAACATAATTAATGCTATTCAACTTTTAGATGTATACAAAGTCAAACTTATAACCGTGCAATTGATCAACTCAACCTAACTCCTCTATTGCTATAACGCCCCCTTTAGGTCAATGTGTTGCCCAAATCAGCGTACCACTACATTATTCAGATTCAGATTTATTGTCCACGTTAATTGACCTCGACTGGCAGGAGATAACAATGAATAACATATAAGAATACGTAAATGTGCACAAAACAAATACATCAACTAGATTAACAAACATTTGAATACATTCTGACAAGAGTATTGAGATAGCAGAGCAAGATGAGAAAAGGAAGGAAGCTGAGCAAGAAAAGACAGGAATGTAGGTAAAGGAAAGAGAGAATAAAAAACCGCTCTTATAACACGTTATTATAACTTAACATCTGCTTTACTGAAGGTAAAAGGTAAAGGTCACTCAATGTGACTTCCGGACCGCATGACCGTTACCAAAATCGCGGAAAAAGGGGTCAATTTCAAGCAATGTCCGCGGACAAAATATTCCTCGAAATAAAGAAAATAGGGGTGCACAGGTGTCCTCGAAATTGATAAATAGGAGTCAGGAAAAGGGAAAAGAGAAAACCGGGAAGAAAAATTCTCGGAGCCGAGTCTTGTCCTTGAAATATGGTACAATAGGGGTAAATTTGCGAAGGTGATGTCCTTACAATCTTTTAAATAGGGGTATTCCAAAGTACGATTTTGTCCTTGTTTTGACGTAAAAAAGGGGGTTAAATTTCACAAAATGTCCCTGAAATTGACCGCAAAAGGGAGTAATTTGCAATTGTGGTAACGGTCATACGTGTCACCACCGAGCGGCCTCCATGCCCGCCCCCCCCCCCCCCCCCCCCCCACTCGGTGTTAGGGTACGCATATGCTCGTGCCCTCTTTTTGAAAGCAACCCCCTATCTGAGGACTGCAAACATTTCCGAACCCCCCTTTCGCGGGCTTTTCGCGGGCTTTTCCTGCCTTGGAGACCCCCCTAAATCAGGAAAAATGCTCAATACTCCCCTAAATTCGGAATAACTTCTCAGGAGTCCATAATGATGAGAGAAAAAAGGAAAAACACCCCCCTTTTAAAGAAATCTCCGGGTGAAAAGTCAAATACACCCCTTTTTTTACAATTCTCGGGCCGGACTTTGTCGCACGAAAAGTACCCCTTTACCGGACATTTTGGCAACACGCATGCGGTCGTTCCGACCCCTGAGTGGGGGGACCGGGCCTCCATGCACTTCCACCTAGCTGCAGACCCCCTCCAGCGCGAGCACGTCCCAGCAAAATCCAAAACCAAACAGGCAAGAAGCCCGGCAATGAGAAGCAGACGCGTCTCTTCCATGTTTACTTAATATTGTAGATACATGTATAAGGTTCCTTGTAATTTTGTTATTGTGATATTTTGGTTGTTAGTTGAAATGAGGGAGCCCTGAATAATAACACAACAAACCGTGAATTCATGTGCCTCTTTCAGGCTGTATGGTTTATCCTGTCTCAATTCAAGGGTCCCTGGCGCCCTCTTGCAATATAAACATTATAGTCTCAATTAGATCACATATAAACAGAATGTTGTTAGTGTTACAGCAGTGAGTAATTAGAGTCGCATTGCGTTGGTAGGTCTATGGTGTGGTGCATGCGATCAAAGAACCGTCCAAATTTTGGACTAGGGAAATATTTGAGCCGTTTTATGTGATGGAATAATTGGAACCCGTATTTCGTCATTTCTTTCGTTCGAGGACCTATAATATTGTGAGTATATGTTGCACCAGGGACCTGTAATTGAGGTCATTGGTCGGAGCTGATGCTGCAAAGCATCATGTTTTTAGCTTTAATCATTTTCCTTTGAATATAAACCGTGCATAACAATAAAATGTACACACTTTGAGAATATATTCTCCAAAATTATAGTTTTATTAAACACATGTATGTATAATTTTCCCGTATGGAATTATGGGTGAGAGTTCACTGGCCGGCGCAATTTTTACCAAATGTAATTTTTACAAAATGTACCTAAGAGGTATCATAAATTATTCAATTCATAAAAGAAAAGAGACAAAAATGGTTTGCACCCAAAACGGCTTCGATCTTAAACTGTACATAACTATAGTATGTACAATTTATTAGATCAAAGCCGTTTTTTGCGCAAACCTTACCACCAGCTCTTTACACACGCAAACAAACATCTTTTGACATCGAAATTGTGACTCGTGTATGATTTGTTGCCATATCGTACTACTTTAAAATTATTCCTCCATGGCCACCATCTCTCTCTCCGTAATCTTTCAAAAATCAGTTATGAATGTATAAAGTTTTAATTATTATTGTGCGAACCTTTATCAGACCTAACAAGCATTGCTTACAAGTAGGTTCATTTTTAATTTTTCATTTCATGTAACTAAATAATTTTGCATTACAAGACTAAAAAAGATGTTTCAATGCTAATTTTCTGATATATCAAGTAAAGAATTGAATGAGTGCAAAACAGAGTAAATATTTCAAAAAGATTCTTTTAGTTTGCTCCATATTAATTCCAGAAGTGTAAACATAATTTTGAATATTTGAACAACTTCCTGTTATCGCTTTCAGCAAGCGGAACATACAACTTACCCCCCTTCGTTTGAAGCGTGACTGCACTACTTGTAGCTACCTGCGCCTTATAGCCAACAATGCCTAAGCGGTTCCCGTTAATCCCTTATACAGGGGCGGATTTAGGGGCAGGGGGGGGGGGGGGGTGTTGAGTAAAAAAAAAAAAGAAGCTCCATTCCACTCCCTCTGGTTGAGCCAAAAAACAAAAAACAACATTAGTGCTCACTACCCCCCTCCCCCCCTGCCCCATGGTTCCTTTTTTCTTATGTTAATTGAGAGCTGATTTGATGAGATAACCACCTGCCAGTGACCACACAGGGAGGTCTCATCCCTCCTGGCCAAACTAGAGCAGATAGGCTTTAATAATAGTACGGGGATATATGGTACTACACAAATATGTTTACTCACACATTAACATTGAAACACTAATGAATACCTTATATGGACTTTGTAACGTTGTTCAGATGAGCGAAAACGGTGCTAAGGTATTGTCTTCAACTTCTGCTAAGATGTAAGATATTCTGAAAGTTTGAGTGTAAACTGACCATTATTAATGATAACAATTGGGGAAAACTGATCTGATCGATTCCTTAATTCTCCCAACTATATTATTATAATTTAATTATATTTTACGTAAATATCGTCACAAAGCAATGAATTGGCTCTATATACAATTCCAAACATTTAAGTGCTTACACATTAAAAAAAAAAACATTTTATATCTTATTTTCATGGAAAACGGTTGTAAAAATTCAAAAATTGTATGGAAGAATTTACTGTTGGAGGGTGTCGCACAGTGACGCCTTCAAAGAAAGCCATAAATATCTTTGTGGTTTGAGAATTCGATCAGGTTTGTTTGCGTGTCAGAGGGTTATTAGTACAGAAGGTGGAATATAATATATAAATAATAATAATATACAAATATTACGAAGTTTTTTCATCAACCATCAACAATGTTACCGAGTCAAGTGAATTAGGAGTCACTAACAGAGTCCACATGGTTTAAGTGCAATATAGTCTGTAGAAATTTTTCAGACCTGGAAAAGTTGATAAGTACAAGGTTTTTTTGTTGATTCAAGTTCTAGATGGGTATTGAAGTAAATTCAGCTTGGTTGCCAGCTCGGCAACCTTGAGCAACTTTTTTTATAGCCCAATTAGCATAATCATCTAATTATCATATGTGCAATATGTAATAATGTTGCTAATCTCAATCCAGGAAGCCTGAAAACATGGATATTACGACTTTTCAAGAGTTCTCTATGACAAGGAATTCATTTATGACACCAATGTTTATTTTTAAGTAATACAATAGTCTTAAATATCATAATTAGCATAATATGTACAATATATGGACTCCATTGTCATTGTTCATCTATAAAGCCTAAAAATGGTGCAATGCAACATTGTAAATCACTTTGAAAAGATTAATCATTATTCATGAGGAGATATTCCATGTATATGTAGTATAATTAGCTAATTAGCATAATAATCTAATTAGCATATAATATGCAGTATATAATAATGTTGTTAATCTTAATCCAGGAAGCCTGGAAACATGGATAGTGTTATTTTTTAAAGGATTTTCCATGACGAGGAATTCATTTATGACACCAATATTTATTTTGGAGTAATGCAATTGTCTTAAATAGCACGATGAGCTAATTAGCATTATGTACGATATACATGTATGGACTTTATTGTCATTGTTTATCTATAAAGCCTAAAAATGGTGCAATGCAACATTGTAAATCACTTTTGAAAGACTACACATTAATTCATTAGAAGATATTCCATGAAGATGTCGTATAATTAGCCTAATTAGCATATACACTGTATGTACCATATGTAATAATGTTGCTAATCTTAATACAGGAAGACTGAAAACATGGATAATATGACTTTTCCGGGTTTTTCCATGACGAGGGATTCAGTTATGACACCAGTTGTTATTTTTAAGTAATGCAATCGGCTTAATATGTAATTATTGTACTAATGCCTAATTAGCATATAATGTAGAATATAAATTATTTGGGACTCTACTTAGCTTCACAAATTGTATGTCCAATGTGGTGGTTATCTTGGTCTTAAGGCAATGTTGTTGAACCTCATGAAATGTCTAGGAAATGACGGGGTCATCATACGCATTGATGGTTGGGCTTAAGTCATTGGATTTAGAGAGACTGTCGAAAACACACTGAAGATGGTTAAAGCAGATGATAAATGATGAAATTGATGATGTGGTGAGACAGGTACTATATAGGCCAGGGATGTTGAATACAACAGTGCGAACTATGATCTGTCTATGTTTACCAAAGCCAGAACCATTGAGAGGACAAGCCCGACGTTGCTCAAGCTGGTGGCAGAATTCCCGGAAAAGTCATATTATCCATGTGTACAGACTTCCTGGATTGAGATTTATTTAGCAACATTATTACATATTGCGCAGATTTGCTAATTGGGCTAATTATACTACATCTATACATGAAATATCTTCTCATGAATTAATAATTAGTCTTTCAAAAGTGATTAACAATGTTGCATTGCACCATTTTTAGGTTTTATAGATAAACAATGACAATGGAGTCCATATATTGTACATAATATGCTAATTATGACATTTAAGACTATTTACATAAAAATAAAAATTGGTGTCATAAATGAATTCCTTGTCATCATAGAGAACTCTTGAAAATTCGTATTATCCATGTTTTCAGGCTTCCTGGATTGAGATTAGCAACATTATTACATATTGTACATATGCTAATTAGATGATTATGCTAATTATGGCTATTAAAAAAGTTGCCCAAGGTTGCCAAGCTGGCAACCAAGCTGAAATTACTTCAATACCCATCTAGAACACAAATCAACAAAAAAACTTGTACTTAACAACTTTTCCAGGTCTGAAAAACTTCTACATGACTATTTAGGCTTCCTAGATTTAGGTTGATAATTGATGTTCTACAAAATATGCCAATTAGGCTTATTATATAGTACAATAATTACATATTACATCAATTGCATTACTTAAAAATAAAAACTAGTGTCATAAATGAATCCCTCGTCATGAAATACCCTGGACAAGTCACAGTAATCATGTTTTCAGGCTTTTTAAAATTAAGATTAGCATTATTATAACATATTGCAGATAACAATTAGATTATTAGGCTAATTAGGCTAATTATACTATATCTACATGAAATATCTTCTCATAAATTAATGTGTCGTCTTCCAAAAGTGATTTACAATGTTGCATTGCACCATTTTCAGGGTTTATAGATAAACAATGACAATGAAGTCCATATTTTGAACATATCCTAATTAGCTCATTATGCTAATTATGCTTTTTAAGACAATTGCATTACTTAAAAATAAAAACTGGTGTCATAAATGACTTCCTCGTCATAGAAAACCCTTGAAAAGGGTGTTTTCAGGCTTCCTGGATTGAGATTAGCAACATGATTACATATTACACATATGATAATTAGATGATTATGCTAATTAGACTATAAAAAAGTTGCTCAAGGTTGCCAAGCTGGCAACCAAGCTGAATTTACTTCAATACCCAACTAGAACACGAATCAACAAAAAAACCTTGTACTTATCAACTTTTCCAGGACATGTACATGGTCTATGGTACCGTCTACTGGACTAATAAGTTATCTCTGAAAATAAACAAAACTCAATTTATGCACTTTAACCACCCCAATGCACACCAAGCTGCATACATGACAATTATTGATTGATGATAACTTGCCTTTAGAACAAAGGCGTTGCTTTATAGGTTTATCGGAGTGATTATTGATGAATGTCTAACATGGAATTATCATTCAGATTATATTAACACATCTATGTCTAAAGGTGTAGGAATTATTTGTAATATGAAACAATTTTCAACTCAAAGGTTTTGTTTTCATTATATAATACAACAATAATTCCATATATAGTACTTATTGTAATTGTTTGAGAAAGTTGTACGAAGTCAAAACTAGTGCAAAAAACGGCTATTCGTATTCGTACCGGATCATCATTTCTTGCAAACTCAGAACCCTTATTTCAGAAGCTGAAAACATTGCCAGTTTTGTTTATATCAATACTTTGCCGGTTGCAGTCTTTATGTTCATATATACTCCAATAACATACTTAGTCCGGCATTCCATAACCTGTTTGGGATAAACAACACAATCCATTCTTATCCGACACGAAATTCTCAGAAATTTCTAACGGTGCATAAATCTATCTGACACCGTGGCATTGACCTATGGAATAGTCTCCCAACTACAGTTGATAAATCATGTACTACAATATATTCTTTCAAGGCTGCCATGAAGCGAAAGTTATTTCATACAAATCATAATTGAATAAGCGCTCCAAACACAAGCACTCGCAAACATATTAGCCCATGCACATACTTATAAAAGAACATAAATAACACGTTCCACAAAAGACATACATTTACGTAATTATACATTCACACTTGACGCATTTTATTTCATGCCACTAAAATGATTCTTCCATATGTGGCTGTTATAGTTAATTTATTTCCTTGTGTATGCGTTATAAGTTTGGTCGCCCGTAAAGGTTTTTTTTCCTGAGGCCGCCCTCACGCTGGTGGTCTCCTGCATTTTCCAACTTCGTAATTATGTGTCGAGTACGTGTTGTTTTCTTAAGGTATAATTATTTCCTCATGGATTGATTGAGAATGCAAATAACATGGCAATTAATGTTTGTTCCAAGGAACACTTGAGAAATTTTCTGGCAATCATTAACATATATTCTACTTTTAAAGTAGAATATAGGCTATGTTAATGATTGCTCTATTCAGCATTGTATATGGCTTATGACTTTGTTTTATTTTTGTTTAGGACCATGCAAATGCAGGGTAGTACTAGTAGCTAGTCATCCTCAATGCTGTGTTATTTTTCTTTAATCGCTCCAGATATAGATTTTGTATTCCTAAACTGTCGTCTCTTGTGTTGATTTTGTAACATATCTATTCATAAAATCACCAGACTACAGATTCTCCCTTTATTACAACCTCCTCGTAGTGTCAAATAGGAGGTCCCAGTCAATTGGTATAGCAATATAACTGTTGGATATTTTCATGTCAATTATCTTAAGGAATCATCAATTTCATTCTCCTTTCCTGTATCTATTTTTAGATACAACTATACCACTCCCTCCCGGGAAGGCGTACCATTATTATTAACATTATCATTATTCTTATTCTTATTCTTCGTTGAAAGGGTTCGAGCTAATTGACGACAAAATAGTGCATCCGGAGTCAGAAGTTCTGAAGTTGAGTCTTTACTTTATTGTTTTCTCATCGTTAAACAGCCTCTGTAACATTAATAACCAAAGTTGAACAGAATATTCAAATCGTGGCAAACTTACATAAATGAAACGATAATATTGATGCCAACGGAACAAATATTTATTCATAGAAAGATTAAACGAGAACTTACCGTTTGAAGTTGATCTTTATTTTACAAGAGAGACGTTGGAAGAAATTACAGGAGAACCCGCCTCGCGCATGCGCAGTCATACGTTGAAGCATTAATGTGGCTACTGAAAAGACAGAAAGATGATGAGAACTTATACTGTTTTCACACTGGCAATATTTTGCTTAACCCCGTCAGGCGCGTACACAGGGGGGGGGGGGGGGTTGGGGTTACCCCCCTTGAGTTTTTTTAATGTTTATGTTGTGTGTATTGTTTTTTGAAAACCCCCCCCCCCCCCTTTTAATTTTTTTATTTTTTATTTTTTATAAAAAAATTTAAAAAAAAAAAAAAAAAATATGCCAATGGCTGACCTAAAAAAGGTGACCTTACCCCCCCCCCCCCAACGGAACAAAATGTCACATTTTCAAATTTCGAGACCCCCCCTCCCCCCCCCCCAAAAAAAAGTGTCCTCTCCCCCCACATTTTGCTCCGTTGGGGGGGGGGGGTAAGGTCAGTTTTTTTAGGTCAACCATGGGAATTTTTTTTTTTTTTTTTTTTTTTTTTTTAATAATTTTTTTTGGGGGGTCCAAGCTATCAGAAATTGATGGTGTTCAAATTTTCCCGAAGACACAAAATTTCCCTTTGCGTTTTATATAAGCCATTTTGGCGCCCAATATGGACCCCCAGGAAAATAAGGAGGGGTCTGAAAATTTGAACCCCATCATTTTTTGGCCAATTGGGACCCTTTTGAAGCCAAAACAGCAACAACAACAACAAATCAACTTTTGCAAAAAAATCCTACGGGATTACATACCATACCGCACTATCTATAGTCCCTTTCTTTTAAACCTTGTAAAGTTAGTTTAATTGTTAAGAGTTACTGTAAGCGTGTGAAGCCTTGCATGTCGGCTCAAGATTCCGCCGATATATATTGCTATCATATTATTATCGTTACATCTTCATAATAGTTACTTATTGATTGGATGAGTGATATTTTGTAGCTTGACCTACCTTTATGGTTAAGTTTTAATAAATCCCTTTTTTCAGATCTTTCACTCAAACTACTGTCTGGATATATCCTTTTTTGGTTTTTCTTGTTTCTTAATTAAAATCTCCTGTATACAATAAACCCCGAACTGGGTGCAGGTAAACAAGGATTTACCTGTGACATGTTATTTTTATTATGATGATGATGAATGAAGATGTGATGATGATGATGATGATGATGATGATGATGATGATGATGATGATTATTAGTATTATTATTATTTTAGTTATTATTATCATTATCCTTATTATGTTATAGATGGCACAAAGTAGTCGAAACATCCTGAAACTCTTGGTCTTGCTCTCTCCAATCACTCTCTTGATATTCAATTTGTGGTGGAACCATGACGTTGTATATATGAATCTTCTTGCTGCAGTAAAACCTCTATCGAATCAAAAGGTAAGAATGCTAGGGTACGGTCTGTGTCATGCTTCAACTAAACAATTTTTAAACGGACCAGTTGGTAGTTTGCACAGGGTACACAAATAAAAGTGGGTTCTTCAATAGACACTCCTGGCGCTCCATAATTACCCCTGCTTTAGCATGACTGCCGTTAGCATTTCAAGGAATTAATTCCTGCCAGGTTTACCCATTTACTTCTTTTGGGTCGAGTGCGTCAAATTTAGATTAATGCCTTGCCAAAGGACATTAGTGCCATATTTAAAATTGATTTATTACCATTAATATCACCAGCACTATACTTTAGGACTATCACCTGTAATTATGGTGATTTTAGAATTTTTGAGAGTTTTGTCTCACTTCTCCGTGACCTGGCGTCCTCAATTTACCTTAGTATGTGGAACTTCTCCACGTTCAAGACCTAAGTCTAAGTGATTAATACAAACAAACAAAAAAGATACGGAGGGTGTCTTATTTTTCATTATTATATCATTTAGAAATGGAGAGGGTACAATCAGAGGCGGCGGAGTGACTTCTAAAGTGGGGGGGGGGGCACTAACAAAATAGGGCACATTCTGGAGAAAGAATAGGTTTATACTTTGTTTTAACTGAGAACACATTGCACTTGTTTCAGTGAGAAAAAAAAACAAATTTGTCGATCGGATATTTCCTTTAGAAAGTGATATAATAATTCACGTTGAACTACATTTTGCAGTCTTGAAATGGGATTCCCCCTGCCTCCCCCCCCCCCAAAAAAAAAGAAGAAAATTTCATATTTTTGTGTCTAAGTTTTCCAAAAAGTGGCCATTATAACAATACTTTTTTTCCGATGGCTATGAGACAGTATTCCCGGACTATACACCTAATAAAATTGTGTCCTTGATATGATAGTGATTTGAACTTATGTTCCGTTTAATATACAAAAAATAATCAACAACAAAAATGCATACCGAAAACGTAGGTACAAGGAACGGATGAGAAAGTCTGTTCAGTCATGCCATTACGGCGCAAATGTTCTATCGAGGGGTCCAATGATTATATGGCAAATAAAAGTAAAAATTGGTCAAACAAATATACTGAATTTTAAAAAATTTCATTTTACATTCACTTTTCATATCATAACCCGCACCCGGACCCCTTCCCCCGCCGCCCCCCCCCCCCACTCCCTAAGGAAAAAAATACAATAAATGTGTCTAAATTTGGCTAAAGGTGACCATTATTATAACAACCAAAAATAAAAATCCGTTTGACAGTATTCGTAGACTAAACACATAAATAAAACGGTGTCCTAAATTATGATGATGAATTATAATGTTCCGTTATAAAAAATAAAAAAAAACATATAAATTAATGTAATAAATAATAAATAAAAACGTGGGTAAATACTAAAACGTACGGATGTGTATGTCTGCCCAGTTTTGCCAATTATAGCGCAACTATTCTACCGAGGGGTCTAAAAGAATATTATAAAATATAATATGATTATATGGCAAATAAAGGTAAAACTTGGGCAGGCAAAAATACAGAATTTGAACAATTTTCATTTTACAGCTAGCATTACAAGAAATGATAAATTATTTTTTCATATCCTACCCCCCCCCCCCCCCCAACCCTTCACCCGGCCCATCCCCCGCCGAAAGAAAGTTAAAATTATATGTGTCTAATTTTTTGCCAAAAGTGACCATTATGACAAATTCGTAGACTAGACATAATAAAACGGCGTCCTTTATGATAATGATTCGAATATAATGCTCAGTGATAACAACAATCAACAACAAATAAATAAATGTAATAACATTAATGAAAACGTTGGTGAAAACTAAATGGGACCGATAGATGGGGCTTCCAAGTTGTGCTATTACAGCGCAACTGTTCTACCAAGAGTCCAAATTATATTTGGATGATATAATATAATAATATTATGATATTATAATAATATATGATCGAATATAATATAATGATGGGGTAAATAAAGGTAAACCTGCATGGACAAGCAAAATTACTGATTTTGTTTTCTTCTTCTTCATTTTACATCTATAGCATTACAAGAAATGATACATTCATTTTTTTCATATCCAATCCCATCCCCCCTCCCCCATTTTTTCTTTATGACTTCTTCTTTTTTTTTGGGGGGGGGGGGGAAGTGACTATTATAACAAACTTGTTTTTCCGAATTATCTGACAGTATTATTTAGACATGACACACACAAAAAACGATGTCCTTTATGATGATGATTTGAATATAATGTTCCTTTATCAAAACAATCAGCATATATAAAAAAAAATCCATAAGATAAATGAATACGTGGGTAAATGGTACGGATTGAAAGGTCTGCCCAGTTGTGCCATTTATAGAGCGCAACTGTTCTACTGAGGGTCCAAATTATAACGTTTGATATCATGGGTGTCGATACTTACGTAATACCTATTCATCAGGGGGGATGAATGAATAGATCACCCCCCCCCCCCCCCATGATGAATAGGTATCAGTTACAGATCGACACCCATGTTTGATATAATAACAATCTATGATATGATGATATGGCAAATAAAGATCAACCTCGAGCAGTATTCTTAGACATGACACACACAAGTCAAACGGTGTCCTAAATAATTTATAGAGCGCAACTGTTCTACCATGGAGTTACTAATCTATGATATGAGGATATGGCAAATAAAGATCAACCTCGAGCAGTATTCTTAGACATGACACACACAAGTAAAACGGTGTCCTTAATAATTTATGACAGTGACTTTTTTACTAAAAGAAATCAGATCCAAGGGGAAGTGATATAGGAAGCAGCAACTTTGAAACCCGGACACAGCGATTAGTTATAAACCCGTAATTATGTACTGGCATGGTTTCCCCGTCTTTTCGTGGCCCCTCGACCCTAGTAATAATAATAATAATAATAATAATAGTGTAAACTTATAGAGCGCACACACCGTCCAGGGACGCTCATGGCGCTAGCTCAGCAACAGTTCTCTTTGATACAAGTAAAGTAAATAATTTTGCAATATTTTTTGCAATACTTTGTTATAACCCATTTCAATCCTCAGCTCTGCGAAGTGATGAGGGAAGCTTATTCCATAATTTGGCTGCTGCATGCGAAAAAGCATGGTCTCCCCATGAATGACGGGTACGGGGAATTTGCAGCAAATTATCACTTCCAGATCTTAAGGTACGAGTTGGATTGTAGGAGTGTAGTGAGTCTTTAATGTATTGTGGCGAGATTCCACGGAGAGCCTGATAAACAAGTAACATATCTTTGAAGTGGACTCTCTTTACTTCTGGACAGGTAGCCAGTGAAGAGAGCGTAATATAGGCGTAATAGAAGACATTCTTGGTGTGCAAGTAAGGAGTCTTGCACTGGAATTTTGGAGGGATTGCAGTCTGTCTTGCTGCTGTTTTGTGAGTCCAAATAAAATAGAATTACGAAAATCTAAGCGGGATGAGATTAATGCATGGATTAATTGTTCACATGCTTTTTGAGTCAGAGATTTTCGTATGAACCCAAGGTTAGTATTGAGCAAACAAGGCATTACGTCAGAATATAATTAGCGGGAAGTTTTGACCCTTACACTAGCTACACGTGAATCTGGACTGTGTATCGTTAACAGGCAAGCCTGATGACAAAACCTATAGTTTAAACACGAAAATCATACTACTGAATGACACAAGCTCATCTAAAGGCAACAATTTCATCTCAAGGAATAATGGCTTACTAGGCTGTCTGAAGTTAGAATTGGTAACAAGCCGAATAACTTTCTTTTGCAATATTTTAAGTTTATCAATATAAGTCTTGAAAGTGTTACCCCATGCAACATTGCAATACGTAAGGTAAGGGAGAACAACACTGTTATATAAAATTAACAAAACATTCTTAGGTAGGATAAATCTTAACCTACATATGACACCAACACTTAGCATCCAAATGGGGAGTCCAAGACAAGTACTCATCTATAAAAACACCTATGAATTTAACATGCTCACTTCGCGCTACTCTATGACCTCCTACCTCCAGAAGATCAACATTGTTTGGAATTCGTTTACCCCTGGATCTGAAAATAACACAGTTTGTCTTTTGAATATTTAGCAACAACTTATTGCAGCAAAACCATGCAAACAATTTTTTAATATCATCATTTGCAATTGCCATTAAAGTAACAATATTTTTATGGGATAAAATCAAACTAGTATCATCTGCAAATAGTGAGTATGTAAATAAAATTGACGAATTGATAACATGGTTGATATAAATTAAAAATAGCAGAGGACCAAGCATTGATCCTTGTGGTACACCATACTGCATGACAGTAGTCTGGGATTTGACACCATTGACCACAACATATTGAGTTCGATGACATAGGTAATTTTTAAACCAAGTTAATGCTATTCCACGTACACCATAGTGCTCAAGCTTTCTTAGTAGGATAGAGTGGTTAATGGTGTCAAATGCCTTTGACAAGTCAAGGACAATTCCTAAGCAATATTTACCATCATCAAATGATGTTGATAATTAAAACAAATGAGTGTAATATAAGTCTATGCGTTGATTTATTGAAACACGAGAGAATGAACTCCTCTTCAAAATAAAAGGATGATACGATTCACAAATAAGTTTTGAGATGGAAGAGCAGTGTTAAAAAAAGGAGGCAATTCAATTATTTTTCCGATCATCACCCTCCCCCCCCCCCCCAACTACCCACTCTCTCTCTCTCTCTCTCTCTCTCTCTTTCTTTCTCTTTCTCCCCCACATCGTTTTGAGCGTAAGTTTGTTTCAATAAGCCATAACGTCCTAAGCAATAATGAATACTAGTTCACTGCATGTGCAATTTACGGTAGCTGAAAAAATGTAAGTAGTCACAACAAATTATTGTGATGCGGAAGTTTTAAGTAGAGCGTTTTCTGTGTGTGAGTTGGCTTTTCGGCGTGAATGAATCGCCAACACAGTTCTGTGATCGCCAACCGAGAGGACTATATCGAGTTGCTGCCGAAAGAGGGAGCTAAACAGACATATTCGTAATTTTAAATTCGGTTTGTATACCAACCCCGACCGTTGAATAAATCGATGCTTATTTTGCTTTTTTCTCTGCAATTACACAATTTCATTCAAATTCCTTTAGCAAGAGTCATTTATTTGTATTGCTTAACAATTGGTGTGAATTTGAATAGAAACTGTTTTAATGTTGTTTTTTTTTCACCATTACCAGAACTAGAGCTTATCTTTAATTTGCGAGCGAGCGCAATTTTTAAGATTTGTGAGGTCGCAGTGCGAAACATTACATCTTATAAAGAAGAAAAAGCCAATCCCGAGCGAGCGAAAAAGGGGCACATTTCATTGTTAAAAGGGCAATTATCAGAGGTGAAAACGGGCACTTATCGCATCTGAAAAAGGGCACTGACCATACATGAAAAGAGGCAGTTATGAAAATGCAAAAGGGGCACTAATGATAAAGGGAAATGTGCATCTGTTTAAAGGAAAGGGGTACCGATCAGATTTTAATAGGGGCATTTATCGGAGGTGAAAGGGGGCTTTTATGAAAAGGGGGAAGTCGCTCTTATTAAAAAGAAACACATGTTAAAATAAACGGGGCACTTATCAATATGAAAAGGGGTAATTACGAGAAGGGGAGGGGCACTTATTAAAAGGAAAAGGAGCATTTCTTAGGAAGGAAAAGGGGGACGTGTCAAAAATAAAAGGAGCATTTATAAGAGATGAAAAGAGAACTTATCAGGAGGAGAAGGGCACTTGTCAAAGTAAAACGAGTATCTCTCATAATTGAATAGGGTCATTTACAGATGAAAGGGGCACTTATGAGAATGAAAAGGAACTATTTTCATAGATAAAAAGAAGCATTTATGAGAAGGGAAATGGGCTCTTTTTAGATGGGGGGGGGGGGGCTCTTATCATAAGGAAAAGGGGCCCTTTATTCAAAAGGAAAGGGGGCACATGTAAAAGTATAAGGTGCGCTTATCCGAGTAAAAAAGGGGTAGTTATTAAAAGGGGAAGGGGCACTTTTTACAAAGGAAAAGGGGGAACTTTTCAAATCAAAAGGGGAACCTCTCAGATTTGAATCAAGGGCAATTATCAGAGGTGATGGGGGCACTTATCAAAAATTACTAGAGATTAAAAAAGGCACTTATGAGAATGGAAAATGGACAATTTTTGCAAAGGAAAAGTGGTACGTGTCAAAATAAAAGGTGCACTTATAAGAGGTGGAAAGGGGAAGGGGCACTTTTACAAATTAATATGGGCGCTTTTCAAAGTAAAAGGGGGCACTTTTCCTATGTAAAAAGGGAACCTTTTGGGGAACTTGAAAAAGTGGGGGCACTATGCTCCCCCCCCCCCCCCCGGAGCACCGCCTCTGGGTACAATAAATGTGTAACTTTCTAGTCATGATTCGTTTCCCATTTTACCCTGTTGTTCCCCATGATGAATTTACACATGATTTTTTTTTTTTATAGGGGATGAAATCGTGCAACCTGTATAACACATCACCTGCTGAACCTGAAACTTCGCATAATCATCCTTTTTGTGCGAATCGGAAACTGAGAAATTTTCCCCATTTCTCGTATCCCCCCGCTACACCAAGGCAATGGATTACACATATGGACACGACAAACAGTACCTTTAGCCGATTCACCATCGTCAATGACAAGGAATCTTATTCCGTATGCGACCAACTCGAACTCTTAATCGAAGCACGGAACGGCTACGATGAGCCCAAGACGTACGGTGGAGATTTATTTCGCAGCAAGATCTTCACTCAAAACGGGTCCTTTATTGCAGGCTCGGGGACAGATGGTGAAGTCCTTGACCTTGGCAATGGGAGTTATAGCGCCTTCTTCACTCTAAAGTGGGCCGGGACTATCCGTATCAATGTCACTTTAGTTGTCCCGAGTGAAGCTGTTTTCGAACTACAAAACCTGAAGGAAACATTGCAGCCTCGTGAGAATTATCTGGGGAAATTCAGCAAGAAGATAGGTGGAAAAGATGTAGCAGAAGAAGTGAGATGTGGCCACGTGCCCGTTGACAGATTGGTAATTCATTGAGCGTTATTCTGTTATCCCCGTTGCACACGAAGCGTCATTAGGGACTTTTAGATTTACACGACGAGAGCGTGGACTGCCGCGTGTGACATTGTGTTAAGGCACTGGGCCGTGCCCAGGAGTGCATTAATAGTACGTCACATTACCTTAAAAGGATGTGACACGTGGCGGTCCACGTTCTCGTCGTGTAAATCTAAAAGTCCCTAATTCTTGACGTTGGATTGCGACATCAAGACATAGTGAAGCAGTCATTGCGTTGAATAATTTGTCTGTGTAAACTAAGCTTCAGGTCATGACGCAATCGAAATGAAGCCTCGCGTGGAGCGGGCAAATGAATATTCATTTATTCAGGATTGATTATGTTTACTAACATTCAAATTTTGTCTACTTTTTAAACAAATGTTAATAATAATATGCCGTACTTATAAAGCGCATATCACAATATGTCTTTATGCGCTGTAAGAAAGAGTAAAAAGGAAAGGTGGATAGATCAACATAAGAAGAGAGAAATATGCTCAACATACTTCCTCTCGTTAACATTGGAAAGTATTTTTGAAAAGAAATGTTTTAAGACGCGCCTTACGGTTGTCAACAGTATCACATTTTTTTTTAGATTTCCCGGTAATTTATTCCAAAGTTCGGCCGATGCAACTTAAAAAGGGCGAGACCCGTAGAATTTAGTATTTATTTGTGGAATGGTGAGGAGAGACTTTTGCGTTTTAATAATGTTGTTCTTGACATCTTAAAAACTTGCCCGAGGCTGGCAACATGTTATGTATTCAAACGAAAATCAAAGTATTGTTGTTCATTCATCGATATAACAGTTTAATGGAATACCTCGTCACTAGGTCCCCAGGAAGGAAACATCCATGAATTTGAATATGTTATGAAACCGGTCTATTAGCTAGGTAGCGATGAACCTGTTTTGTTTGGGGTCGGGGTTGGCAAGATCTTTTTCACTAGACTGCGTGCTGTTATATTAATATAGTAAAGAGCTAGGGACTGAGGATTAAAAATGTGTGAAAAGAGGGTTGAACTATTCCCGAAAACCTGTAAGAAGCAAAAGAAATGGATAAATAATAAATTTAAAAAAATGAATACATGAATAAATATAAAACAAATCAAATCAAATACAAAAGGAAAGTGGGAATTACATTCATAGGTTATTAACAGTGCTTATTTACCCTCCCCCCTCAAAAATAAATGAATGAAATACATTATTCAGAAAAACAAACATTTTGTAGGTGTATCTTACATCTATCTTTAATTTCTCAATCTGCGGGGTATCAAATTTGAAAGGGGCAGAAGACGATAATTTTTTTTCTATTTATCCTCTTTCGAGGTACTTTATTTGTTCATATCATAAAAAACAGCTATTTACAACAGTGTTTAAATACAAAATTCATGCAATTTTAACATATTATACATAGTACAGAACATGAAACTAATGTGACATAATCACTAACTAAAATAATGAAAATATTTGTGTAACTTTTGTAACTTCGTTTGTATCGAATTTTTTTTTGATTACATTTCATATTGAGATAGGTGCGAATTTCCACCTTTAATTCTTTTATCAAATATACAGCATGTTTCCTGTGCTTTTCACTTCCAAAACATTCTCTAATATAGTTTCTATAGATAATAAACTGAGCGAAGTTTAAAATAAGATTGACTAGATTCATTTCTCTTCTCTCTATTTCATAACCTACTAAAAGAATTTCTTCGTTCAAAAGGATTTTAAAATTAAACAAAGTTTTAATTAATTTGGATACAATCTTCCAAAAAAGCGAAACCTTCTTGCAAGCCAGGAGAAGAAGACGATAATGCCATGGGGCAGAAATTGGGTTTTAAACTTAGGTTGTCCACACGCTCTCGGTTTGTCACTGAAGAATTACGAGAGTCTCTTGACCATGTATTCAAAACTTGTGACAAGAACAAAACAATAAACCCATGAATCCATATCGTCGGTTTTAAGAATCTTACACTGGTTACCGATCAGATCCCCGGGGGGTGTGCCGCTCAAGCCTCGTAAACTCTACCCATTATTAGGGGTCATTTTAGGGCAATTTTCTCGAAGAAATACCCATTTTCCACAATTTGGGGTGTTCTTCCAAGCAAAAACACCCGAAAATTTTACAATCTTTTTGAAATTTTGATAAAACGTACCCATTTTTAAGGGTATTTTTGTTAAAAGTGGGACCCATGGTTAAGGATTTTTTGTGTGCGAAAAATTCACCCATTAGAGCGGCACACCCCCGTATGTCCTAATAGCCGCAGGCCCGTAGCCACGTCGATCAATTACATGTATGTGCCCCCCCCCCAAACATCAATCTCTGGCTACGGCCCTGCTAATAGCCCCCCCCCGGATCAGATCACGTATTAAGTTTAACATCTTGCTGTGAGCTTTTCAATGTTTCTATGACATGGCTCCATCTGACTACTCAGAGTTACAGAATATGAACCGGTAAGAAATCTAAGGACACTGCAGAAAAATATATTTGTTGTACCTGTGTTTAGGTGATCAAAACAAAGTGTTATGTTGAACGAGTTTTGGGGCTTAGTTCCCCTGAGTTATGGAATAGTATCCCTCATAATGTCTGCAAGCTTAGATAGTTCAAGAATTCAATATTGCTCTTAAAACATATCTATTCAATTGATATTTGTATTCATTAGCCAAAGACCGTTTCCTGCAGCTCTCTCTATTTGTATATTGTTTCTTACTTTTTCCTAAGCGCGTTGAGACGTTTTCCAAAAAATCACGAGCGCAGTCACTTAGGAAATTCAACTTATGGCAATATCGATAGTCTTGTTAATCACCTTTAGAAATGGGTGAACATTACTATGATGTAAATCGTAACGATTTCTATAGGATATACGACATATACATATTACCCTTGAGTTGATTTCTCGAAAGTAGATGCGATCGTGTATAATGCTATAGGGTAGGTGTAGGAATTTGGAGACCCTTAAACACATTTGCATAATTTACATAAACATGAACAATGTTACACATACAGAAAGTTTTGTATTCTCTTCAGTAACTTCTTCTCTTTATTTGGTAACAAAATTGTGGTCATGATGTAACTGATTAAGAAGATAACAATGATTAGTGACGTCATCACAAAAGGTCTCTCATTACCTACATGTGCAGGTAATAAGGGACAGTTACAAATCAGGACATTTTAAGTACAATTTGAATGAAAATGGGATTGTTATAGTTATGCAGCCAATGAACTTACTGTAATTTTTTTTCAACGATTTTAAAACAATATGGCCTACTTGGGATACTCCAAAACCTGTTTTGTATACAAAGTTTAACAAAGGTTTATAGTCTATATAAACCAGCTTGCTAATCTCACATTTGTTATTCATATTGTCCAGAAACCTTGTTAGTCTCATTCTATAATACATTCCAAGTTGGCCACCCAATATTCTTCATATATTAAATTGAAATCCAACTACATTGCACCACATACATCTGTGAATCTTGATATACACCCCCTCTTTCTTTTTTAATCTCCCTCTCTCTCTCTCTTTCCCCTTTTACCAATTTGTGTTCCATCATATTCGTATCATTATGTATCCATTGAGGGAAGTCATGCTATCAAGCTTTGCTTACTTTGTCAACCCTCCTGTTTGATGTTTTCGATTAGTTCCTTTATTCGACATTATATTCTTTTGAAATGTGTACAATTTGCAATGTTTTGTTTGTTATATATTTGTAATAGGGCAAAAGAAAAAGAAAATCAAACAGAAATAAATAATTCAAATGTAGCCCAAAATATTTCTGTACATGGACAATTAACCAACCAGCATCGGGTCATTGACTGTCCTCGTCATACTCGACATTCACAACCAAACGATCCCCATCTTAGACCTGGTGTCCCCCATTGCCTGCACAAATTTCTGATCAGACACCATTCATAATGTGCATTGCAACACCTATTCACAACACACAATGGCCATAAGTTTTCCGAGATGGTTGGCATACTTCATAAACTTCCTCTTAATACTACTTGTTAAGAGCCACCATTAAATATCTGCATACAACACAACAGTCAGTGAAAATTGTGTTTTTATATCAGAGCAAAATGTTACGATCAATTTGCTAACCATGGTCAATTTTGCCAATTTTCTCAGAGAAAGAACGCATTTTAGTCTTCGAAATGAATTGAATATGCAGTAGTGTTATTAAAGGCCACAGATGGCTCTATAGCAATATTGAAGCCAACACGGACAAACAGTGATGTGTTCAAGTTTAGTGGTCTCCAATTCCCTACACCTACCCTATATATGAATTGTTCCGTTACTATATTATGGTGTTTGTGTGTTCTCACCTAATACAGACGTCGATATGCAACCTATCTAATCCTTATGTGGGATTAACATGGTACTGTCAGAAACCTAATTCAAGCCTTCTCTCTTGCGCTGATTGGACAGCGTTTAAGACACTTGAATGGCAGTTCAACAAAAGGATTGAAGACGAAGGTTACAGCAGGAGATCGTCTGTAGTTCATCGGTAAGTGCTATGTTAGGAGCCTCGGTGATACAAGTGGCGCGTTGAATTGCAAGAAATAAACAAAATAGTTTATAACATAACTTTTCGGGTAGTTTCAGAGATAATAATAATAATAGTAGGTATAGCACACATAAAATAAGTACAACAAACACATGTTATGATTGCAAATGATCAAGCTTTATGAAAGCTTCAAAAAACAAAAAACAGAATTGAAATCGGTCAATGCGTTGTGATTTTATACCATTTTTTTGATATCGCAAAATTACCGAAAAACCTGCCAGAAATGGTCAAATTGGCAAAAATGGCAAAATTCGACAAAGTTGACAACTTAATTCATCACTTTCTTGGACACAAATAATAATTTAAATTATCAGACACTAAAATATCATCTTTGTGGTAAAAAATACAAAAAAGAAAATTATATCTATTACCGTTTTGAAAACAGAAGCAAACAAACTAAGTCATTTTTGCCATTTTTGCGAATCAGCAGATATGAAAAAGTTGTGAAAATAACTAAGTCCGTCTAATGAATATGCGCATATGTACTCAAATCAAAACCGAACATGATACATCAATGAAAACTATGTATATCAGACAGGTATGGAAATATTTTTTTTTTTTTGAAAAAAAAATTATGAATATTCATCAAATATGCAAATTAGGTCATTTCAGCTAATTATATATATATATAGGAAAGTCAAACTGTTCATTTTGTTGGCATTTTTTTAAATCATATATTTATAGATCATATTTACACCAAATATTAACATTAAATTCCAAATATATGGAAATTACCTTGGATCACCGTTACAGCTATTTCCTCATATGTTTCACAAATTATTCAGAAAAACCGAACGAATGATAAGAATCTGCAGACTTTCAGCTACATCACAGTATATATATATTTTTTTAAATGTCAGATTTGAGGATTTATGACGATTTTCCGTGAAACCATTCAATTCAACAGGCCATAACATTCCACAGCACAGGGACTGAATTTCAGAGAAAAAGAAAGTTTGGTGACCCTAGTACAGTTGTGACTACCTTGAGTGTAAATAACAAATTGATTCAATGAGTGAAACACATGAGGATATTGCATTTTTGTAGGGGAGTTTTATACATTGAAGTGCATTTTCACCTCGCAGAATAACAGTGAATGGGCGATCAGCGGGCCATGTCACACATGGCTGAAAAGACAATATTCTAATTAGTAATTTAACATACTTTCCACATGCCTATAACAATGAAACTACACATAATTGTAGTTAAAGGTATGCTTGAAAGATATGTGAAATAAAAAATTAAAATATTATTCAGTTTTTTTAAAATAAATTTACGAAAATTGCTATTTCTACCAACTGACTGCTGTTGTGTGTGTGTGCGTGTGTGTGTGTGTGTGTGTGTGCATGGGGCAGACTGTGTGCACAGGCAGTGTGATCACCCTAATAATAGTGGCTACTTGTATAGCGCACAGGTCCACCTTTCGGTGTTTATGACGCTTAGAGAAAAGTACATGTAACAGACATAAGACAGAAAAAAACAAACCGAAATTCTCCTAGACAAAGGTCGAAAGAGAGAGGGAAGGGCGAAAAGAGCTGATACTAAGACCCCTTTTTTAAATATTTTTGACTTGTCAATGTATTGAAATTCATTTGATTTTGTTTGTTTGTTCAGTTGTTTTCGGAGATGCATTATTAGGGCTTGATACCTGATAATTCAAGAAAATTAAAGTTTTCTAGAACATTTACAATGAATTTGGTGCAATGGATAGCGAATTGAGACATACGAGAGAACCAATATTAAAGGGGCTGTAGCATGACGAGACTATAATATGCGTCTTTCCCGAGGCCCACTAGGGGGAAAATCGGGTATAATACGATTACGGACGACGCGATCGCAGTGGGCCTGCGTATTCACGTGCGTGCAACATACGCGAAACCGAAGCGTGAGGAGAACTTCGGTCTGTTTCGCGAACGCTAGCGCGCTGACCCAGTTAATCAAGCCCATTCGTTTACGTGCAGTTGTCCTAAACAAGACGTTGATGGCGTCAACCCGTATTTCCCATGCTACAGCCCCTTTAATTCGCATCTTGGTATGAGCATGTTCACTCGCTCACATAGTAATATAATAGGAACTTTTAGATTGAGCTGACGAGAACGGCGTGAACGTCCACTATATGCGTGTCTATGGCAAGCCGTTTTAACATTTATTCCTATTTCTTGATATCAAGAATCCAATTCTTGATATCAAGTTCAAGTTCAAGTTTTATTTCCACATCTGATTTAAAAAAAACTAGTACAATTTATATGCATATATATATACATAAACAAACGTTAAAATGAAACATCTTCAATTTAAATCATAATGTGGTGGGAAAAAACAAAGGCCAATGGCCTATCAAGGTTATTCCCAAATAATACAATTTACATAAAAAGTTTCTTAAATTTACTAAAAACGAGATAAAAATACAGAGATCAAAATAACACAAAGCATCAATAAACAAAACTAAACCGGACAAATCCATTACAAAAAAAAATATCAGAAAAGGCATTTATGTAAAAAATAATCGTAATTATACATATTCATTTACAAGATATTTCTTAAGTTTTCTTTTGAAAATTGATACTGTTGGGCATATTTGGAGTTCTTGAGGTAGTTGTTCCATAATTTTGGTCCAGCATAAATATTTATTGTTCTTGAGAAATAATAAATAAACATTGGCAGGTGGAAAAGAATTTGATTGACGAGTTTCATAATTAGTCACATTTCTATTACAAATAAAACAATCATCTAGAAACTTTGGAAGTATATTTTTAGAGTAAGAAAACATAAATATATCAATCTGTTGCTTATGTATATCATAAATTGTTAATATACCATGTTTTTTAAACATAGGAGCAGTGTGGGAGAAAGGATGTAAGTTAAAAATAATTTGTATTGCCCGTTTCTGAAGAATTAAAATTAGAACAAAATGAGTTTTAGCACAATCTCCCCACGCTATATTACAGTAGATAAGATAGGGTAGAATCGTGGTATTATACAGATTAAGAAGAATATTAAAAGGTACAATAATGATACATAATGTACATGCGTACATACATAATGTACATGTTCTTTCCATGTCAGTTTGTTATCAATTCTTACTCCTAAAAAAATTGTAGAATTTACTAGCGATATTTTGTGTTGGTTGATACTTATTTAAGTACAGGATGTATGAATATTTTTGTTTTGGGGCTGAAATAACATACAGCATGTTTTTTGTGCATTCAATTTTAATTTATTTGCTTTAAACCATGTATCAATCTTTTTAAGTTCCGTATTAACAGTAAAACACAATGTATCAATATTTTTACCAGACAAAAATAAACTTGTATCATCTGCAAAAATTATCGACTGTAAGATATCACTTACGAATTGAATATCATTAATATACATTAAAAACAATAACGGATCCAATACTGATCCCTGAGGGACACCAAATGGGTTATGTTCAATCTCAGAAGATAAATTATTTATACTTACATATTGTACTCTATTATTTAAATAACTGGAAACCACTTAAGTACAGAACCCCGAATACCATAAAATTGTAATTTTTGTAATAATATTTGATGACTTATACAATCAAATGCTTTGGTAAGATCTAAAAATATTCCAATAACAATTTTTTTTTATCTTCAAATGATTTAGCAATAATATTCGTAAAATCCAAAAGAGCCATATATGTACTGTAATTTTGTCTAGACCCATACTGTTTATGGTATAATTATAAATCTTTTACATAAGAAGGAAAATAGACGACTATAAACTAGCTTTTCAAAGATTTTTGAGAAGGTAGATAAAACTGATATCGGTCTATAATTATTTTAAATATTTTTATCTCCTTTTTTGTACACAGAAATTACCTTAGCCTTTTTGAGAGCAGTAGGAAAGACACCAACTTGTAAAGACAGATATTGAATAAATTACAAAGTGGTATAACAAATGTAGCATTAGATTTCTTTAGAACGGTAATATTAACATCATCATATCCTGGGGTTTTACATGATTCAAGTTTTTTTAACAATTTGAAATATTTCAGAAATCTCAACTGGTTTCATAAATATAGACTTCGAAAAGTCCCTTTTAGGTAAAAAAAATGTAAGAAATCAACGGCATCAGGTATACTATTTACAGTGTCTCTACCAATAGTGCTAAAAAAGTTTTAAATGCTTGGACAATGGCCTGTTTTTCATGTATCTGTATACCATTTTGTTCAATAAAATCACATTGCATTTTTTCCCGAGCTTTCATTACAATATAATTTATGGTTTTACCAGTGGCCTTAATATTACTTTTGTCACGTTTAAATCTAGAAAAATTATATTCTCGTTTATGTTTTCGTATCTCACTGTTTACTACATTTCTAAAACACGAGTATACATTTTTCCGATAACGAGATGGATTTTTTAAAAATATATTTCCGAAATAAAATATTTTTCTTTTTGCACATTTTTTAAAGTTCAGCATCAAACCAAGGATTTTCTTATTTTTATTTTTTGAAATGGAAAGCATTATTGTACGTTTCTAGAAAATATTTCATAAAAACATCAAAAACACTGTTAACATAATCAAATTTTAAAATCTCACCCCAATTTGTCATAAGTAGTCTTTCACAGAACATAGAAATATTTGGGTCATTTATTGCACGCTTGTATATTGCACCAGGATCATCATCATGAAAGAGAAATTGCAATTGACAAAAAATAGAGAAATGATCACTCACATCAGTGAGGAGTATCCCAACATTGATATTATTTTCAGGTCTGTTTGTAAATATATTGTCTATGAATGTGACAGATTGTGTAGTTATTCTTGTAGGTTAAAGAATCAAGGGAGCAAAAGCATAAGACTTTAAAATATCAATAAAACTATTTACATTGTTGCACGAAGAAACCTTTAAAGTGCGGGTTCATAGAAAATCACAAATATGGCAAAAAGCGTATTACTAGAAACTGATATGCTAACAGATGGCCATCATGCACAGTGGCGTACGCAGGATTTTTTCAAGGGGGGGGGGGTTTAAAATCGGGCCCAAAATTTTGCAACGACTCATCCAGCCGCTGAATAAGCAGGGGGGGGGGGGTAAGCGTTCACTTTTTTTTTTAAGAGTCCCCAAAAAATCGCAACGACTCAGCCAGCCGCTGAATAAGCGGGGGGGGGGGGGGGGGTAAGAGGACACTTTTTTCTTTTTTTGGGGTCTCGAAATTTGAAAATTTGTCATTTTGTCCTGTTGGGGGGGGGGCGGTAAGGTCACCTTTTTTAGGTCAGCCATTCATGCAAGTAAAAATACAAATAAAACAACCTCCATAGCATCTGGGATATGCGAGAGATTCGCCGGAAAATAAAGATGTTTTAATGCCGTCACAATATGAACCAACCCTGCCCAAGCAGACGACATCCCATAAAGAATGAACATAATTGCAATGCTTTTATTTCTCAAATTATAATAAGTTTAGTGTATATAAATGTGATGGAATGTTACACCATTCAAAAAGGGATATGACCCCCATTCTGATAACTAAATACACAGGATACAACAGAAAATCATTTCTTGATATCAAGAAATAGGAATAAATGTTAAAACGGCTTGTCATGGACACGCATGATCAGTGTTGCCGCCCAATAGACAAACTTTATTTTGCCTTAAAGCTTCCATTGGTCTGAAACTTTAATTGTGTAATGTATGATGGCACGTGTCCTTTAACCCTCTGCGATTAAACGCTGGGTTCTCGTACGTGCAATCACAGTTTGGGCATTTGTTTTCTTCATAAGGGGAAGCCCACCCTCATATCGAGTTGGGCAGAAAAATGAGAGAAACAAATTAGTGAAAGTTGGAGCAAGCAATATACGATTAAAATAGGAAAGTTATGAAGTTTCGAGATGGTAATGGTAATCCTCTCCAATTTGCTCTGCATGTACAGAGAATTCAATAACCTTTCATTTTCTCATTGATTGGTGACGGAATAGATTTGTGTCATACAGGGGTTGCATAAAACATATTTGCAGTAATTATATTTTGGGTGTATTTAAGATTTAAAAATTTCCTTAAGGGAAAATATAGATTGTTGAAGACTTTTAGTACAGGGATTTAAAATGGGAGGGGACCTCGCAAGAAAGGTCACATAGTTTCCAATTTGTGTTTGATTGATGCGCATTAAAAAATTCACAACTTTATTACTTTTAAGCGGATTTTGCTCAAGCTTTCACTGCCTCGTTCCTCTCATTGTTGTGTGCGTTTATCAATACTAACCTAATATCAGGGAATACTTTCAGTTTATGTTAAATTCTAGTTCCTTTATACAGTATTGATCACGATATATCATGCCGTGTGGGAGTTTATGGGCATGGTTTCAAGACGGCCTATAGGGGAACACTTTAAAGACAAGAAATACTTATGTCAAGTTTACTTTCGTTTTGGCAAGAAAAGATCACACTTCTTCGTATTTTGTCTTCTTGCCCTTGACCATGTGAACGAAAGTGTATCGAGACCCAAGATTTTGACTTGTCGACAGCAGATACAGTCAGTGGAAGACACTTTATCGAGATGCAGGATGGTGTCTCCTTTTTTTCTTTTTATCCTGGGAAAGCTGACAATTAAGAGCCGTGTCCCCACCCCTCCCTTTAAAATTAACTCTCCATTTATTTGTCCTTTTCCTCCATGTTTCCTCTATAGCCGTGCAGCTCCAATCGTGGGCCATCCCAATCACGTGACAGTAAACGGCGAATCTGGTGACTTTATAAATGAACAAGTGGATCGTCTACCAGTGTGTGGCCAACAGCATGACCGCCTTCAAGTTATACCGTGGGTGGCGGGCTTCTACCGGAATAAACTTTGGTTTCCTCCCACTTGCAAAGCGAACCACTTCACCAAAGACGAGGTACAGAAGTGTTTGGCTAACAAGAAGATCTACTTTTATGGCGATTCGACCATCAGACAAGTGTATTCTAAATTGGCCAAGACATTAATTGGGGCCAAATACCGCGAAGCGCACTGGATTGCTCCTGTTGGCATATTCGTATCTGAATATGACATTCATTTGAATTACAGCTTCCATAACATTCCTATACGCAACTTTCAATGGTATAAATTAGCTACCCTTCGATTCATTACAAATGAACTGGACCGCATCGGGTCTAATGAGACCGTTGTCGTTGTCATATGTCTCTGGTCGCATTTTCAACCTCTTTACAGGTCGTTTTACAAGCAGCGGATCAAGTCCATTACTGATGCCGCCCGGAGGCTACTCAACAGAAACCCCACGGCAGTTGTCATGTTTAAGGGTGGAAATACCCAAAATCCTTACGGGCCGAGGGCCCAGTACTTAAATGAGCACTACGCGCGAGACAATGAAGAAGCCCTGAGACGCATCCTCAAGTCTTATCCAAAGATACATTTTCTGGATGCTTGGGATATGAGTAAAGGACAACTTGCCCTTGCTGATACTCATCCTCCGGAACCTCATGCCTCAAACTTGATCGATCAAATTCTGACAATAGCTTGCCCTAGATCTGTTTGAACCGCGCTCATCGCGGTCCGCATCCGGACTGCCCTTGTGGCTCTGATTTTTTGTTGTTCTGGCCTAAATAGGGTCTAGGGCCGAATCCACCCGGTCCCCTATCTTTGATACCAATTTGTTATAATTTATACCAAACGGTAGCGTGGGCACTATACAGTGCGTCCCAAAAAAAACGAAACCGAGAAGTATCGATGTTCTATCATAACTTAATCAAAACTATAATTAATGAATGATACATATTTGGAAAGCTTAGAGTCTCCTCTTTCAGTTGGTGCATATTTCACGCATGAGTGATTGAAGGAAGCAATTTGAAGGAAGGAAACCAACAAGACATTTGGCGGGCCGTATCTGAATTTCGAAGAAAAATTCACATTTCCAGAAAGTTGAGTTTCTGCCCTTTCATATGACACCTCAATCAGGAAAAATGAGCGAGGAATGACAAAGTTCTGTTTGTTTAAAGTAGTGCTTGCATTTCCATAAACGAATTCGTTTTCACTGGCTGGCTGCCGTATCAATAAACGAAATTAACAAAAAACTTAACTCCGTTTCGTTGACAATCAGCCGTAGATGAGAGTTAAATCTGCTTTTTGCTACGGCAGGCACCCAGTGAAAACGAATTCGTTTGTTAAAATTATGAAAATGTAAGGGCTACTTTAAACAAACAGAACTTTGTTATTCCTGTCTCATTTTTCTTGATTGAGGTATCATATGAAAGAGCAGAAAATGAACTTTCTGGAAATATGAATTTTTCTTTGAAATTCAGATACCGTCCGCCAAATTACTTTTCGGTTTCGTTTGCTTTTAATTTGCTTTTAATCACTCATGCGTAAAATATGCATCACATGAGTAGCATCAACTGAAAGAAGAGACTCTAAGCTTTCCAAATATGTATCATTCATTAATTATGGTTGTGATTAAGTTATGATAAAACATCGATACTTCTCGGTTTCGTTTTTTCTGGGACGCACTATATAACTTTAACTTATTCTGTTTGGAAAACTCTTTCAAAATTCCACGTAAAAGAAAATTCCAACGGAGGGGCACCCCCCCCCCCCCCCCGGCTGAGAGATCTACCAAAATAACCAGGCCTTTTTAGGATTAAACAGTCACAATTCCCCCTTTTATCAGATAGAGACACGTATGCAAAATCACAAACTTATATGTTTGGAAATAATTGATGAAGTAAACTCAATTTGCACATTTTTCCGGACCTTTTAGTGTTCATGGAAAATCACATCTGGACCGTCAAGGAAAAAGTTTGAGAATCCCTGGTCTATATAATCATGTATATATGTATATATGTATATATGTATATATGTATATATATTTTTTTCAAGTCGATATATTTAAATGTTAAAAAATTATGTTTGTCATTATTTTGAGGGACCCACATTTTACAAACTCTGCTTTTCAGTGGATCCCTCTATTTCCACACGTTTATCTTTAAAAAAGAAAATTTACAAACCCATTATACTGGATATTTATGTATACTTTCTATTTCACAACTTTAAACCATGTAAAATGTATTATATTATTAAATGTTGAATTGTATATCTGATTTCTTGTCAAAATTACTGTTCTGTTGGAAATGAAAAATAAAAACTGAAACTGAAACTATAAAGTGGTAAAGTGTGACGTCATCAAAAAACTATTTTGAGAATTTTTCCGAAAGAGCATCAAAACTAATGTACAAATGTCGAAAATCAATTGAATATGTTGAGTATTGGCTGAGATATGACCATCTGAATAAATAGATTTCTTATTGGAACTCTGTGTTATTTTGCTCCGGTTCACAACATTACGAGCCAGAGGGGAAAAAAAAATTAAAAGAGAGAACAGGAACATGCCCCTTGCACTTCGCACCCTCCCCCCCTTAGTTTTCCCGTCAACAAGGTGTAGATCTGGGGGGGGGGGGGGGTGTACAATTCAAACGTGGTTTATTTACAAATGTTGTTGAAATGACATAATTTTCCGAGATTTTTCCTTACTTTTTAGTAAATTATATTTTTTTATGCGTTTGTTGGAAAATGATCTTCTTTCTTCAGTCAGGTGGCGCTAGCTGCGCTGCTGTGGCCATCACAAGTTTACGCCATCCTTCTCTGTCAGCTGTTGCTCTTGTTGCCTCTGACAGCTTTTCCCTGTCCATATGTGGATATCTTTGAACCAGGAAATAGCAGGTCTGCCTCTTCTTCTCCTGGCTTCCACTGTTCCTGTTATAAGGGACTTTCAAAGACCGTCTCTCCTTACTACATGGCCAAAAAACTGCAGTTTCCTTCTGGCAATACTCTTTCTGAGCAACATCTCTGTATCCAGCTTGTCCAGTACCCATCGGTTTGTTCTTCTGTCTGTCCAGGGAACCCTCAGTATTCGCCGATACACCCACATTTCAAACGCATCTACTCTCTTTTCATCTCTTTTGGTCATGGCCCATGTCTCGCTTCCGTATGTAGCAATGGGAAATAGAGATGTCAGTGCTATCTTTAACTTTAAACTGTTATTTATTCCCCGGCTTCTCCAGATCTTTACCATTTTCTGAGTTGCATTCCTTGCTATAACTAATCTCCTTTTGATTTCTTTCTCACTTGATCCTTTAGCGCTAACAAGTGATCCCAGGTATATGAAATCCTGGATTTCAGCAATTTTTTCTCCATCCAAAATAAAATCATTAAAATCTCTTCGATTCCTGTCTATTACTAGTATCTTTGTCTTTTGTGTGTTTAAGAGGAGATTCTTTGGGGGTGGGGGGGGGGGGACGGTTTAGTCGCCGGTTGCTCGACCATGGAACAGGTATTACTGGTTTACATGTTACCAGTAGCAGACTAATGAAACCTGACCTTCATGGAAAATGATAAATTCCTAAATTTACAGTCAGGCAAGAATATGCTTATTGAGATGCCCATATGTCAGGGCCCGCGGAACGGCGGTGATTTTTTGATTTTTTGATTTTATTTTATTTCTGCATTAACAGAAATTAACTGAATAACAAAGAACATATAAATGTAAGGTATAATACAACATAAATAAACAATAATTTGTTCATGTCAAAATGTTTTTTTTTACATAATATATGTACATATAATAACGAAACTATTTCCATAACATATAATCATAAATTTAAAGTATTAACCGAACTATTATGTTGGAAAAGTGCAGGAGACCGCAATCATAAGCAAAGCTTGACAAAGATGGCGGCCTCAAGTGATCGGGAGCCTATATATTAAAGAGAAATAGAAAGAAAGAGAGCAAGAAAGAAAAAATAGTGAACTGCCAGTGTCACGAAATAATAAGGTATCAACAAATGCTCATCTGACCGTAATTAAACGCCTAAAACCCCTGAGCTTCTTGGGGCTCCGCCCGCTGGACCTTACGTCAATATTATTAGTGTCCTGCCAGTGTCACAAATAATATAATAATATTTTCATCTGACCGTAATCAAATGCCTATAAGACCCCTGAGCTTCCGTCGGGCCCATGAATACTTATCTGACCGTTATAAATGACTCAAATCCCTGAGTTTCATGGGGCTCTCCGCCCCTTGACCCCACGCCAATTAGTAACCTGCCAGTGTCGTGAATAAGGTATCAAAATATGCTCATCTGACCGTAATTAAATGCCCATACCCCCTGAGCTTCTGGGGCCTCCGCCCCTTGATCCCCGCCAGGGCTTTGGCCCTAGACCCCACGCTAATTTATGCTACGCTCTACCTGCATGATTGTAAATACTTTAGCCTCCCCCCCCCCCACCCACTTTGAAAAACGTTCAGCGGGGCCTGCATGTAAGAGAATGGGGTGCTGTGGATTTTTCGTCTGCCTCCCAAAAGTTTTTGCTCATTACGTCACTGCCGGTCACCATTACGTACCAATAGGCTCGCATAATTTCAAATTTTGCCCCCCCCCCCCAAGAAATCCTGGATCCGCGTCTGGCTTGCGCTGTTTGAAAGTCTAAAATGAGAAGAGAGAGAAAGAGAGAGATAGAGAAAAAATCAAATGTTAAATAATGGCAGCTTTAATAAACTATACATACATGGGGGGAGTATGTATCTGTATATGGGTCCAGTGGCGAATCCAGGGGGAGGGGGGCCCCCCCACCCCCCCCCCCCCCCCTCTGGAGAAATAAACAAATGTTCAAATTTTCGAGGGCCACTGAAGAATTTCAAAAACAACAATAGCATATACAGTGTAATATTGAAAGAAAATTTGGAAATTTGGAACAGTAAGAACACTACACCAATGCATAATTCAAATAAATGTTAGACTAAAGGGTAACTCTCAAGCGCGTAGCCAGGATTTCATTTTAGGGGGGGGGGGGCGGTAGTAAGCACGCAAAGCGTGCGAATCACTTAAAGAGCGCGCGAAGCGCGCTCCCTAGGGGGGTGGGTGCAGGGAGGGGGTAGTTCGCGCGGAAGCTATGAAAGAAGACGATTCGTTGTACCTTTCTCGACTCATAATCCTTGTCTGAATTCAGTCCCCCCCCCCCTCCTGCGCATAGCGCGAAAGCTTTGACGTATTATTAGAGAAAGAAGACGATTCGTTGTACCTTTCTCGACTCATAATCCTTGTCTGAATTCAGTCCCCCCCCCCCCCCCCCTCCTGCGCATAGCGCGAAAGCTTTGACGTATTATTAGAGAAAGAAGACGATTCGATGTACCGTTCTCGACTCTTAATCCTTATCTGAATTCAGTTTCCTCCCCTCCCGCGCACAGCGCGGAAACTTTAAAGTTTCTTTAAATTATTAGAGAAAGAAGACGACTCGAAGTACCGTTCTCGACTCTTAATCCTTGTCTGAATTCAGTCCGCCCCTCCTGCGCATAGCGCGGAAGCTTTGACATATTATTAGACAAAGAAGACGATTCGTTGTACCTTTCCCGACCCTTAATCCTTATCTGTATTCAGTCCCCCTCTTTCGAAGCGCGGAAGCTTTGACGTTTCATTAAATTATTAGAGAAAGAAGACGATTCTTTGTTCCGTTCTCGGCTCTAACTCAATTTCGCCCGTTCCGCGTAAAGCGCGGAAGCTTTGACGTTTCATTAAATTATTTGAGAAAGAAGACGATTCGTTGTACCGTTCTCGACTCCTTTCCCTTTTTCTTCCTACGTCCTTTTACTTTTTTTCTTCTCTTTCTCTTTTTTTTGGCTGGCGTTTTTTTTTTTTTGGGGGGGGGGGGGGCGACAACCCCCACCACCCCCTGGCTACGCGCCTGGTAACTCTAGCACACTTTGAAGAATTTAGTTTTTTGGGTGTAGAATAGAATACAATTTATTGACTCTTGCGACCCCTTTCTGGGTATGAGAGTACAACACATTTACATGTCATGATAATGATACATAATAAAGAATACAAACTTAGCTAAGCATAATAATACAAAGAAAACAGAATACAACAAAACAACAATACAAATGTATAACGATATATAGGAATGCTTCTCTAAACCTATAGGCTATGCTAATACTACAATATAATATGGCAATTAGCATACATGAAAAGTGGAAAATACCACCGTGAACAATATAAATACAAAAACAAAACACTACATAATTGTCCTAATATAAGTTACATTTGTGTACATGTAGGTGAGATGTGATTGGATTTATGCAGACTAACAAAGTGCAGCATAATTCTAGTGAAAGATATAAACACTCTTTGCTTTCCAAAGGACAGACAAAAACATAATGGAATATAATGTAATAAGACAAACAAAATGATAAAATATGCAAACAGAAAAAACAAAACATAAATAAACAAAAGAACAAACAAACAAACAATCAAACAAAACTACACTTGACCCACAGCAAGATATACAGCCCCCACGCGGCCAGTAAAATAATCAGAGGTTTCGGCCGGGTGTGAAGTGTGGTACAGGGTCGAATTAGGCGCATAGTATACATCAATGCCTAGCATAGCCTGGCCTGGACGAACTGATTTAGGACGACTTGCTTTCGTAATGGCTTCTCTTCTGTCGAGGTGCGCAAGTTCCTTGAGAAATTTGAGTGTTTCTCACGGTAAGCAGTACTATTTGCTACAATGTTTGGTGTTGTAGCAATCTCAGAATATTCAATATGGAAAATGTATAATTTATATACCTCATAACGTTTGCATGTTCGTGTGATTATGAAAGTCAAACTTTACCTAGAGTCTATACGCCTATCCCACGCATAGGGTTTTGTGTGTTGTCTCTTTTGATAGGGAGGCCAATACCACAATCGGCGCTAGTTCAGAAGTCTATCCAAACTTTGACCCGCAACTCCGGCAAAATGAAGTAAATATTTATCAAATGACCAAATAAAGATCATGATTTAAAAGTTGATATTTTGTTACCTGTTTCATGTCAATTTTCTTATCTTTTTTGGAGTATTTTTCCGCCCAACACTCCCGATGAAAAACACTGCTTCGGCTAGCCTTAAGGGCTCTCTCGAAATGTTTTTTTAATGATATTATTCGAGAGAGCCTTAAACGGCTCCCATACCCCTGCACGGAGAGGCATGTAAACAAAACTCAAAAGTGGTCCAAAATCACACTTTTGCGCACCCGACCAATATTGGACAGTGGCTTTGATAAATTTTGTCGTAGTTTTGGTCTTAATTAGCGCTTTAATTTCAAAATCGGATCTAAAAATAACAAAATAAGAGCAATTTTCTTACCAGACCGATACAGCTCAGCTCCCTTTTCACGTGTACCGTGTGAATTCACGATGTCTACACAATGGTGATGACCTCTGACTAGCACTTCGTAAATGTGCTGCTTCCGTATAATGCGCTGAATAACACTCATACAGCGCATTATACGGAAGCAGCACAATTTACCCACAATTACGGAAGTGCCAGTCAGAGGTCATCACCATTGTGTAGACATCGTGAATTCACACGGTACACGTGAAAAGGGAGCTGAGCTGTATCGGTCTGGTAAGAAAATTGCTCTTATTTTGTTATTTTTAGATCCGATTTTGAAATTAAAGCGCTAATTAAGACCAAAACTACGACAAAATTTATCAAAGCCACTGTCCAATATTGGTCGGGTGCGCGAAAGTGTGATTTTGGACCACTTTTGAGTTTTGTTTACATGCCTCTCCGTGCAGGGGTATGGGAGCCGTTTAAGGCTCTCTCGAATAATATCATTAAAAAAACATTTCGAGAGAGCCCTTAAGGCTAGCTTCGGCCGACCAGCACGTGGTTGAGACTCGGTCACATCGGGTACAAATTGACTCCTCAATAATGGTATCAGTGCTGTGGCTGCTAATAGCAGTCCCCGGGAGCACGTCTACAACTCGAGAAAACTAGGCCCAGGGAAAAAATTACTTAACAAATTTTGGGGGCTACTTTTCAAGCTTGCTTGCATGAAAATAACACTTTTTAATTTGTTTTGCATTGAACTAGGCACATTCATGGGGCACTAGAGGGCGCTTCGGTCGGGTACGAAAATCTGAATGGCCTTGCTGCGGTGGGTCGGCAATAATCAGCCCAAAACTTGGATATGGGAGGTTGGAAGGATATGTCTTTTTTTTATAATGTTATCCGGTCTTACCCTTAACCATCCTATGTTTAATCTATTACCTTTACCCGAGATTCTGGAAGAATGCTGTGTTCTCAGCAGTCGGGCTTCCAATTCAATTTCATTTTCTTCCTTCTCGTAGTTGGGTGTCTTCTTGGTAAGTGTCTGGCTCAGTTCTGCGTCGGGTATTCTACTCATATGGGGAGCAGAAACGCTTGTCCTTCCATACTCGATCCAGTCTGGCTTTAAAGGCATTCACCGTGGTAGCAGTGACCACCTCTTCAGGAAGTGTGTTCCAGTCATTGATGACACGTTGGCTGAATGCATCCTGTCTAATCTTCGTTGAGCATCTTTGTTTTACGATCTTTAGACTGTGGCCTCTTGTGTTGCTAGTCGAGTGTTCAAAGAAGGTATCAACTGGGATGCGTTCAAGTCCATGGATGATTTTGAAAACCTGAATCATGTCGCCTCGCCGTCTGCGATATTCGAGGGAGGGAAGGTTGAGCGCCCGAAGTCTCTATGTAAGGACGGTTGCGGATGTCGTAAATCATTTTGGTAGCTGGGTCATTCCATGTCAAATCACCCAATGGTTTTAACCCGACCATTTTTGATTTTGATGAAACTTAGTGTACTTGTTGAGTGTGATCTCACAGCACCAAATCCCAAATTTTAGGTCAATCGGGTGAGGGGTTTGGGAGATACGGCCCACCAAATTTTGAGATTTTTTCAAAATGGGGGTGGCGGGCCTACCTTTGAACCCTTGTATCTCGGGACCTAATGGGTCAATCTTCACAAAATTTGTATTGTTGGAAAGGGAATTCAATAAGGATTCCAAATCTGCCGCAATTTTGAAGATTCGTACATGTTGGGGTACTTTGACCTCTTGACCTCAGATTTGACCTTGAAATTGACCTTGTGGATCACGTAACTTTGACAACATTTTTCATGAAATGTAATCTCTGACATGTTCACTAAAACATATAAAAGTTTCAGAGATATAATATTTTTTGTTTAGGAGCAATAAGGATTGAAAGTATCCATGCTCACAGATATTCACAATAAACCCTATTATAATGTATACAATACATGCAATATGCACAGTACAACATACATCTTCCACATGCTTTTTTGTTTTAGGCATATCTATCCTAAATGTCAGTAGTACTTGAATAGAAATAAAATGACAAGTTCATATAGGCCTAAAGGGTTAACAGGACGTATGGCTTTAGGCCTCTGAGTCGGTTCTAGGATAATTACCCCCCTGGAAAATTAACCCTCAGGAAATGTCCCCCCCCCCCCCAAGGACAATTACCCCCCAAGGACTATCACACCCAGAGGATTATTACCCCCCAGAAAATTACCTCCTAGGACAATCTGTCCCCCCCCCCCCCAAGGACAATTAACCCCTGGACAATTTCCTCCTAGGACAATTACCCCCCCCCCCCCCCCCCGGGAAAATTACCCCTCAAGAATAATATACCCCCCAAAAAATAAATCTGCCTGATTAAAACCACTTTATTATCAGGATGGACTTCCCCTTTAACAAATAGGGGGGGGGGGGGGGTAATTGTCCTCTGGGGTATTTGTCCTGAGAGGGTAGTTTTCCAGAGGGGGGGGGGGGGAATTTTCCAGGGGGTAATTATCCTAGAACTGACTCAGAGGTCTAAAGCCATACATCCTGTTAACCCTTTAGGCCTATATGAAATTGTCATTTCATTTCCATTCAAGTACTGCTGACATTTAGGATGGATATGACTAAAACAAAAAAGCATGTGGAAGATGTATGTTGTACTGTGCATATTGCATGTATTGTATACATTATAATAGGGCTTATTGTGAATATCTGTGAGCATGGATACTTTCAATCCTTATTGCTCCTAAACAAAAAATATTATATCTCTGAAACTTTTATATGTTTTAGTGAACATGTCAGAGATTACATTTCATGAAAAATGTTGTCAAAGTTACGTGATCCACAAGGTCAATTTCAAGGTCAAATCTGAGGTCAAGAGGTCAAAGTACCCCAACATGTACGAATCTTCAAAATGGCGGCAGATTTGGAATCCTTATTGAATACCCTTTCCAACAATACAAATTTTGAGAAGATTGACCCATTAGGTCCCGAGATACAAGGGTTCAAAGGTAGGCCCGCCACCCCCATTTTTGAAAAAATCTCAAAATTTGGTGGGCCGTATCTCCCAAACCCCTCACCCGATTGACCTAAAATTTGGGATTTGGTGCTGTGAGATCACACTCAACAAGTTCACCAAGTTTCATCAAAATCAAAAATGGTCGGGTTAAGATTTTCAGATTTTTTGGGTGATTTGACATGGAATGACCCAGCTCTCTTCTGCACCCTCTCTATGGTTTTGGAGTCTGTCTTGAAGCGAGGGTACCATATGGAATCTCCGTAATCTATGAGAGGTCTGACAAGGCCTTTGTACAGCTTTGGAATTGTGGACCTGTCTCTGCACTCAAAGCTGCGACGGATGCAGGAGAGTACTCCGTTGGCTTTCTTGACAGCATATGCCACATGGTTATGGAACTTTAGCTCGTCATCAATGAGGATGCCGAGGTCTTTCTCCTCTGATGTAGCTTCAAGGACATCATCTCCAAGGGCATAGATGTGTTTGACGTTTCCTGGGCCTATGTGTAGTACTTTGCACTTTTGTGTGTTGAAGTGCATTTGCCATGTATTGCTCCATTCCATTAGTGTATCAAGGTCAGATTGGATTGAGCACAGATCATCTTTGGTGGATGCCTTGCCATACAGTTTAGTGTCGTCAGCATAGATCTTGACAGACCCTTGAAGTCCATCTGGTAGGTCATTGATGCACAAGACAAACATTGTTGGGCCGAGAACACTACCCTGCGGCACTCCGCTCCTTACTTTTGTCCAGTCAGATAGTTTATCATTGACTCTAACTCTCTGGCATCTACCTTGGAGGAAGTCTGCTATCCATTCCTTAATTTGGCCACATATACCGTATGTCTCAAGTTTTGATAGAAGGGGAAGGTGAGGTACACTATCGAAAGCTTTCTTGAAGTCTAAGTATACCACATCAATAGGGGTTCCTTTATCCAGCATCTCAGTCCATGCCTCCATGACAGTCAGAAGCTGTGTCACACAAGAGCGTCCTGGAACAAAGCCATGCTGTTCATCACACAGTAGGTCATTTTCCATCAGGTGGGCAACTATCTCATCTCGAATTAGTGACTCCAGAATTTTGCATGGTACTGATGTCAAGCTGATTGGTCTGTAGTTCTTAACATCCATCTTACTGGCTTTTTTGTGGACAGGTACCACATGACTGACCTTCCATGCACTTGGTAGTTTGCCTTCCTTCAATGATGCATTGTAGATTATGGAGAGGGGCTCTGAAACTGAGGCGGCTGTTTCTTTTAGAACGCAAGGGTGAATGCCATCAGGTCCTGCACATTTGTACTTTGACAGGTGGACAAGCTTCTTATAAACATCATCTTCAGAGATTGAGATAGATGTCAATGTCTCTCCTTTGTGTCTTGGTGGGAGTTTTGGAATGTGCCCTTTATCCTCATCAGTGAATGTAGTGGCGAAAAAGGTGTTCAATGCATCCGCTTTTCCTTTATCAGTTGATATTCGTTCACCGTCCGGAGTTCTGAGTTCGCCTAGTCTGCAAGAGGTTTTGAGTTTGCTATTTGTATACCTCCAGAATGCCTTGGGATTTGATTTCACGTTCATAGCCAGGTCTTTCTCAAAATTCCTACATAACTGCTTGGTCAGAGTTTGCAGCTGCTTGGCTAATCTCCTTGCTCTCATAATGTCCACAGGATGTTTGGTCCTCTGTGCCTCTTTCCAAGCTCGATGTTTCTGGCTTTGTTTCCTCAGTGCCTCTCTAGTCATCCATCTCTGTTTCTTTCTGCGGTGTTTGGGTTTTGACTTCGGTATGAACTTCTCCATTTTTTCAGTCAGGGTGACTAAAAAGAACTCCCAAGCATCCTCTACACTTTTATTCTCCGATTCAGATTCCCACTCGATTTGGCCTAGCTCTTTACACATATCATTATACTGCCCTCTGTAAAACTGGAGGTGAGGAGTTGGGGTGTGGGTGTCTGGTGTGTATACTGTAAGGCCAAAGAGGATTCCAATATGATCACTTCTTCCAATTCCAGGTACATAGTCTATGTGGTTGATCATGCCGTCCTCGTTCGTGAAAACCAGATCTAGCATACTGGAACGCTGGCCTTCTCTGTATCTGGTATGTTCCCCAATGTGTTGGTGTAGATAACAGTCAGCGACAGTTTCAATGAACTCCTGTTCAGTATGGGACCTTGCCCTTCCAAGCTTCCAATCAATGTTGGGATAGTTGAAGTCTCCTGCTATTAGGACATGGGAGGAGTTGATTGATGTGACTTGTGTAAATGCTCGTTTCAGTTCCTCATGGTTGTCTAGTGATGGGCTTCTGTACATGCATCCAATCAGTAGTTTGTCTGAGCCTCTTAGAGTAATTAAGATCCACACTGACTCATGGAAACTGTGCTGCAAATCACATTCACCGACAAGGTGGTAAAGATCTCTTGCGATATAAATTGCAACTCCTCTATTTCCATCCTCTAGATTGCAGTGCAAATCATATCCCTCTAAAATGAAGTCTCTATGTGTAAGGGGGTTTTGGTGGTTCTTAGGGAAAACTTCTGTCAGCAAGACAAGATCGACGTCATGTGATTGTAGAAGAAGAAGTAGCTCGTTTCGTTTGTTCAGAAGTGAGTCACAGTTTGTGTAGAAGATTTGTAGCTTCCTATCTCTGAGTTTCCTTTTGAACTTGCTTTGTTTACCTCTATCTGTATCAGTATCTCCCTCTCTTCCATCATGACTGTGATCACCATTGACAGAGCTATTATCATCATCATTACTCTCCAAATTAATTTGAGTGCTGTCATCTTCACTGTCACTTTCAGTGAAAAAATCAGAGCTTTCTGACATCAGGCTTGAGTTCATGTGGTCAGTACTTCTCATGGGACTTCTGTAACAGCTTCTTCTCTCATCATTGTCACTATATCTCTCAGTACTTTCATCTTCTTGTATTACACCTTTCTCGTTATCAGCTTTAACAATATTGGTGATATTCCCCTCTCCCAAATCTCTGATACTCATGTCAATGTGGGATTGCTGACATGAGGGAATCCTGTTACATGTACACATGTCATTTTTGTAGTATCCCTTTGCTTTAAAAATGTCCCTTGTGACATTATTATTATCAGCACTGCTGCTCTTCATTTCTCTTCCTATTTGTATTGGATATCTTGTAGCTGGTTTTGAAAGATTCTTGCAATTCCATTCAGCAGTTTCTTGTACTGCTGTATTACTGTGGGGTGATTGCAGATTGTAGTCTGTGCATTGATGTGTTAGCTGACCATCTATTACTAGGGCTCCTGTTCTATTTGAGTCTATACGTTGCATTTGATTCAGGCACTTGTAGTTGATAGCTTTGCACAGGAGTCATCACTTATCTTGTTGCATTTCTCATGTTTGCCGCGTCTATGCTCATACCTCTCATCATTGTTAAAGTCTGTTTTCTCTTTCCTTGTAGCACTTTTCATTTGTTTGCCCTCTGCATACACAAATTCATACTCTGCTTCTGTTTCTTGATATTGCGGTAATCTTTCCTTATCTTTCATGGAGTCTTTCATTGTTTGCTCTAGTCAGATTAAAGCAGGATGCTCCTTTCCTTGTGAATGGGGGTGTTTTCTGCTCTCACTACTTGTTGTTTTTGTCATCATTTCTCCACCTTCCATCTTTTCTCCACATTGCATCTCTTCTGCATCATGCTTCTTTTCTGTACTGTGCACCTTTTCTGCCCTTTGAACATTCTCTGCAACTTGGGTCTTTTCTGCACCTTGCATCTTTTCGGCTCCATACATATTTTCTGCACCTGGCATCTTTTTGGCTCCATACATCTCTTCGGTTCCATGCATCTTTTCTGCACCTTGCATCATTTTTACATCATCCATCTTTTCTGCACCATACATCTTTTCTGCACACTGCACTTTCTCTGCAAGTTTTATCACCTCTGTACCTTGCAACTTTTCTGAAGGAACATCAAATTTGGAAGTGGTAGACTTCCTTTGCCTTTGTGTTATCTGCTCTGCATTCACATCTTCATTGATTTATGTGGGTATCCTTGGTGACATTGAGGTACCTATAAAAGGAGATGCTTGGTAACGTTTGGTTATTCTCCCTTTTCTAATTATGCAGTCTTCACCCATGTCTCTCCTTGTTTTCAGCTCCTTGCACAATTTCCAGTGGGCCTCTCTCTCTGCTGGGGTACGATCAGGGTTAATAAATATCATGTTATACTCAGAATGACTTCTCAGTTTCCTTGCCTTAGATAAAATTCCTTCTCTTGGTGCATCCACTTCGACAAGCAGCACTCTGGGCCTGGTTTTGTCCTGCATTTTATGTCCAAGCCTCACAGCCTGTCGGACAACAACATTTTCAATCATGAGTGCATTGCTGATAAGATTTTGTACAAATTGTCCATCATCCTTTTGGCGGAGAGCACTATTGCCCCCTGTGCTTTCTGGAACATTATGTAGGATGATGTTGTTTCTTCTACGTTCTCTGTCTCTGTACTCCTCGAGGATTGCACTGTTTCCCAAAGTGACATCTAGGACGGTGTTTGCTCTGTTACTGTTTCTTTCACTATAATCATCTCTTACTAGTCTGTCAGAGTGAGGATGGGTTGTTTCCACATTCATCTCATGATCAAAATGATCATATGGCAATGCTTGTTCTCTGGGCCAATTGATGTGATGAAGTCTTGTTGGTAGTCAAATTTGTGAGTTTCAATTTGATATCTTCAGTGTCCGCCTGCAAATATTTCATTCTCATCTCCATATCTGTTACCAGATCCATGAGACTCTTGAGAGTGTGCTCGGATTCCTGTGTTAGGCATTCTTCTTTTCTAGGGTAGGTAGGACATCCTGAATTGGTTTGAAGCTTTGTCTCGATGTTACATGATTTACAGAAAAAGTGGACAGTACTCCACTTACCAATGTCTTTTACTACTTTCGGGTCAAGGGCTGCACATCTTGGGCAGAGCCACTCATTGCACAGTTCACATTCAATAAGCATCTCAGCACGGGTATCTTGGCAACCGTTGCAGGAATAACATGCGAGTATGATAAGAGAAACATCGGGACCATTACTGAAGTAACTTTTAAAATATTAGCCTAGAAATGACCACCAAACGGAAAAAATTGACATTTTTTCCCGACAAATCTTCATAAAATCTGAGTTATAAACAATTCACATCTAGGTACACTAATACAAATACGATTTTCTGAAAATTCAGGTATGATTTTTTAAGTTTCTTTCAAGTATATTTCTGCGCATTGCAGCGCCAATATTCTTCACTGCTTCAAAATCACCCTTGATTTTTTTTTTTGCAACGAATTTGATACGAGGTCCGCGTGTGTTCCCCGTTCCTTGCGTGTTGAAAGTTTGGTAATACATAGTTTGCATTGACTCGCGCACGAAAAAATGGTCAAAAACAAAATGTCAAATGAAGAAATAAACAAGCTTTTGTATAGTTATAAGAGTTCTACCGAGGTTTCTTTATCGATTTAATTTATTATATAGTCTCAATTAGAATTCAGAATTATCTCACTGAAAAGTTAAGAAACCGACGATGTTCTCGATCGTAGTTATTTTCATTTTGCCAGCAGCCGATCTAGCGTTGTTTGGGCAAAAAGCTAGGCCGCTGCCTTCCCACCGCGAACCTTTCCGAGTCCCGCTAAAATGGCGCACTGCGGAACTCCGAAGCTGCATTGGTATCGCTGCAAACTCTCAGCCGGCTAGCTCCCCACGACGGACCATTCGCGGTATGGTGAGAGTGTGTGTGTGAGGTATTATTTTTAATTCGAGAACGCACGTAACGCAACCGTGCGCGTCATTTAGAGCTGTCGAATGTGTACGACCAATTTTACATGTACGATTTTTAGTACAGATACTTGGTCAATTTTCTTCTTATATCTTTGGTTTTACAACATTTAAAAATATAATTTCTTCAAATCTGCTCCTGACTCGGTTCAGACTAATTGTCTGATGTGTTTTCAAGTCAGTTTTTTCAATATATTTTTTTGCATGAATTTGCCTAATTGAACTCTATGCAAAATTTGGGGGCTCTTTGGGGCATTTCAGGGGCTAATTCGCCCCGAGCCCCCATGTGTTTTTTCCCTGGAGAGAACATGGCTTCCAATTTCTTAAGTCGTGATTTGAGAATCTCCCACCATCTCCGAGCTAGTTTGAGCCTTACTCTGAGTTTTAGTGGTACAGCTTGGCTCTGCCTAGATCTACTGCTTTTATTTTTTTCAGGCGTCGCCTAGCTTGGCTTGGCCTTGCCCGTTCGGCTAGCATCGCTGTCCTTACGGCCCTGCTGTTTCTGCCACTTTTCCTTCACGATAGCGTCAAAACCATGTTGTTCCATGGCGAGAAATGGGATTAAAAAACCCACCAAGATGATTTACAACTACAAAAGTGACGGGTAGGAATGAAAACCGGGGTCCAATCAACCATAGTATGTCCAAAATTTAAATTGAATAAAGTCCGATTGCGGAGGTTTCAATGGATTCTGCGCAAAGAAATCCTAGTGTTTTGCACTACATAAGGCCGATGAAAGTTGATCTCATGGTTCTTGTCAGCGCCCGCATCAAATTTTGCTCGCGCACCAAAAAAGTTCTCAACACTCATCGCTGACGAAATTCCCGCGTCAAAAAGTCCAGATATGAAATTGCCGCCTCAAAAAATCAACAATATATTCGATTGGCTGCCGCCCGTGGCCCATGTGACACGCGTCCATGGCGATGTCTGCCAAGTCGATCGCTGATTGGTCTAAAGTAGCGGGCGGCATATTATGCCGCCCGCTACTTTAGCTGCCTATCGCGTAGGCCAGGAATAGTCTGCGGCTAGACACGGGGCGAATGTTTTGCCTCACGCCGTACTCCGGCTTCCCGCTACCGTACCGGGTGGGAGCTATCGCGTATTAAACTGTTCAGTGCATTGTGTACGTTGCCCAATATACTAGCTCAGGACAGCAATTCATCTGTACTATTTATCGATCGCTTTTGGCCGCACTGTCAGTCAAAATGATTCATTTTAAAGGTACTGGGTAAGAGTGTAGGAGAGTACAATACAAAAGTGCTAAGTTTAATGAGGTGAAATGGTAAAAGAATTGTCAGATAATAATTAGAAGAAAGTTAAGATACCTACTTACAATAAAAGAATATGAAGGAAAGTACTTGTGAGAAGATAGAAGAAGAAGAACAAGAAGAAGAACAAGCAAGAAGAAAGAGCAGAAGAACAAATAATAAGAAGCAGACTGAAGACGAACAAAGAAATATGTATATCGCTATATCATCAAGTTCATAATTTAATACCAGTATAATAAAACAGGGCCTTAAGTTTAAGTCAGAAACGAGACAGTATAAATGAAAATGAAATGAAATGAAGATGGTGTCACAGAAAATTTGGAAGAAATAGTCATTGGAGTATGATATTGGTGTAAGAGCGTTACATGTATAATGTACAAGACTCAATACCCTCGACAAGTTCTATTGGTTTGTATATGAAAGATGAATTTGGATCAAAATCCCTCATTCAAATTCCAAATATGCCCGTGAGAACATGAAATCAAAGTCAGATGAAAGATGAAAGTTGATCTAAATCCCTCATCAAAATCTCAACAATGCTTGACGAGAACCATGAGATCAACTTTCATCGGCCTAAAGTTGCGGAAAGTAATGATCTGCGCATGCGCAGGTGGGTTCCCATATATTCTTGAACAAGAAATATGAAGTAAAATTGTTTCAGATAGTAGAATTACTATGCTAATTGTCATTAAAAAGACTTGTCTTTTATTTTTAAAATTTTTTTTTGCTGCAGGGAAGTTACTATGCCAGAACAGTGCACGGACATTATGTTCCAGTACCAACCAACGTAAGTATTATATTTAGTTTACAAAATCGCCAATTAACAATAGTAGGTTAATGTGAAATTAAATCCTATTGTGAGACTCTAAAATTGTAAGTTTGGTAAATTAATAGAATTAAGGAAAGCAAAATATCAATTCTTCTCTCAGAGTACTCATTATGAGATAGGTATGAAATATCCAAAAGGCTTCCAAGTTCAGTCAATATGAAATTTTGGAGTGTTATGGGAATCTGTTTCATTTAGCAGTACAAATGCTGTATGAAAAGTGGGTAGGATCTTATGTTAGTTACAGTACTTGATCCATTTACATTAATTAATCATGTGAAACAAGTCAGATCTCTTTGACTTGTGTCAGGCCTTCTAGATTTGACACCAATGAGAATATAAAGAAATATCTCGCTTAATATTACAGCTATGTACGTATACAGAAGAGAACAAAACATTTATTGAGTTATTATTCATTTGGCAACATACCCTAAAGCAGGGCTCCCACTTAGCCGAGTTGGAGCTTCGAGTTGTAGCGAGCTGGCGTGATCTTATGGCAAGCAGTTTTATCATTAAAACATATTTCTTGATATCACGAAATCGAATTCCTGATATCACGAAATCGAATTCTTGATATCAAGAATTACCATTGCTTTACAACATAAAATTATTTCTTGATAACAAGAATTGATTTATTGATATCAATTAATAATAAAACGGCTTGCCATAAGATCGCGCCAGCTCGCCACAACTCGAGGTTCCAACTCGGCTAAGTGGGAGCCCTGCTTAAGATAAAACACTATATTCAAATATAAAAGAGAAACGATTGATTTTTTATAATGGCTATGTCAACTTCTTTCCTGGGTATGTAAGCGGCTAACTTAATAAGCTCTAACCTGCAGGTCTTTCTCCCTGACCAAACTAGTCCAACCGGGTTAGAACAAATTATAGGCCTGCTGTATCCATTTTCCATGAATTTGTAAGACAGATGTCGTTCATTTGTTGTTTTGAAACTTAATTGCTACCTTAAGCCTGGGTCACAAATGCCATTACGAACTGCTACGAACGATTTTCAGACAATGGAAATTCGGGAAGACAATTGAAAAACGGAGATTCGTACAAAATTATCGTTCGTACGAACCTTTGTGACCGTACCATTAGGTAATCCTTACCAGAAAAGAAAGTACCATATAGTCATATTAAATACATGTATATCCAATCTTGAAAAGGGTGTGTTTAGTTACATGCCATATACATGTACCCTTGATCTCTGCAGCCATAGTGCGACCTCGCGATGAACTCCAGAAGGGACGACTGGTAGAGTTCGGCAATTACGTGGCCGACTGCCTCCCAAAGTATGTCCAGGAGGTACAGGTGACCTACGGTAACGAGCTGGAGGTGATGATCCATCCCGAAGGCATCATCCCAGTCATCACATTCCTCAGGGACCACCACAATGCACAGTTCAAGTCTCTCATTGACATCACAGCCGTCGATGTGCCCACCAGGTCTCAACGGTTTGAGGTAATACAAATCGGGTGTCACAGAATTGCCATGGTGTATTCGATTGGAATTTTATTACAACATTGAAGAATTAAACATTTTATGGTATTGTTTCTCAAATTTTCTCAAAAATTGACTGATCTCTTTCTCTCTCTTTCTCTCTCTCTCTCTCTCTCTCATTGTTCTACTTTAAAACCACCTTAAAATATCAAGGTGGACTTCCCGTTGGGTTAAACTGCATCTACAACTCATACTCCACCAACAATTGTTCCATGATCATATTCTCTGACTAACGAAATCCCTTCAACTCTACCCAACTTCAACACAAAACTCTGAATACAAACCGAATGTGAAACCGAGTCTCAACTCTAACCCTATCTTTGAAGAAGAAAAAATGCAGCCCATAGCAACTGGTGCCTGAGCAAATATTGGATTGCAGAGGAGACACAGCATCAGTATATTATGTTTGCTGATATCAAAATTAGAGATCCTTTTTTTTTTTATGTGTAAAAAATCACAACATGAAACGTGAGAAATTTGTTCTATGGTATTAGAAAATAAGAGATGACGCCAAATGATGATTATTTCATAAAACTTTCATCTTTCAAATATTTTTTGTTGTTGATATTTTTTGTAATCGTTTTGTTATGCCTCCGCCACCGAAGGTGGTGCCGGAGGCATCATGTTTTCGGGTTGTCCGTCCGTACGTCCGTACGTCCGTCCCGTTTGACCGTTATCACAATATCTCAAGAACCATTTAAGATTTAAACTTAAGACTCGGGAATAGTATTTATCACCATAGGAAGACGATCTGATTAGATTTTGGAGTACGTAGGTCAAAGGTCACAGGTCACAGAGGTCAACTTATGAAATTCCTTGTATTGAGTTTGTTAGCGCGATATCTCAAGAACCATTTGAGATTTAAACTTCAAACTTAAGGATAGTATGTATCACCATAGGAAGACGATCTGATTAGATTTTGGAGCACGTATGTCAAAGGTCAAGGGTCACAGAGGTCAACTTATGAAATTCCATACATTGAGATTGTTATCATGATATCTCAAGAACCACTGGAGATTTAAACTTCAAACTTAGTGATAGTGTGTATCACTATAGGAAAACAATCTGATTAGATTTTGGAGCACGTATGTCAAAGGTCAAGGGTCACAGAGGTCAACTTATGAAATTCCATACATTGAGATTGTTATCATGATATCTCAAGAACCACTGGAGATTTAAACTTCAACCTTAGTGATAGTGTGTATCACTATAGGAAAACAATCTGATTAGATTTTGGAGCACGTAGGTCAAAGGTCAAGGGTCACAGAGGTCAACTTATGAAATTCCATACATTGAGATTGTTATCATGATATCTCAAGAACCACTGGAGATGTAAAAACTTCAAACTTAATGATAGTGTGTATCACCATAGGAAGACAATCTGATTAGATTTTGGAGCACGTAGGTCAAAGGTCAAAGGCCACAGCGCACATTATGAATGCAAAAACAGCTTGTGATCGCGTTATCTCAAGAACCGATTGATGGATTCATGCCAAAATTAGGTCATGTTTGTTACTTGCAGAGCCAATGAACTGAGTAGATTCTTGGTTCATAAGGTCAAAGGTCAAAGGTCATGGGCCCATTATGTATGCAAAAATAGCTTGTGAACGCATTCTCATTAGAACTGACAGATGGATTACTATTTAACTCAGAACATCTTGCAGAGCCAATGAACTAAGTAGATTTTATGGTCATGAGGTCAAAGATCAAAGGGTCATATATGTATATGAGAAATTGCTTGTAATCACAATATTCTGAGAACCTGTCAATGGATTACCATTGAACGTGAATTCAATTTTTTTTTTTCTGTTTTGGTTTGTAAAATTGCTCTTTAACGGAGGCATCATTTTCGACTGCGCGCAGTCGAATTCCATCTAGTTTGTACATGTTTCCTAATTGTATCTTAAGTTACCCATAACTGCATATGAAAATAGTACCTGTTTTGTAAGATATCAAATTTACATATATGTCAGATAAATGTAATACCGGTATGTATAGTCTGAAATTAGTTAACACTAAAATGACATGTTACAAAAAATATCAATACCAGTAGTGGTTATTTCAGCTTCATGTGTGCAACAATAAGTTGTATAGTTTACTGTCAATTGGAAATATACTTTTTAGGAATGGGTCATGTAATGCTAATGAGGACTAATTTTTTTCATTTATAAAGTAATTAGTGGAGACTGAGTACTAGTATTATATCTTAGCTAATTTTTCTACGTGTTTGATATTCTCCTCAATATTCCACAGCTGGTCTACAACCTGCTATCCCTGCGATACAATGAGCGCATTCGTATCAAGACCTATACAGATGAACTGAGTGCCGTGGACTCGCTTGTACCTGTCTTCAAGGCAGCTGATTGGCTGGAGAGAGAGGTAGGTCAAAGGTCAAACTTTTTCATTGAGGAGTGTTTGGAACTATTGACTTCAAATGTTAACTTTCTTGAAGGTGATGATGATGTAATGATACAACTTTTGTGAAGTAAGATTACATGTACATGTATATTTTGTCTATCTGTCTGACCTTTTCATGTTCCCTGACATGTTATAATGAATACCTACTAATCAAATATCACTCAAAATGGAGGTTATTGAAGTTTTGCCCATCGTTGATTTATTTGATGTAATGAAATAACCTTTTGAAGAAATTCTGATTCTGACTAATTGATTTGAGGTGACTTCTCTCTTGCAAATGATAGCCTAAGATTCATAAATTCGTCTAAGGAAATTTCTTCAGAATATTACACTTTCTAAATTGTTGAATTATCATTAAAAAAATTACATTACAGCACTTTGTCTCACTAGTGAAATGAAATAAACCCCAATTCAATGGTTTTCCTCCATGATAGTGTTCTCGAATATCCATCTATAATTAATATAATGAGATGTCTTGTGTAGCCAGGGAAGCATCATTGCAATGAATATGCTCTTCCAGACGGCCCTGCAATTGTTATTACCCCGGCAATACCAAGTGTCCATGAAATACACCTGGGTGGAGAGAGGCAATCCTTGAGAGCGACGCCTTGCCCACAGATTTTGTAAACACAGGGCCAAGGTTTGAAATCCAGGACATTGATGTATCATGTTCACCAACTTTGACATGTACAAAGAGCATTCACCAATGTACCACAGTGCTGCCACCCATCTAATAAAGAGTTTTGTTTGATATAATTATCATTTACCTTGAGTCAGAACTTTGATTTCCCATAACTCAATATTTGCCTTTCTCTATGGAACAATGTCCCTCCTGCACTAAAAATCAGCCCATCGCTTAATTTTTTTAAACACCGTTTTAAGTTTGTATTCATATTGTGAAGTGGTATATATTGCATGTTAATTTCTTTGTTGTATTTGTTTTTTATAATCAAGAATGTTTTGTTCATTTTGGGGTCAACATACTATTAGGCTATTTGCTCGTTTTTGTAGACCCCTCATTCTCATAATTTGTTTTTGTTCTAATTGCTCTGTATTGATTTCTATTGGTATATTTTAAATCTGTTGTTTACATATTTTATGTACCTTATGTTATTTTTTATTGAGAATGAAATAAAGACTGAACTGAACCTTTTCTTCAGGTATGGGACATGTATGGCGTATTCTTTGCTAACCATCCAGATCTGAGGAGAATCCTAACCGACTATGGCTTTGAGGGTCATCCACTCCGGAAAGATTTCCCTCTCAGTGGTTTTGTAGAGGTAAGGTATCACAGACCTACTGATGTCTACTGATTTTCTTATAACAAGGCTTGTCTCTTAGCATGCCAGGGGAGGGTTTCACATAGATCCTGAGTTGAACGTATCTCTAAGTTGGACTTAAAAATTATGGAAAGCCGTTAGAATCTTTGAAAATATTTTGTGAAAAATTATTTTAAAGGGCATAAAATGTTAATTCATATTTTCTATTATCAAGGAGATTTCATGTTCTTGATGTGTAATTTATGACAAGACTAAAATACTTGAATTTTTTATTTGAACACCCGGTATATTTTATTTTAAGGCTACAAATGGCTCTACATAATATTTAAGTCCAACTTAGAATTAAGTTCGACTTAGGATCTTTGTGAAACACCCCCCAGCTGATATACATGAATGTTGATTTTTATGCCTCTGTTACGAAGTAGCGGGAGGCATTATGTTTTCGGGTTGTCTGTCTGTCCATATGTCCTGTTCTTGTGATCGCGTTATCTCAAGAACTGATTGATGGATTCCTGCCAAACTTAGTTCATGTATGTATCTTGCAGAGCCAATGAACTGATTAGAATTTGGGGTCACGAGGTCAAAGGTCACGGGGCTCATTATGTATGCAAAAATAGCTTGTGATCACATTATCATTAGAACTGATAGAAAGATTACCATCAAACTTAGGACATGTATGTATCTTGTTGAGCCAATGAACTGATTAGATTTTGGGGTCATGAGGTCAAAGGTCACAGGTCTCATTATGTAGGCAAAATAGCTCGTGATCACATTATCATTAGAACCGATGGACGGATTACCATCAAACTCAGGACATGTATGTATCTTGCAGATTCAATGAACCAAGCATATTTTGGGGTCATGAGATTCATTTAATATGTATGCAAGAAAGCTTGTGAACGCATTCTCATTATAACTGATGGTTGGATTACTATCAAACTCAGGACATGTATGTATCTTGCAGAGCCAATGAACTGATTATATTATAGGGTCATGAGGTCAAAGTTCAAAGGGTGATATGAAAAATATTTTGTAATGATGATATCCTGAGAACCTGTTAATGGATTACAATCAAACTTGAATTTGAAAGATTGCTTCTGTTTTTATTTATGAAATTGCTCTATGGCCGAGGCATCATTTTTTACTGCACGCAGTCAAAGATCCATTTAGTTTCATTTTATTCACAACTAAAATCTCTCTCCCCCTATACATCCTTTGCTATATCATACTATTCTATTCATTTATAGGTAAATTAACTTCTTTTTTTCTGGTAGGGTTTCTTTGTACTGACACGTTAAACAAATCAGGAAATAAGATCAAAGAAGACATTGTTGAATGTGCAATAAACTTGTAACCAAATTTTGTCTTTCATATACCAGGTTCGTTATGACGACGAGCTGAAGCGAGTTGTTGCCGAGCCTCTTGAGATGACCCAGGAGTTCCGCAAGTTTGACCTGTCTAGCCCCTGGGAATCTTTTCCCAATCACCGGGAGCCAGCACCCGAACAACTTGAACAGGGCAAGACGGAAGAGGAGAAGTCGGATAAATGAGTCACGGTGTATTTGATATGTATAGAATATAGATAGATCAATTCAAATATTAGCAATGACTCGGAGAAGGTCAAAGGTTGACATTAATTTGGTTTCCACGAAAGAAGTGTTTAAAGGGAGAAGTCAGTACCCAAAGTCTGATTATTTTGAATAGAGTAAGGTACTTGTATTTTGTCCTTCTAGGATGGAATATTTGCGTCCATATTTCAAATGCTCTAAAAAAAATATTGTGATGTCTTTGGCAAGGGGGAATATTCAATATTGCGTGAATACCTTGACCCCCCCCCCCCTACCACCAGATTCAATTTGGAGCCGTATCAACACCAGTTCACAGCCAGGAAAATATCTCTGTAGTAATATCATTTTATCCCCTCGGAATGACACTCTGTACATAAGAGACTGAATAGCTATTGAGAGTTAACATCCCAGACCCAGAACTTTCCCAAAGAGATTTGGACATGGAGGGCAAAAGTTAACATATGAATTTCTCTGGGACTCGACAGTGAAGTCTAACCTCTCCAAAACATTGCTGAATCGATTGTACTGCTTACGTCTATCTGAAGTTGGTATCGGCTTACTCATAGATGGGATGGCTTTAAAAACTTCTGGGGCATTACAATCGGAACTTCTTACCTGTGATGAAACAATGTTGAAACTGACCCATGCATGCAATCTTTAAGGGACTCTCGCTGTGAAGACACTATTGTCAGTAGTGTGGCCATTTTCCTAAGTCTAACGAGGGAAATTAAATTGATTTGTGATGTGCTTCAGTTGTCTGACAATATTTGAATAAAGTTATGTATGATACCACTGATAGTGTGTGTTTGAGTAATTTTTTTTTTAAAGACATTTGTTATTATTTTCCCTCAAATCAAATACATATTGTACACATCAAAACTGGATACATTGTATGTATATTGATATTTTGGATAAAACATAAATTGCAATAATAAAAAGTAAACAAAAGTACATTTTCATAAAGTGTTTAGAAAACATTTTCATATATATGATCATGAATATTAAAGTATACTTGAGGGAAATTTGTTGTCTTTTCTCCCCCCCCCCCCCTCCCTTAAACATACTCCCAACACCCACATCCACACACCCAAGCTCACACACACACACACACACAAACAGAGAGTCATGTGTACCTAAAGATGTATGCATACTAGTAGAGCATCGCAGCCATTCCAGCATTTTTTTTCTAACCAAAAATAGATGTTCGTTATGTTCTTTGAAAAGATGGCATTCGATTCCTATTGGTCCATTTTGTGATACAGGTCATCTTTTCTCCATAGCCTATAATGTTTGCTATGACATGCCGTGAAACAAAAAGTGGGCAGATAATTTTTCATTTTGCAAATGGATCATATCGATAAGATGTTTATAATGTTTTGGATTCTGTAGTACATATTATGTATTTGCCTTGATGAAAGATTGAGGTATGGGGGACGTTTAAAGCCTTGTTCGCATGTGATTTGATAACTGCCTCTAAAGAACATTGCAAAAATAAAGACAATTTTACATGTGGTAAATGAAAGGCCAATGGGGTGAAAAAAAGGATATATTTGCACCAAATGGCCCCTATTAATCTTCTGTTCATTACAAGATACGGAATTGTGAAGCACATTATGCATATGTAATTTTTTAGGGGTCGTTTTAAGGCCTCTCGTTCATGTGTGGTGTGGTAAATTGCCTCCCAAGAGCAACTGGAAAGATAATGACCATTTCACATGTAAATGAATGGCCAGTCGGCTTAAAAAATATTGTGCAACAATGGCCCCTATTACATCTCTTTTACAAGATATAGAGATGTGATGCACACTATGCTTGTACCATTTTAGTTAGCAGCAGCTTTTTATTTTGGTGTGTTCTGGGGTTTTTTTTCAGGCGATTTACATCATGTGGTTCCTCAGTTATATTTCCCTCTTTTAATGTCTTCTTTTTAGATTCTCAGTTTAATTCTTTCTGTTAGTACCTTATGCTGTGAGCTTTATTATGACGGTATTATTCCAAGTTGTATTGCCTAGATTTAAATTCATTGCTATTTAACTGAGCTTGGGTTAAAAAGATCAAAGAAATTTAGTAAGAATGTAAAGAGAGGAAGAGGGAGATAGAGATAAGACGAGAGATATAGTGAGAGGGGAGAGATGAAGTGTGTGTGAGAGAGAGAGAGAGAGAGAGACAGGGTGTGAGGGAGAGAAGCGGAGAGAGAGATGAAAGTGGAGAGGGCGATATAAACCTAAAGTAATGGGAAGGAGGGATACAAAATACATAAATAAAGGCAGGTGATAAAGGGTTAGGGAGGAGAGAGTAAGAGATAACAGAACAGAGAAAGGGAGATAATAAAGGAAAGGAGAGAGAGGCCCGTATTCTGAAGTGGGGGTTAACTTTAAACCCGGGTTTAACTAAACCAGACTTGAGAATAAGGGCCAGAGAGAGAGCAGGGGATGAATGAAGGATATAAAGAGAGATGAAAGATGAGAGGGGCCGAAAGACAAAAAGATTGATCGCACGGGTGATACAGAAAGCGAAAAATGAAAGGGTATATATCAAAACAAGGGAGTATATTGATAAGAAGAAATAAAATAGATTTACCAGAAATATTATTAGCTAAACATTGTTACAAAGAATACGTTTGCTGCAAATTGCATAAAATCTAGAATGGGAATGAAACCATGGCCTATTAACATTTCCAACAAGCGAAAATGGCTTTTTCTTTTTTTTAACTTGCTGATATATCTCTTTAAAAAAAGTAAATTCAAATTTTCTGACAGAACAAATTTATTTTAAAAAATGGGGGGGGGGGGCGGGGGCGGTCACTACACATGTTATGACGCATTTGGATATAGACCCTATGATTCTAGATGGTAACTTATTCATGACTTTGGGATCATAAAAAACACAAGATTTAGATGGTGGTGGACATGTTATGCTTTCCACCAAGAGATGGCGGTAGATAATGTGCTACTTACCAGTTGCTAATGGCTATGAGGTGAGAGTGACTGTACTTGTTATCTGCACCTGTTAGTCTGTTACCCTCACTGACACTGTTGTTTTGCTGCAATTTATCAAATACCCAAATTCCACAGAACAGTATCTTGTCTAGCAGAGAACAGCGGGGATACCCCTATTCATGCACATACAGATAATAAATAATAATAATAACTTATAAAGCGCACTTGTATCAGTTTATATAACAACTTAGCTAGGCATATACAAAACAAAATACACAAATCTCTCACCAGGATTTAACAAAATAAGGCCATTAAAAAAAAAAAAAATGTTTAGTGTCCCCGCCCGCTTCATTTTGGGGGCCGTCTCCTTTTTTTTCTTATCTCTCTTTTAATTTTTTTTTTTATTCATTAACAAATATTAAAAAATAAAGAATAAAAACATGAAAAAGATACTGCTAAAATGATCTATTTCTGATAAATACTTTAAAAAGGCGGCCATCTTCAAAAATAGCCCGACTGTGAGGGAAAATGTACCGAGCGGCCATTTTGAGAAAAAAGAAAGGGAAAAAAAAAGGGCCTCCTCCTTCCTGATTTTCAAAAAGGCACTAATGGCCTAATAGCAGTAGTAACTCTGAGTGAATAAAAAGCTTGTTATCATGTTTCTGAAAGGTTTCTAGGCTTTGAATGTTTCGAATGTCACTTGGCAGCTTGTTATAGAGAATTGGTGCAATATACACAAATGCGCATATTAGACTGATAGGGAACGAAGAATAATGATGCAGTAATTAGAATACTCGCGATGGAGCAAAGCGATTGATTGTGCACCATAACTTAATTATAGAACGTTCATTTCTTAAAAACTCTCATTTATTTTTGCTTTTCTATTTTCTTCCTGTGCATGTTTGATAAGGCCAAGATTTATTTTTAAAAAAGGAAGTCGTCGTTAATTGCAATAAAAATCTTCAAATATGATATGGGTCACTTATACATATGAATATAGGTTCTAGGACAATTACCCCTGGGCAATCACCGGCCAAATACAAGCGGAACAATTACCCCCAAGGACAACTACCCCCATGAAATTACCCCCCCCCCCCCCAGGACAACCACCAAAGAGGACAGTTATCCCGAGATCAATTAACCCCCGGAAAATTACCCCCGAGGACAATATCAAAATTACCCCGGAGGATAATGACCCCCATTTACAATTACCCCCCCCCCCCCCCAAAAAAAAAAAAAAAAATCTTTTATTAAAACCAACTGATTATCAGGGTGGACTTCCGGAGCCTATGACCTTCAAGCATTGCTTTCTCTTTAGGCTCCATCATATTTCTTCCCTTATTCAACTTAGTCTTATGTATCATTCTTTTTTCTTTTTTTTTGTATAAACGCATCCTAAAATGAGTTCAAAATGTAACATGCTATATGTAATGATGTACTATACAACATGTGAGAAATATGAAAATAAACTGAAACTGAAACTGAAACTGAAATGAACAGGGGGTAATTTTCGGGAGGGGGGGGGGGAATTTTCCTCGGGGTGGTTGTCATTGGTTGTCCTGGCGGGAAGGGAGGGGGTGTGTAATGTTGTCCTAGATTGTAATTTTCAGGGGTGGGGGTAAATTTTGTCCTTGGTGGGCCGGGGGGGGGGGGGGGTGGGGTAATATTTATGTCCTCGGGCCCTGTGGGATAGTTTTCCGGGGGTCATTTCTGGAGGGGTAATTTTCCAGGGGGTAATTGTTCTGATACGATGCTACGATGTGATGCTTCATCAAAAAAACATTTTGAAGCATGGAAGTGGGAGATAATGAAGAAAAGGGAGATAAGAAGAGAGAACGAGAAATAAATAATGTAAAGAAGAGATTGATAGGATCAAAAGTCCACTAATTAATATAAAGCTTGAATTCAAGTTGAAGACGAAGAGAAACTTAGCTTCGGAAGCGGCATACTTCCGGTATTACACTTTGATCTATTCTTATCGCTACGAATAACCATATTCGGCACATGACCCCGCCCATCATTCACAGGTGAGTGAGTTATGAGGTCATCGCTGTCGGGTAATCCCTCCCTAACTCATATCATCGACACAACCGCGATGGATAAATTGTCTCTCTGAAGTTTTGATTATGTCTTGTAACACATTAGTTAGCTTTCCTCTTGCCTGTCCTTAATGGTTCTGGATACATGTAGTTGGCTACCGGTATTATAGCTAGGGTAAAACAAAAGACTCTTCTATTTCGATTAGATACCCCCCCCCCCCCGCAAACTGTCAATAATGAATAAGCATTCACTTTATGCAACTTGCACCCTTGCAAGAGGTAAAGATTTATATAATTGTATTGGTACAATCTCTACCTTTACATAATGCAGGGTACTAATTTGTAATGTAATATATAGTGTATTGAAAAAATTATCATGATTGAAATAAAAACGCAATCAAGCGTAGATACGTTTACATCAGTTTGAATCAAAAGGGTGTAAAAAGAATGATTGGAACGGCAAAACAATCCATTGAATTAACCGTTGTGTGACTTTTTACTTCGGAATTTGATATGCGGTCGCGGACGCGCACGCTCGTCGCATTTAGGCCCGCACGCTCAGAACACACATAATATTCAAGTCAAACGCGATTTGAGGAAAGTACCGCTACAGAATACATCTTCCTAAAACGAGATAACTGCTAATTGGTAAGATTTCTCAAACCCCACCAATTACATAATCGTCAATAATATTATTATGTATATTTTATTTAGTGTTGATGAATCAATGGAGATGGTAATAAGGGAGAACATCCGCAACTGTTGATCACCACCCAAGTGGCACTCCTGGCCCTACGTACGCCTTAGCTTCTCGATCCGTCGCGGCATCCTGGCCCGGCCCGGGCCCTGTACTAACTACTACTGACAGTAGTACTGTAGTTTGCTGCATCTTTAGTACTAGACCGAATTTTCCGTCTCTTTCGTTCGTTAGCCTCTTATTGGGGTAGGGTCGGCTCTCCCTACCCCAATAAGAGGCTAACGAACGAAAGAGACGGAAAATTCGGTCTACTTTAGTACTAGTAGTAGGAAGGCCGAAGGTCGACAAATGTCAGTTCTTATTAAAGAATGCCTTAGGCCTATACCAGACGGTTATTTCTGTCTAGATCTACTTACTCCATAATTAAGCTAGACTTGTGACGTATACTATGAGTATGAGCTTGTGCTATTGAATGACACAGTCAAACTCGAAACAAACTGATTTGCAGTTGTCTTTGAGTTTGAAATTGCCTTTGCCACGATGACATTGGCATTAGCAAAAAGGGTGGTTCTCATAAAACTAAGTATAGGCCTACTGTAAGACTGCTGACTGTTAATCTCATATTGTCTCACTACTACTACTACTAGTTTCAGGAAGAACTAATTTGTTTGTGTTGTGAATTTTTTTACATTCAAGTTATAAGATAATTGATCAGAACTTCAGGAGGAATCATTGCTCAATTAAATTATAGAAATAAATTCTCATCATTTTCATTGGTCTTTGACTATTCTCCAAAATATGAAATGTAAGGGTTTGTGAAATAATAATCATTTTGGTTAAGACCTGTGGTTAGTTGAGATTCTTGAATAAAAGAAAGTATGAAATGTTACATGTAGATTGTTAAGCAATCCACATTGTTGTCTTTTTGGAGAGAGAGAATGTAAATGTAGTGCCATCAAAAAAGATTATGATGAAATGACATGAAGAGATGTTGTTTTGTTTTGTTAATTGTTTTCAATCTTTTTTTTTTAATGGACCTGGATAAATTCCTTTGATGTTTTTTAAACATTTTGTGAAACCTTATGTTGGTAAAGTAGTATATTTTGTTGCTATTTTCACTAAATGTATTATGTCATAGAAATCATTTTAAAGAATGCAATAAATACCTATTCTGCAAGCCCTTTGGACATTGATCTTCCAGTTTTTATTCATTTTAAAAGTATAACCTCCCTTTCATCACAATGGGCTTAAAGGAAAAGTACACTGTACAATGTATGGATAAAATGTCAGATATACAGTGTTTATGCAATAATTAAACTGTACTCGATTTTATTAAATGTCTATTAACCTTATTTTGACATTTCAAAATGAATATTTATTTTTTTGAATTTGAAGAGGTATTTGAAAATATGCTCATTGCTGAATGTGATTAACCATTCCTCCATTTTTCCTTCATTTTTTCTTACTTGCAGGAGAGATCAAGAGGAAGCAACTACCAACTGTGATAATATACCATGTAGAACAACCATTGTGCAATTTTTGTCATCACTAAATCTTCTAAGTTAAGAAAAGCTTCAGCAATTTCTTCTGAAATAAGTAAAACATTAAAGGAAACGATGGCTGTAAATCTGAGGTGGAACAGGACACATAATTTGTGTTTATCTGTAATATATATATTAGCCACACTACAACTAACACTCGGCCTCGCTTTGCCTCGAATCAATGTGCCTTCCAATGCCTTGCCAGGATTTAAAGTGACTGAAGTAAAGAAAAGTGGGCAGTTTTCAGAACTTCTTTCAGACTCCGATGTTCACAATCTGTTCCAGATAGCTGAAAATGGTGCTTTGGAAATCAAGAACTCACTCGAGCACCTGGCCAACAGTGACATTGCTCTCAAAGTTAGACACACACTTCGAGGTCAGTCATGGGACGATCTCTTAAATTTACATGTCGAGGACACTTCTCTTGAATTTTCAAAAAAGTCGTACAGAGGATACGTCTTTGAGAGCCACGAAGCAATCCAGGAAGTAATGGGTCTGGATGATCTCCAGATAGCTTCAACAAAGCCTGTATCATACCAGCTGGCTGGAGAGGACAGTGCTAATTTCAGGCTTCAAGTCAATCCTGAAGGCAGAGTTCAGATCTTCACCTCTGTTCCTGTGGATAGTGAGACAACCTCACAATTTCATATGGAAATTAAAGCTTCAGCTCAAGACCTCCTTGGGAACCCACCCCTCATGTCTCTTCCTGCAGAGGTAACCATTATCGTTCGTCCATTGTCCAACAATTTTCGTCCGTTTGGGGATGACATAATGTATCCTCCCAATGAACCTGTGAAGATGGTCCGTGTCCGGCGAGACGTCCTTCCTGGAGAGTCTGTCAATCTTACAGAGTCGACAGCAATGGACACTGTTGTCCACACGATCACAGAAACAGGTGCTGATCTGCGCTACGCCATGGGGACTCCCGTCAACGACAAGTTCTCCATTGATGAGATGTCTGGAGATGTGACACTTTTACAAAGTGTGGATTATGAAGCCTATAGTACCAATCCCCAGGAAATACTAAATGTGCAGATCACAAATACTTCTGATCCTGGTAAGTTTCATACATATTTTCTTGAAAATAGTTGAACTTGTATTAACCCAGATTTTAGATGCGATAAGGATGGCAAATTTCCCCTGTATGCTCTTAATCTTACCATTTGGATGGCTCATGCATGTGTACATGTACTGTACAGTTAGTTGTCTTGGGTGCTTATTTCATTTTTTGATGATTGATAGGACTGGTTTACTGTACTAGAAGACACCCTTTAATATTTCACACTTGCAAGAGGTACACAGTGTACAAAAGGCTTTTGTCATCCTACCAGGTCCCCATTTCTCTCCTGGGTATGGAGTGGCAAATGTAGATCAATGCCTTGCTGTACACTGTATGATGAGCGTTATCCTGAAGACTTGAGAATAACAGTACATACATGTACTACATGTACAGTAACAGGGTACTACAAATATTGGTTGACTTAAAATACACATGTACCTGTAGTGTAGTGGTATTAAACATGTTCAAAGAAATACACAGGTGCACAATGCACATAATATTATTTATATCCTACGTGAGCCCTCTATTCCTCCAAAACGATTAAGCATTTGTATACATTAATTGAGTAAAGTGAATTATAAATTGTGTATTTTTCTTAATCTGAAACGAAACAATTTGACATGAACACAACTACTGTTAAAGATCTCGGCAATCATGTTTTATAACATCTTTATGTCTTATATGTTTTGTATTGTATGCCCTGCTTTGGCAGTTATGAGCCATGACCTGGACTACTCTTATTATATGTCTGTGGCTGTGCAATTCTTTTATGTTTATACCATGTTCCTTTATTGAAGAATAGATTGATAATAAAGTGATACAAAATCAAAAAATCATGCATACTGTACATGTACATGAATAGTACATTGTATGTGCTTACAGGGCCCGGTTATACCCCAAACACAAAATGTCATATGTAGTAGAGTATGTGCTGCATATGTAGGCCTCCATTTGGTGTACATGTACATGTACATGTCACTCACTATTCCTACCAACAAGAACCTGAACAGTGAACAGATGGCAGAATCGACACAATCAAGCAATTTGCCACAATTACTCTCTGGTATGGTAAGATCATCTAGGAGTAAATCAAACGTGAAAGACTTGCGAACGAATGCAAAACTGTCAATAAGTATGAAACATGAAGTTGATTACATGTATGTACTGTAATGTACATTAAAAATGAATTACACATGGATTAAACCTTTATTTAAATTCGATTTAATTTTCAATGACATTATAATGCAGATCTCTATCTGCAATTTACAGAAAGCATACACGGACAAAGATTGCCTCAAAATGTAATTTTCGAGTGCATAATACATATCAAAATTCATTTCTACGCACAATAACATCGTCATTCTGCTTGTTATGTTGCAAGCTCGTTGTGTTTACATGTACAGTACGTGTAGTGTGTATAATGTTTGCAGAGGCGCTTCGGTGTGTTTACTTAGCATGTGGAGAGAAACTGGCGCTGACTGGTTAAATATTATCGCCCAATCAACCTTTTGCTATTTCAAGTGAGATGACAAAGCTGGATCTTTGTCCTGTTTTGTTATGGATGATTTTTTTTGTCTGACAGGTTTGAAAGCATTGTACATGTAACTTGTAATGTGTACAGTGTAGGTCTTTAGAAGTAATGTATAGGAGTTGTGAAAAACCTACATGTACATGACATGTACCTTATGCAGTATTTCTTAAATGTATGTACCCTGTACTTCATGATGGATTATGGTTTTGTTACAATTAATGAAAACACAGATTTCAGGTACAGGAACCGTTTTCTTGATATATAATGGTAATTTTACAAGTTAAATACAGTGCAGGTTACACTGTATGTCAACATGTACATGTATGGCACTTCATAAATCAGTGAATTAACTTTGCCTTACTAGAAAGAGATTGACCAGGGCTAAAATCAGTACTACACGTAATTATGCCTTCATTAGTTTACTGGCCAATGATTTTACTTGGCACCTAGGCTGCATGTTCAATGTACATTTATAGCTAAAGCTTGAATGATCTTTGAAATTAGAATGCACCTGTACATTGCATCAGTCTGTTTCTATTCAGTCTAATACAATAGCTACATGTACTGTATGTGTAAATGTCAAATATAGCAATCAATTAGTCTACCAGCACTCCCCTGCCAATGAAGCTGTCGGTGAGCTAGTGATTGATAATGACAAAGTACCTGTTACTATCAAGCCAACGATAACACACATGCCTCAGAATATGCCCTACGATATACATACATGTACATGTACGTAGTCTTTTACAAAGAGCCTCTTTACATCCATTAGGCTGCATGAATGTACCTTTTTGCTCGTTTAATACACATTTTCAAATATACCCTTACCCTAGTGGCAACACCTTTCTGTGATTACAATTTATGTACTTTATATCTGGTGTTTCAAGTCCGCGATTTTATTTCAAATGTATCTCTCTATACAGTGCGTCCCAGAAAAAACGAAACACTGGGTGCCTGCAATAGCAGCATGCATAATTGACAACAGACTTAACTCCGTTTCGTTGACAATCAGCCATGCATGGAGTCTTTCGTCTACGGCTGATTGTCAATGAAATGGAGTTAAGTCTTTTGTCAACTCAGTTTGTTGCTACGGCAGGCACCCAGTGAAAATGAATTCGTTTGATAAAATTATGGAAATGCAAGTACTACTTCAAACAAACAGAAGTTTGTCATTCCTTGCTCATTTTTCCTGATTGAGGTGTCATATGAAAGGGCAGAAACTCAACCTTCTAAAAATGTGATTTTCCCCTTGAAACTCAGATACCGTCCGCCAAATGACTTTTTGGTTTCCTCTCTTCAAATTCATTTTAATCACTCATGCGTGAAATATGTATTATATGAGTTGCATCAAATGAAAGAGGAGAATCTACATGTAAGCTTTCCAAATTGTGTCATTTATTAATTTTAAATTTGATTAAGTTATGATAAAACATCGATAATTCTCAGTTTCGTTTTTTCTGAGACGCACTGACTACATGTGCAGTACGTATCAAGAAATGGTGTACCGGTACATGTATACTGTAGTATTAACATCGACCCTGGAGATGGGCCCCTTCTGTTTCCAATGTACCTCTCAGTATGTTAACACATGTCAAGAATGCGAGCAGGGACATTACTCCGTAACAGTGCAGCTCTCGCTTGGTCACATAAAGGTGGCGAATTTCGAGGGGAGGCCCTCATGTCTTTAACTGGATGTTTGGTGCACGAGGTAGACATCTTTATTTAACATAAAATGTCATTGAGGTAACTTGCTTCCAGATGATCCAGTAGGTTAGGATTTTTTTACAATGTACAAAATGTTACAATGTACATTACATTGTAATTTACAATCACATACATACATGTACATGTACATTTGCAAGTTATGCAAAAATAATCATTTCATTCATTTTTTTCTTCCATTTCATTTATTTTTCCATTAAAATATCATACATTTTTGGGGAAGAATTTTATTAAATCTTCTGGGTGTTGTTCTTATGGCACTTTATAGAAACACTGCAAAAAGAAATGCCAATACATTGATTACAGATTACAGTTTATGTACATAGTGTTTATTCTTCTTTTTCGGGGGAGAAAATTGTTTCATTCAAGAAACATGGGTGTTGGTATAAGTCTTGCTGTCTGGAGCAAATTTGGTCAACAGAATTTTTTTATTCAACCCTCTCCCCCCCCCCCCCCCCCCACCCACCAAGTTAAATCAAGTCTTGTCTACAACATGAATCTTTAGAAGTGACTTCATCATGTTGCTCACATCAATGTAATGTTGTTGATTGGCAACCCTGCTCCCGTCCCAAACCTTATCAAATCAATGCAACGTTGACTCATCCTCTCCAACGGATCACATTAGGCCTGTCCTCATCAGCTCGAGATTGCCAAATAGCCAGCTATTTCTGATTTGGGAAATAATCCCGAAGTTACAAATCGCGTCTTCACCAGCTCGAGACTTGACCTCGAAACTTGAAACTGGAGCTCAAGAAATTAGCTCAAGATATTTTGCTCAGCGTTCGCGCATAGTGCAAGTCTTCTGGCTGGTGAGGACGCAACAGACAAATAGCGGGATATTTTGCAAACTAGCCCAAGATATCTTGGGATGATTATCTCGACCAAATATCCCGCTAATTGCAACTTCGAGCTGTTGAAGACGCAAATTATCTGGATAATATGCGATTGAGATAGTTCAAACAGCAGGATATTTGGCAATTTCGAGATGATGAAGACGGGTCTACAGTATTCTAGACGGTAGGAAATGTTAGGGTGGAGCTATGGCAGACGAAGAGCTGGGGACTGGGATCACTGACATTTAAAACCACAATGTACTTTCACTTTAAAATAGAACTTTGAATTGAAGCAGGCATCCACTGAGTTAATTAATTTTAGGCCACATCTGTATTGCCAATAGACCCAGATGTAGATGTGAATGCTGTTGTATAAATGTACATGTACACTGTACGTGGACTTAAAAAGATTCTACGACTTGTGGATTAAATACCAAAACAAGGTTAAACAAGGTTTTATCCAGGATGAATGAGTGAAATATACTTACAAGTACATACATGTTTATTTATGCTCAATAAATGCCTGCTCTTCTGTCAGAACACTAGAATACGTGAGGAAAAAAAAGAAATGCCATCTTCAACCAATTAGGCCATTAAAAAAAAAATACATGTTTAGCGTTCCCGCCCGTTTCCTGTGGGGGCCGCCTCCTTTTTTTTCTTCTCTTTTTTAAATATGTTTTTTTTTTTAATTTTTAATTTATTTATTTATTTTTTAAACATGAAAAACACACTGCTAAAATGATTAATTTCTGATTTTTTTTTTTTTTTTTTTTTAAATAAAAAAATGCCAGCGGCCATCTTGAAAAATAGCCTGACTGTCAGGGAAAATATACCGAGCTGCCATTTTGAGAAAAAAAGGAGAAAAAAAAGGCCTCCTTCCTATTTTTCAAAAAGGTAGGACACTAAACATGTTTTTTTTAATTTGGTTTTACATTATACATGTATGTTGGACTAGCAATTGATACTTGGGGTATCTTTATAGGAGAGGCCGGTAGTTCAAGTTGGTGACCACCATCTTGAGACAGAGAGCATCTACAATGAAATTAGATCCTGTTATCACTAGATTCCTATCAAGCCACATAAAACAAGTGCTGCATTCCATAGATTGACAAGTTTGCAACATGCGCGTCTCCTTTGGTTGGAGGTCATTCTATTCCCATCATTCAACTTAATACACATCGTAATCGTAGCCTACATGTACTTGTCTACAGGGGTACAATAAGTGCAGGCATTACGCCATTAGTATCTTAATTTATTTCTACATGTACAGTTGTACATTCACACAAAAGCACAACAAAAATTTGTATACAGTTGATCTAGTGATGACATTTAATAATTTAAGAAGAATATGCATGTACATGTACATCGTGTATAAATGTCTCTTTAAATTTGTATTAATAATTGTACCCACCGCATTTTCTATGATGAAAGGGCAGTATTAAAGAGAAGGTTGAGTTCTGGGAAGAGGTGAAAAATAATTTGTGAGCGTTACTCATTCTTATTATGCAAGTGTGGAAGAACATCAGATGTGACATGTTCCCTGAAAAGCATGGCTCTTCAAATGCCTTCTTATTCTAAATATGCATGTAACATCGTAAAAATCGGGGGCTGGCTTTTTACACCACGTGTTCGTGTAGTCCCATATACATCTTTCTGTGTACAGTGTTTGTAATTTTACCAAGTCTTGGCCAAATTTCTTATCATTTTGATGATTCCAGAACCTTGCAATACACACAAATTCTTATATGCTAGATGATCAACCTTTTCTGGTCGGTTCCACACCGTTTCTTTCACAATGAAATCGCATGACCAGAACTCAACTTCATCTTTAAAGGCATCATTGCATACCCATAGCATATAGACCTGTATGGTGGGGGTATGTACAGTGTACTGTACAAGTGTACATGTAATTGTTGGTCTCAATATTTGCAAATTAGGAATAGGAAAAGAAATGATAAAAATCCAGGAACCCCTAAAGTAAATGTACACAGCACATGATAATTTGTTATCATAACAATTAACAAAGCATGTGTATCAACTACATGTACATGTACATGTACATGTATGTATGATGACTACATAATACTGAAGTGAAGAATAAAACGCCTATATCATTGCCACAATGTACAAACAAGCAGATGCCTCTCTCTGTGGAAGATAAAATGAAAAGAAATATATTTGCATGACTGATGTGAGTGCTATTATATCGTGATCAATATCACCTCAGGCGTGTTGAACCAGCCATAATTTACATGTACATAATATTCTGTTGTGCGCCCGATGGCGAGAATGCTCTGCGGCAGAGCATTACAATTGAGATTGTATACGGAGGCTACATGTACATGCACATTCTATATGCATGATGTTATTAGCAGCAAATCATGCATGAATACTGGATGTCGTGACCTGATATTGAACCTTTTGCAGGCTCTTTTGCAATATGAACATTGTCTTTAACCAATGTTTTAAATTTGGAAATATAAAACAATGTATTTGATGAGGAAGTTTAAGTCTTTACATGTACATGTATGCACTATGCAGACAAGTGCAGTTCATGCTTAACGCTTAAAATTTAATCATTTCATTCTTTTAAACAAGCAGATGATACATGATATACAGGAATATTTGTACAGTATGTGCTTTTAATTTGTTTTTATATATTTTCTTCCCCCTATTGGTAATGCTTACTAGAACAAATAGCTTGAAACATAATGGCCCGAATTCACAAAGGAGGTTTGTCGACAAACCTTGGTTTTCGTACGTCATATGACGCGTTTTACGCGTTTTTTACAAACCAGGTTTGTAAAGAACAAAAGGAGGTTTGGCGAAACAAAAGGAGGTTTGAGCTCAAACCTTGCTTTGTGAATTCGGGCCAATGGGAGTTGCATGTACATACATTACATGTACTGTATAGACATTCCCAAGTTAATCCGGACTCGACTATGTTTACCGATTTATGGGGTGCCTGATATCAACCTGTCTATTTCCGTCATTTAATTTGGAATGAAAATTGAAATGAAACGAAATGAAATGAAAAGAAAATTCAATTTTCTATTCAAGTAATTCACATATTTATACATGTGTGTACACATGTATGTACATGTACATGTAGCATGTGCACATGTACAATGTAAAAATGAAGGCCTATATTTTGCCAAATTCATTGAAAATTTGTCAGAGATGGGGCTGCTCAGCTGCTGAAAATGTTTCATGAATCATTGTGCCAACTTAGTACAGTACATGTAAACCAGGAAGCTAGGATTCAAACCTGCTTAATTTCTAGTCCTCTTGTTCTATAAATATACTATACAACATGTACTGACTTACATTGTACACCTGTATTGTATACAGACACCATGTACTGTACACACACAAACCTGTCTATTAAGGCCATCCAACTTCTCAAGGGAAAACAGGAAAATTGGTCACTGTAGACAAGTGGCCTTTCTAGCCAGGTTCTACATTATCTCTAGAGGGAGACAATATTAATGAAGGTGATCACTAATTCACTATAGAGAGGTGGCCGCAAAGTCAGGTTTAACTGTACCTGAACATGTATATGAATTTATTATTTTATTTTTATATAAATTTCTTCAGCTTTGAATTCTTTAACTTTATATAGAAAAGAACCAAACAAAAAATAGATGAGCGTGGTGCCAAGAGTTCACAGTGCAAAGAGTTTAGATGGCTTGTTCATGCAACTCAATACGTTGTCACGCAAGTGCAAGTTGAAAATGAAACGGCCCGAGGCCTATCAAATGAAATTCAATGCCTCTTTGGCTGCAATCTCTGTCTTTATACTGCAGGCATTATTATAATGAAATTCAATGAGCCAGAGGAGGTATTTTTCATGCTGTCTTTCTGGTAAGGCTGCTGGTACATGTAGCCGACATGAAACCCATCAATTCCTCTGCCGTTTTGTTCGAGAAGCACCTACATGTACATGTACATGTGTTCAAGATGCAAACATTTACTGTTGTTCGATATATAATACTTTATATGTTGGTCAACATAACATGTACAGATGTACATGTACATATATTCATAATTCATGTACATGTACATGTAGCTGCCTATTTAGGCATACATGTACAGGTACATACATGTACACTGTACATCTAGCTATTTTCATGTGATGTACATGTAGATTAAAGAAAAATAAGAAAGGTTTAATTTTGTGATGAGCCAATCTAAGAATTGGCCAATCAAAGTATAAGCCATACACTACATGTACATATACAGTACATGGAGTCATGGACGTCTTGGACGAGGACAATTTCTACAGTATACATTGTATTTTACACATTAATTTTGTTCATCATTCCTGGATAAAGTGATATCGCCAGATGTTATTGTATTGTTTTTAAAGAGCAATCAATGAAATCTATACAAACATGCGCTACTACACATGTACACTGTCATCGCGTACATCAGGGATGTGACAGTTCCCATTCCAGTAGTTTTGTATTCATGATGCTACTGCATGTAAAGGTAATGCTGCAGGATATCAATTTTTACATCAATTTCGACTGTTTTTAGTTCTATTATTGTTGCATGAAGAATTTGATTTACTTTGATGAAGGGTTTGAAGAACAGAGAATCTCACATTTCACTTTCTTCATCGTAATATTTTAAAAATTATTCAAATATCAAAGTAGGCCTACAGTTTACATGTACATGTACATGTACTAATATAGACCAAATAAGCTCTACATGTACTTAACTCCATGTACCTGTAAATTTTCTATAATTATTTGCAGACTGTCTAAACATCATGAAGGATTTTAAAGATCACTTACATGTAACTCTGTCTTTAAAAGTAATTTCATTGTGCTCTCATCAAAGTGGTCAGTTCACATACAGTACATGTAGCTGCTGGCCTTGCACAAAACTACTTGTCAGAATGTCAAAATACACCAATTTATAATACCTTGGCAAGTAATCATTCCAGACTGTAATGTGACTTTTAATGCTGTGAGAACAAATTATTACGCAGGAAGCCAGCGCAATTTGTGCTACCTTTTGAGTCCCTTGGCACGCTTTAATTGAATTGGAAGAAAGTATGAACATTTAATTTGTTGAATTGTAATTGTTAACACTTCAGTTCAAGTACATGTGATTGATACTTTTGTTGGTATCCAAATTGACAGATTGTGTTAAGCTTGTAAATCAATTGTTTCCTGTCTAAGGAAGTCATTGAGATAATTACGCAGGCCTACATACACCAATACTGATGTAGCTAAAAGTGGTAAGAAGAAAAAGAATAGAAAAGAAAGAGAGAGAGAAAAAAAACATACAGGATCCAGAGAACAATGTAGCGTTAGAAGATTTAGGCTGGGGAACGCTGACAAAGAAAACCCACAGTGAACAAGTCTAGATTTAATCAACCATTAATTACTTAAATATATTCTGAATTAAAAAGTACATTAAAACACATTAAATGTATATGTACATGTACTTTAAAGTTTTTAGACGACACCATGTTCATTGTTGTGCATTGTACATTTTTACATATGGGGTATTTTCAAGATTTATAAGGAAAGAATATGTACACTGTACTGTATAATAATATTCGGTTCTTGTATAGCGCATATCACATTATAGAACGTCTCTATGCGCTTCCAAAGAGCTTTGGAAATTATTACCCTAGCTTTAGCTCCAGCAGCCGGAATCAGCACACAGTATGTACAGGTGTAGCCACAAATTGCTACATTTTTAAATTATGCATGTACATGAAAGTATTCATAGAATATTTTTGTAGAAATCTGTCTACTTGAGCTTTAGTTTTCAATTTAAATTGTATCAAACATTACTAACGTTTTTGTATCAAGGAAAAAACACTACAAGACAAAAGAGGGATTTCTTTCAATGCAAAACTACAGGTGGGTGTACATGATCTGAAAACAATCTGAAATATGCAAGGTTGGTATCTTTGTTTAGAACCAGGAACTAAATTGTTATAAATACCAACGAAGATGTATTGCTCAGAGGTTTACCAAAACATGTATTCAGAAGGGAAACTGCAACAGCTGGCCAATTCACATAGACATTCATGTGCAATGTTCATGTACATGTACAGATGTGAAGTATGAAATACAAATACTATTCAATAACCATTTTTAGTATTAAATGAAGAGATAAATTTGTATTTTTTTCTTTAAAATAATTTCAAATATTCAGGCATGGGCAATGGTACCACACACATGTACAGTTGTATGTACAATAAAGTCTACATGTATATTTATAATTTCCTCTAAAGAAGTTACATGTACATGTATATAAGGAAATTGTTGGGAGGATTATGAATTGCATATTTATTTTCAAGCAAAATACAGTCAAAAGAAATCTGAACTTGTTTATAATTAATGCTCCTACTGCTTGGACAACATGGGGAGGATTTGATGTGAGTGTAGCCTGTTGTTGTAATGTTTCATTGGAAAATTCAGGTAGCATTATTATCGAATAGGAATTCCTTCATGTTTCCTGTGTTGATATAAATATGAGCAACATGGAAGATCATTATCAATCATGCGAAGAAAGCAAACAAATCTTGGCTAATTATTAACAAGCAATTTCTTTGTAAAGTTTCGACATTTGACCTCCATGTTCATGAAAATAAACACAAAACAATACGAGTGGAATTATTATGAGCATCAATAATGAGATCTGTTTGTCATTGTCTTCAAAATTTAATTTGTAAAGTTTGTTAAAATTCATGGCGCATCTCACTGTTTCCATATCTTGAAACAAAACTGTATACTCCACAAGTTCACATGTTGCAGAAATAGTTTCTGAAATCTGATTTATGAATTTTTGTTCATGTACAGGTACATGTACATGTACATTATTAGCATTAAGAATGATAAACTCATAAATTATTTTAAATCAATTCAGTTCATTTTTATTTGCATATTTGATTAAAATCACCGTAACAAACACACAATACAAGTCAATTCCAACAAATAAAATACAACAGAACAGAAGTATCAAAATGTGGGGGGACAAACAAAGGTCAAAGGCTTGTCCGTAAACTATATAAGTAATCAAATATAAAATAAGTGGTACAACAGGAAGAAAGAGAAAAACAAGACAAACGTATTTTGAATTAATGATTGTGTAGATTTCATCACAGCATGTACCGGTTCATGCAAGGCTCCTTCGTTTGATCATATTTATGCACACTTTCATTTTTACAAACAAGTTTCAGCCAAAATAAAAGAAACTAGAAAATGCTTGGTCAAGAAAAATTGTATACATGTACATATACCATACATGTATAGACATATTGGCTTGACAGAACAGGTGTATTGAAAAGTTACGCGGTCAAGTCTTTCATTTTGATTGTCACGTCTCATTTCCCTCTGAATATCATCATCATCATCATCATAATACATCATTGCCTTGTAATTGACTTTCATGACAGCAATATCCCTCCCCTAATTGCTATTCACAATCCCTGGATTGATATCATAATCCAACCATGACTACAAAGTCATCTTCTATTTTAATAATAAAGGGCAGTTTAATAGGACACTGGAACTGATTTGAAAAAAGTATACCATAGCCCCAGATGTACAGGTTTGTAAATGTACATGTACAGTGTTTATGATAATGTTTGTAGGCTAGCCGCTTGGAGTGCTCTTTGTTCAAGTTAGTTTTATGTCGCCGTATTTCTACTAGAATTGTATGCTATATTTGAAAAATATCAATGTTGTATAGTATTGACGCTGAGTAAATCACTGTTATTACATTGTACTTAAGTTTGATAAAATATGAAATTTGCTATTAAGTTAGGTTATACAGCGTATAAAAAATGTGGTGCTGTTTAAGTTCTAAAGAATTTTATTGAAGTAATATTGTGAAAATGTGTTATATTACTATTAGTTATGATACATTGTGTTAAATAGATCTTTTAAAAAATAGTGATTTTCTATATTTGCCTATTTTGGGGGAATGTAGTCTCTCAATCATTTTTGCTTTCATTATTCATTTACATGTACAACTGTACATCAAGTAAACATTTCATATTGCATACGTGTAGGCCTACATGTACATGTCCTATGTAATCATTTACCAACATTTCTTTCCCAAAGTACATGTTTACATACAATATACCTGCACTATCTGCATATTGAAAAGAATCTGTCTTGCATACAAGTACATAGAGGGGCAAAAACAACTTTATACAGCCATACAGATAAAATATATGGAGTAAACAATGACATTCCATTGTCATGACCAAAGTTTTCCATGAGTCTCAACAAACATCTTTCATGCTCACTGTGAGGTCAAAGGTTTAAAATGATTCTCTTTTCTTTCTCTCTCTCTCTCTCTTTCTCTAGCTCAATTTCTTTTTGTATCTTTTTGTATCTCTTCTGATCTCTTCTCATCTCCGTTTGATGTTTTGTTTTAGGCAGGTACAGTACTGTTTTTTCTGCTTCTTTTGCAGCCACTCTGAACTAAAATATGACATCTACAGGGGGTACGCAACGTATAAAGAAATCTATTTAAAAACTTCAAAGAAAACAATATAACGGCTATCATATAAACATGTATACATCTATTATGTACAGTCATCGTGAGGACAGAGTCTTTTCATTTGTCAAGGATTTGTAAAAGAATGATATTGTTTGTGTGCATCCAGCCATGGCAGAAGAAGGAGAAGGCGCGGTTCCATTATGCACGCACACACACTCTCAAGGTACACATGCAATGCTTGTCTGCATTCCGCACGATTGACTCACCCCACTTCAACTGCACAATGATGCAGAGTAGAGGCCGTTCGTTCGTTCTCTGCATTTTGTGGTGAACCTGTAGATTGTATGCAGGCTTTTGTGTATGAATCTGGCCGCTTTGTGCGGGGGTGTGTGTGCCCTCTCTGAATACTCTTCGTTCAGTGAACTGACACAGCGGGGGCTGTATTGCATTTGAACTTGCCACCTGCAGATTTCCATATGAATCATGTTTATTAAATAGATGGCTTTTGAGAAATTTGTATGAATACATTTTTTTTTCTCTCTAACTTGCGTTAACCTGTATTGGAAAACTATACATGTAGGCTTACTGGCTTACTGGCTTATACTACATACATGTAGTAATGCTGCAGTATACATGCATGCCTAATGTGTTTTTATGTACTCTTGTACAGTAAGCCTAGATTTGTAGATGATACACTGACTTGCATACATCTAGTTCTTACAGCCTACATGTACATAATGTATGTTGAAAAGCTGAAATAATATAATCACTTAATTACTTACATAATATATTTATGTTTTTCCATGAAAATTCACAATTGCACATGTATGTTCAATCAACATTATCTCAAAGAAAGCTATGTTTTATTTTAAACATAAAAACTGTTTCACTAATATCATTTATGTACATGTACAGGTGTATATTCAAAAAAGTTGTACATACATGTACCGGTATGTACATTTACACCAAATATGAACATGTGGAGAAAAGATCTACATTATTACAACTACATTGTAAACCTCCTTTTCCAAATTGGGGGAAGGGGGAGGGGATGCAAAAAAGACGGTGTCTATTGTACTGTGAATTACTCTTTGAAGCTCAAGTCTCAGGTGAGATGGACAAAGACAAACTTTGTTTGGATTACAAAGGGGAGAATTCCATGTTTTGGCCTTTAAAACCTCAACCCTTTTGTGTCAACAAACCAAGGAAGTACTGGTAGGCCTATACATGTATACAGTAGGCCCATTCACACTGCAGAAAACCCCGGTTGAAAAACCAACGTTTCTTTTTTAAACTACGATTTACACTACTGGAAAATCATAGAAAGATTAGATTTTCTGTTTTTTTCTTTCTGAGTTGTGGGCATGCAATTTACCTATTGCTGCTCTGCATGCGTTAACGCTGAAGCGAGGAGAGTCATGAGACCCCAAAAAGGAATAACCTACTGGTGTTTTGAAAGTAAGCATTCACATGCACTGCAAAAACCAGTACAGTTTTCGGCTGGCGATTAAAAATCAAACACACTCCAGAGTTGGGTCTTTCTATTTTGTTTTTTCGTTATGGGTAAATACCTAGGAACTTAAGATAAAACTCCAGAATGTGGGGAAAAAACCCAGCAGTTTTTGTTTGTTGTGTAAATGCCCCTATACAGTGGGGGAAATGGATGGACAGTATTATTGATAGTGTAAAAATTCAATATACAGCTTTAAGCTTTGGCTTCTTGTTACTTCTTTGGTAAAGAACTGACACTTGTATAAAAAATGCATATCTTTTATCGTTGTCACATTCTGTTCTATAGTTACACACATGTACATGTAGGTCTACAGTGAAAAAAAAACACTTCATGTTATACTGTTCTTATTATGTCTCATTATCTCTATAAATGAGCAACTCTAAGCCTTTTTCCCCCATTCATAATTCATAACCACATGTACATGATATACTTGTATGTCTGATAACAGTTTCAAGCTGATATGCCTATTAGTGCTTGAATCCGAAAAAACATCAAATACGGTTACATTTTTGTGTTGATTAATGTTCACAATTCCAGACAGTGAAAAAAATACACGGGGGCTCGGGCGATGTAGCCCCCGATAATCAGAAAAGAGCCCCTGTAAATTTGCATAGCGTTCAATGCAAAACAAATTTTAGAATGTTATTTTCATGCGGGAAAGCGTGAAAAGTAGCCCCCGAAAAATAAATGTTAATTTTTTCCCTGATTCCAGAATAAACTAAATAATACTACTTCATTACATACCAGTATATGGGACACCTTTGACTATTTACCTTAATAATATGTTTGATTCTAAGCCCAAGATAAATCAATGTTGAGTTAATTGGAAATGTTTTGTATCATGTACTAAAATCAAAGTTTACCGATGGTTTAAAGGGATCGTTTCACAATGTTAAATCTGAGATACACGGCCCTACGCGTTATCAGTGTCTGTGATATGGTGTAATATTGAAGCCCTAAAAAAATTGCGCTTCAAAATGATCAAGAAGTGCCTCAAAAAAGTAAAAATCTTTGAGTGACCGGTTTTACCATACTCTTTTTCCCCAATAGACTGTAGTGTTATGAAAACCGTCAGGCGAACGGTTTTCAAAATTTGTGATTCCAATCATAAATATCTTGATAATCAGACAAGCGATCAGCTTGTAAAAGTCATGGGGTTCCTAAAGGTTTATAATTATCATTGCATCATGAGCTAAATCCAGAATTTTGTTTCAGAATCTGAGACAAAGTTACCGGATCCCTTTAAAGATGCTCATGCATGTGAAGTAGGCAACTTGGCGATCACTACATAACACTGTGCGTACGTCCGTGTGCTGATTTCTATATACATGTACATGTACCCACGCTTGAACAACTTAAATAGGTAAAAGCTTATACTACAGTATAATCTTTCCCTTCATCATTTAATTTCATCAATTTCTCTTTTTTTTTCCTTCAATATTTGTAGATGCACTTGACACATTGGTGGTGACCTTTGACATCCTGGATGCCGATGACCTCCCGGTCTGGACCATGCCGGTGTACCCCTACATCGCTGTGGTGCCTACGGATGCCCCCAATCAGGCCTGCATCTACACCCTCGAAGCCTCTGACCAAGACTTGGGAAGCGACATCACTTACTCTTTGAGGGCAGGTAGGTTACAACCGGGAATAGGGGCTGAGAGCAATTCGCCCTCTAGAAGCTAAACAGTGCCTCTTTTAAATCTTTTGGAGTGTAAATCCACTGTTATACAAATTTAGATCCTGCCAAGTTTCAACCAGGGATAGAGGCTGAGAGCAATTTGCCTCCATACAGTTAAAAAAATGCCCCCTTTGAAATAATAATTTTTAAAAACCCACTATAAAATAATAATTTTTAAAAGCCCACTATAAAATAATACAAACTTGGATCCTGCCAAGTTACAGGTAGATACATAATATGAAATTGTCTTACAACAAGACCAACCCAGGCAGTGAAAAAAACAAACACATTGCAAGCAGGTAGGTTTCAACCGGGGATAGGGCCAAGAGCAATTCGCCCCCTAAAAGCTAAACAGTGCCCCTTTAATTTTTTTGTGTGTTAATCCACTGTTATACAAATTTTGATCCTGCCAAGTTAGATATAAAATATATAATTGCCTAACAATAACAAGACCAAGGGTCCAAGACCCAGGCAGTGAAATTACAAACACATTTCAAGCAGGAAGGTTTCAACCAGGGATAGAGGCTGAGAGCAATTTGCCTCCTTTAAGTAAAAAAAAAAAGTGCCCCCTTTGAAATGATTAATAAAATAATACAAATTTGGATCCTGGTAATTTAGATGGATTGAAAAATGTAAAATAACATCACAAAGCCAGTATTTATTAGTGCTGATGTTTTTTTATTCTTTGTCCATACCTTTGTTGTTGAGACTTTACTTTGATTTTTTTTTGTTTCCGAGTAGCAGTATCTTCTAAACTTTCTAAAGATAAGTGCTCAGCGTATATAAGTAGAAGTAATGATATCGTTCCTACATTATCAAAGACAACATTTAATACTTTCGGTACTGCACCATTTTTGTTGAACATGCATTTCCAATATAAAGTCAAGTCAGGCTTCATAATCAAGGGGTTAAAATTTGTTATTCTATCTCATATAAAATACCTATCTTCTGAAATATAATATTCTGTGACATACGTACTTACAGGTGGAGATGGCGCTTTCACTGTGGGCGAAACAGATGGCTGCGTTTACACGGCCATCGTAAGCGGGTTTCCGGGCTACGTGCAGGATCTAGAGTACATTCTCAGCGTGATGGCGACGGGTACGAGCGGTAGTTTTGATGGAGGGGTAACCGGGACCGTCCGCGTCTACGGCGGCTCGTACCCACCTCAGTTCAGCCAAGAAGAATACAGTGCTTCGGTGCTGGAGGACCAGGCTAATCAGGCGTAAGTTATACTCTTAATTTCTCTCTCTCTATCTCTCTCTCTCTCTCTCTCTCTCTCTCTCTCCCTTCCTCCCTCCCTCTCTCCCTCCCTCCCTCCCTCCCTCTCTATGTATGTATGACTGTGTATGCATATATGTATGTATCTATCTATCTATCTTTAATTAGAAAAGGAATATATGAAAACAAAGCCATTTGTATTTTTTTTTACTGTCAGATCAGAAACGTTGGCAGCATGAAACTTTCTTAAAATGTCAATGGCAGTGATTTTGACAGCAAGAAGCTATTGCAAGTTCGCAAAAATAAAGTGCTTATGTCAGTTGAGATTCGTTTTTGCAGTATAAATAACTCACAAAATTATAGACATCATGAACCAAATTTGACTGGTGATAAAGAAGTTATCCAATAAAGTCTACTTCTACCGTCTCCTTCTACCATCTACTACTTCTACTTCTACCGTAAATGGAGAAGTCTTGTACTGTTGTCACCTCCTATCTGATTCTACTTTGATACTATGTTTGACTGATTTTCATTTGTTGAATAGTACATGTACAGGTACCTTTAATGGGATCCGGTAACTTTGTCTTAGATCCTTTAAAAAATATCCTTGGTTCAGCTCATGCTGCAATGATAATTATATACCTTGAGGTAAAGTCAGGAACCCCATGACATTTACAAGCCGATCGCCTGTCTGATATCAAGACATTTATGATTGAAAATCGAAATCAAATTTTGCGTTTGCCTAACAGTCTAACACTAAAGTCTATTGGGGAAAACGAGTATGGTAAAACTGGTCACTCAAAGGTTTTTACTGTTTTGAGGCACTTCTTGATCATTTTGAAGCGCAATTTTTTTAGGGCTTCAATTTAACACCATATCACAGACACTGATATCACATAGGGCTGTGCATCTCAGATTTAACATTGTTAAACCATCCCTTTAAGCAAAATTAAAAGTTACACTGAGCTAAAAACAAACTAAAACTAAAAGAGCTGCGTTGTGTGAAAGCGTGTCTCAGCACCTAACTCCAAACCATTGTCTCCTTAGGGTCATCCAAGTCACAGCATCATCCTTCTCACGCAACGTTCCATTGACCTACTCCATCGTCGGCCCAGAAAACAGACCCTCCCACACCATCAACGCCAACGACGGTACCATCACTCTCGTAGACGCCATCTTAGCAGAGGATCTGCTATCCTACTTCTTGACAGTGAGGGCCACGGAACAGGTGGTTGATGGACTCTCGTCTGAAGTTAGGGTAGGTATACCAGGCCTGATAATTACCCAATTTAAATCGGTTTCCCAATTTTATTTATTTTTTAATATTTTTTAGAAAACAATTTTCCTGATTTTCCCCTTATTTTTCCTATTTTTCCCTTTCTTTCCCGATTTTTTTCCAATCTTTTCCAATTTTTTTCCAATTTTCTTTTTTTTTTCCTGAATCTTTTTTTGATTTTTGTTACTCAAGGGGGAGGTAGTATACCCCTTATTACGCCATATTCACAATCCAAAATGAGATTACTCCTATGAAAGGGAATACTTCAACTTTCTTTTTAATGGCTATTCTAAAATATCACATTTTTGTAGAGAAAGATAACCCCCCAAAAGAAAGCACAAAATAAGAACAATAATAATAACCACAATCAAACAAAGAATGACATTTGAAAAAAAACATGAGTGAAGCGTTCTTATAATAAAGGACAATAGTGAAGTGATAAACACAGAAAAGAAACTTGCCAAGAACCACATAGATTGAAAACACCAACATAGATATTTGTGTGTGGTGACATCACACTTACTTGTAAGAGTTGATGTTTTCATAGCTAAATTTCAATAAGTTGTGTACTGGTATAAGGCAAAATGGAAGATGGATTCCTTTACAATAGTACCGGTAGTTATTTATATTTTAGATTTGAAGAGAATTGTATCCTACCAGGAAGCACTGTTGAATGAAAAGTTACCTAAACAATATAGTTTGGCCTTAGGATATCAAACGCTGGATTATCATTGCCATGACATCAGCCAAGCTTCCACGTCAATTATGCTCTTGATCAGTAAATGAAGTGTTCGATTCCAAAACATCCATAAGCAAAGTTCCGAGAAAATTTCTCATGATCAATTTGAAATGAAACTCAGTCATATGGTACTATTGTGTACTGGGATGACATAATCACTCTTATTAAAAAAATCCAGGGTCCATAGTTTTTGTGTAATTAATCAATCGGTTAAATCAAATCTGTGGATGTAGAATGTTTTGGAACCGAACACATTTTTTCTAAGGCTCGATCTAATTATTTTCTCATAGGAAATGTAAGTTTTTGATTCGTCAATATGCATGCATGAACCATCCAATCTCTCTCATTCTTTCTATTTTTCTTCTGCGATTCGTAATAGAATTGTCTAGATAGACGGTGCTATATAAATGCCTATTATTATTATTATTATTATTAACTTAGTACTAGAAATTAGAACATTCTTCAAAGAGGTCAACTTTGATCTAAACTGGATATGGCATGTTTAGGAACTGAACTCTTCTTTACATTATATTTTATCACTTGACGAAGTGTGACGAACCGTCGTGATCTTTTAGATTCCTTGTTGACCATACATTGCAAGACAAACAAATATAACTAGCGATATTATTTTCGATACTACATCTGCAGTGAGTAATATATTTAGCATTATTGAACTCTTCTTATACTCTTTTCAACCTAGGTCAATGTGATGGTTGAAGATGTTAACAACTGTGTTCCTACTTTTGGACAAGACATTTTGAGTTTCAATGACGTTCTCGAAACAACCGCTATTGGAGAGCCCGTTGGTACAGGTGAGTTCTATTTTCTTTTGTACGTATTATCATCATCATCATCATCATCACAGTCCGTTTTTCCAATGCTGTGGGAGTGGATATTTCATTTCCCTTTGCAGCATCCACCTGGGTGAGGCCCAGGGTGCGTTCAAGCGATTTTTGAACAAACATGAATCGAAAAGCAAAACACGATTACTGCGGGAGATCGTTCAAGCGATTTTTCATCAACGGTAGCTGCGACCATGAAAATCTCAGAATCTCCGTTATTTTCAAACAGGGCTATTTTTTTTCCACGACTGTAATGTTTAAACCATCTTTCATCATCCTTTTGATAAGTTCTTAATCATTTCATTGAAATTTGCGTCATACTTTTCATCCTCAGTTACGGCTACCGACTGTGACGTGGGGCCAAACGCGGAGCTGACCTACTCCATCACCACCCCAAACAGCGGCTTTACGATCGGCAGCGACACAGGGGTCCTCTCCCCCGCCGTCGTCTTGGACTACGAGGAAGGGGACCGCTACTACACCTTTGCCATCACCGCCACCGATGGGGGAACCCCCCAGCTGAGCAGCACCGCCACCGTGGTCATCTCCATCGCCAATGCCCCGGAGGCTCCCTACTTCACGCCGCCCTCGTACAGGTTCAGAATGGACGAGGTTGCACAGGTCAACTATGAAGTGGGAACGGTGTATGCAAGCGACGACGATGTAAACGACGTGCTGACCCTTTCCATCGATGGTGGAGATGGCACATTCAGGATCGACCAATTTGGTAAACTGTCTCTTCATCTTATGTTCAGTACTTAGTTGAGATATTACTGAGTATTCCTTGCATACTGCAACCTTAATAACTGGTTTGGTATAGAACTTTAAATGTTAAATTGTAATCCAACACATGTGTTTTCATTAATTTTCCAATGTCCAGTATTTTCTCACTCTGGCAAATTAGCTTAGGCTTTTTTGTGTACAAAATAGCTAATTCTAGGTGATTTTCAGGCCCTCTGATCAATTCTAACTGGCATCCCTGGTGATAGGTCAAAGTAAAACAAAAGTTCCAGGATATGTATCACCTTTACGCTACCCTAGGGGCAGTGTCCAGGGGGGTGTTTTAAAAAGATCTTACTTAACTCCAAGCTCGACTTAAAACATTATGTAGAGCCATTTGTAGCCTTGAAATAAAATACATTAAAGCAATAAATTCGAGTATTTTAGACTTTTTATAAATTCCAAATCAAGAATATGAAATTTCCTTGATAATAGAAAATATGAATGATTAGAATCAACATTTTATGCCTTTTAAAATAGCTTTTACAAAATATTTCATAGATGCTAAACAGCTTTCCATAAACGTAAAGTCTAACTTAGAGATAAGTTAAACTTAGGATCTTTTTAAACACCCCCCCCCCCCCTGGTGTCACAGTCTAAGTATTATTTGTAAAGGCACACTGTATATCTCCAAAACCTTTTAAGGTAAGGTGTTATGAAAATCCTAATGGAGCTTTCTAACTCTTCAATCTGTATCACTTGCAGGAGTTATCTCTGTGGCCAGAGCAGCAGTCGAATCTAGCTATATGTTTGCTGTCGTGGCTAGCGACATAGCGAACAACGAAGCCAATGCCACCGTTGAAATCTCTGTCACCGATCTCAACGACAACATTCCAATATTTCCAGAGTGTGATAATTACAGAGGAGAAGTGTCTGAAGATGCAACCATTGACACAGACGTCATAACGGTGAGTGTAGACGGTATCGTCTGTTGAGATCTAGAAGGGCAATTTCATTTCATTTATTTATTTAAGCACGGAGGCCTACCTCAGCTCGCGGACTGTTCGTCCGTAGGGCCGTGCATATACATAAAAAACATACGATATCAAAATAACATATAAACAACATAATTCAATATAACAATGATAACATAAATATATACAAAACAGATATAACATACACTAAAAATACATATGAAATATCTAAAGGGGACGGGGATTACTCATTAATGGCTCTTGATTCCATATACTTATTTAGATTGCGTTTGAAATTCATAATAGATAACTCACATTTAAGTCCTGGTGAGATTGAGTTCCAGCACTTTGCACCGAAATCTCAAAACGTGTTTTTGATTTAGGTACAGTCAAACCTGTCTATAGCGACCACCCAAGGGAAACACAGAAAGTGGCCTTTGTAGACAGGTGGTCTTTGTAGACAGGTTCTTTAGTACATGATTCAATGAGAAACCATTTTCAAGGGAAACAACAAATGTGGCCTTTGTAGACAGGTGGTCTTTGTAGACAGGTGGTCACTAAAGCAGGTTTGACTGTAGTAAGAAATTATTAATTGAATTTCTCATATTATAATTACATTTTTTTAGTTCAAATAAATCTAGCAAGCAATAACTCTGAATCAATTGATGGGTGAGTTTTGACATTCAAAATAAAAAAACATGTGCTGGTATCAGAACAATCGATATTATTTCATGAATTACATATTTCGGACCACTTTGGTCGTTTCGTTCGGTGGCTAGCATCTCGCTACGCTGCACTGGTCGAACGATATGGACCCGCGAGCGCAAGAATTGGCCTGTCGCTGCTAGCCGGCGGGAGCACTGTTAATTGTGTCTCCACCCCATTGGGGTTATGAAAGCGGAGACCCATGGTTTCATACCTGCCTGTCTACCAAGTTACCATGCATTATTTCATTTCATTTCATTTATTTTCCATTAAAATTCAAAGTAAAATACATAACAAATTAACAGCAAAATCGGAAGGACCCCAAGAAAAGCAAAGCTTGTGAGAATGGGGCCCTGTACAAAAATAAACATACAAGCAAATTATTATAACAAACATTGTAAAACTTATCAAAACAAACATACCCCCACCCTCATTCATTCACATGCACACAGACACACCAACACACACCACAGGCAGAACATTGTACAGAAAAATCTACTCAGTGCACATCATGTGTTTAAACAATAACTGTTTACATGAATATTTAAACTTTGTTAGGGTTGAACTACTTTTTAAATTATAAGGTAAGGAATTCCAATCATGTATACCCTGGAATCTTAAAGTATGTAGGGTCAAGGAAGTACATACAAAGGGGTAATGATAGTTTGATTTATTTCTGGTTTCGTAAGAATGGTAAAAAGAATTTGTTTTAAACATGTTATTAAATATTGATGGGAGCTCTTGTTTATGAAAATTGAACATGAAGACTAAATTGTTTAATTTTATGAGGTCAAAGACTGGCAAACATTTCAAATCATAAAACAAAGGAGCACTTGAAGTCATATAGTTAGAATTAGTAATTATACGAACAGCACGTTTCTGAAGAATATGAATTTTATATAAATGAGTCTTGTAAGTATTACCCCAAATAACATTACAGTAGTTGATATGTGGTAAAACAATGCTGTTGTAAATAGTTAATAATATATGTTTCGGCAACGTCTTTTTAAAGAATGACATGATACCAACCCCCCTTGAAATTTTTGAACAAATATGGGTAATATGGTGGTGGTTATTTTACCTGACTGCTAAGAAAGCTTAAATGCCCTGATAATGAGGATTAATGCTTAACCAAAGGGCACTAGCGCATCGACTTGGTTTTGAACCTGTGTCACTGGATTACGAGACCACTGCTCTACCGACTGAGCTATCGCGCCTCTTCGCAAAGGGAGGACATTTTTCGTAATAAACCTGTTTTCCAATATCCCGGACTAACGTTCAACATGTTGTATGCCACATCTTGTTCCTCCGTAGGTGACAGCGACAGACTCAGACCAGGGATCCAACGCCGAGATTAGTTACAAGCTCTCGTCTAACAGTGATGCAAGCCGGTTCTTCCGGGTTGACCAGAACGGCCTCATCACCACCAATACCTTGCTGGATCGCGAGACCACTGCAGTGTTTGAGGTGACAGTTGAAGCAGAGGATGATGGGAACCCCGCTCTGACAGGGTTCTGTACGTTCACCGTCGAAGTGACGGATGTGAACGACAACTTCCCTGCATTTCCTTTCACGGGATATCAAAGTAAGCAAAGTGGCAATATCATTATTTCTTGTTTTTGAAGAAAAAAAAGATTTTTAAAATATTTTATTTAATTAAAAATTTGCAAAGGAAAATAAAGCTTTTTTGTCACAGGTTAGTAAAGTAAGCAAAATGGCAATACCATAATTTTTTAGTTTAAGAAAATTAAGTTTATGGCTAAAGAGTTTTTTAACCTCCTATAGTTCCATAAACTCTAGTTGTGGGTCACATAAATCGTATTGCAGGCCAATTTGGGCTTCATGCATTTCAGTTGAACGTAAGATTTCAAACAGCCCCTTTACCTTTTTGAAAAGTGATAACAATGGCCCTTGAAAATACATCCTTGCTGACATTGTACTTTGATGTGTTCTATTACAGCTTCAATATCAACCAGTGCAGCATCTGGTGATGAAGTAATAGAAGTGCGAGCTGATGATCTGGATTTAAACTCAGATTTGACATACTCTCTAAGCGCTGCAGATGGTGGTGAATGCGATACTGGATATTTTACCATTTTCCCTGCTACTGGAAGCATCATTGTTAGACAAGACCTTACTCCACTAATAGTAAGTGACACTATGACTTGTATTCATTAGGATGGGACTGAGTAGTTTAACTCAGTCCAGTTATCTATGGAGCATCAAGTATCAGCCTCTTTATTCTGTACAAATTACTATTATTCTGCAACAAAATGAATCAACGATATTGATTTCCAGAAGTAGGGTTCAAGAAAGAATTATACAGCTTGATTTTACGATGCCATGATTTTTTTAATACGTTTACTTAGCTACAGAAATTGGTTATGTTAAAGTATTTTCATTAATGGAATTAGGTTGACACCCAGTGCTCCATAAATCAGTGAAATAAATCTGCCGCCTTAAACCCAGACTAAAGTTAGTTCGCTGAATAAAAAATGTACCTCAAGTTAAAGCAGTTGGTAGAGGTTTTGTTGAAGTAATTGTATGTTTTATTATATCAAGGACAATGTAATTTCAATAGTGAGAACTTTGCACAGAATGATACTTAAAATGTTCGAAAATAGAGGGCGAAGATGGAATCAATTCCTAGAATAGTGATGGTTCTTTTAGTGTTGTATACCCAAAATAAAATTTACTGATTTTATAGAAGATTTCAGAGATGAGCCGGATCACTCAGGTAAGAGAGAAAAAGACAAGACAATGCATGAAAATTTCACCCAATCTCATTGACTTTGGAAATTTCAGTTAAATTAACCAAATTTGTTACTTTTGAAAATGTATTTGTATCATGATCGTAACTGTTATTTTGCATGGGCTGGACTGGTTGCGGTTGATGCTGAACTTACTTCTTGACATGTCATTTCAGGAATTTGGAAGCCCAAATGAACAAGATTGCATTGTGACGGCAACCGATGTTGGTGGCCAAGCTACTGATGTTCCCGTACAAATCGACGTTAGAAGCAGCGATGACGACACCTACCAAGTCCCAACGTTTTCTGCTACATCGTATCAAGTCACCATCAATGAAAACTCAATGTCACAGGAAGTCTTACTGGTGTCTGTTTTAGGAGCTGCCCAAGTTGGATTCAATATCATTCGTGGGTCACGCCCATCCACCAACTACAATCGTAATTTTGGCTTGAGTAACGATGATGATGAGTTCACATCAAGTTACATTACCGTGTTGGAGGCTCTTGACTATGAATCTGTTACACGGTGAGTTTTTCCCAGCACCTTTGAACCATGTCACCTGTGTACGACACTTTGTATACTTCATTTTCATTTTCATTTCAGTCAGTGGAAAAAATTACCTGTTTAGGTCTGGAGAAGCTTGCAGCACTGCAAGTGAAAGCCGACCCAAACAGATGATTTTCCACCAATTGTGAAGAAAGAACTAATTAACAAGTCATATTACCAATCAGATGAACCTCTTCAGTACATTTTCATTTACTCAAATCATTTTTCTTGATGTCGTCAATCTCTCTTGGGACTCTAGCTCATTACCTGTTACTCCTTTTCAATCGCTCATTTACGAAACTAATTTCAGTTGCTGCTAATCATAATATAATTAGCCCGCGTACATCTGAGTATCTGGAAAGTAACTGAATGTGGTTAGGTGGAATTTTCACAGGTGCCTCAAAATGATTTTGCACATGGTTGTTCGAAATATGGCAAGAAATAGCTGAAGTGTTGGACCAAACTTTCCTTTCACATGTTTGTTTTGTTTACTTCTAATCAGCAATGATTATCATGTTTTTAATTTGCAGGTACGATTTGATAGTAACAGCTAGGTACCCAAACTCGCCCTACACCGTGGAGACCAACGTAATCATCGACATCCTGGACGTCAACGACGAGACACCCATCTTCCCTGCATTCACATTCTATGGAAACATTGCAGAAAACCAACCACTACCCAATTTAGATCCTGTCATTACATTGGAGGCCACAGATTCAGATGTAACTCCAGAGTTCAGCCAGGTTTGTACTGCATCATACTTTGTTGTCGTATATATTCAACCCATTTTTATGCCTCCGCAACGAAGTAGCGGGAGGCATTATGTTTTTCGGTTGTCTGTCCATCCGTACGTCCCGTTCTCGTGATCTCAAGAACTGATTGATGGATTCCCGCCAAACTTGGGTCATGTATGTATCTTACAGAGCCCAAGATTAAATGTTGGGGTCAGGAGGTCAAAGGTCACAGGGCTCATTATGTATGCAAAAAAAGCTCGTGATCACATTATCATTAGAACCAATCGACGGATTATCATCAAACTCAAGACCTGTTTCTACCTTGCTGAGCCAATGAACTGATTAGATTTTAGGGTCATGAGGTCATACATGTATATGAAAAATAGAATGTAATCACAATATTCTGAGAACCAGTTAATGGATTACAATCAAACTTGAATTTTAAAAACTTGCTTCTATTTTGGTTTGTGAAATCGCTATATGGCGGAGGCATCCTTTTCGACTGTGCGCAGTCGAAGATCCATCTACAGAGATGCCAACTGTTCCGTTTTTGCCGTATTTGTTCCGTTTTTTCGCTATGAATACGGCAGTACGTTTTTAATTTTTTTTTTTTTAAATTTATTTATTTATTTATTTATTTATTTATGGCCTTACATAATGCACACACCCTCCACCCACTTCAAAAGAACCGCCCGCATCAATCATTCTGAATACTGACAGAACGCTTTCTGAGTCTCTTGCGGCAAGTTCTCTGTGGTACACAAGTTTTGCTGCTGCCGCCGCGTGCCACATTTGTTCATGCAATAATCGGTCATTCCGGCCAAGGCGTTTGTGTATGCGAACTCTGAAGCGATGCCTGTGGAAACAAATGCACGTTTGCCTTTTTAAAATGAGACAAGCTATTCATTACTGTTCACCCTCTTGCAGATTGTGTACAGTATTGACGGCGATCAGACGGACTTCAGGATCGATGCAAACTCGGGAGCAATATTCGCTATAACTGAATTCGATCGGGAAGCTGTGGCCGAAGATACCATTCCACTCACAGTCATAGCATCGGATGGTATCAATGAGAGTAAGTTTGCAGCAGGAGTTCAAACAAAATCTGGCTGGTTCAATTCAATTCAATTCAATTCAATTCAGTTCAGTTCAGTTCAGTTCAATTCAATTCAATTTAATTCAGTTCAGTTCAGTTCAGTTCAGTTCAGTTCAGTTCAGTTCAGTTCAATTCAATTCAATTTATTTCAACCATAAAAAATACATATAAAATAATTCAAATGGAAATATAAAAACATGGTGTTAGGAGCCCCAAAGAAGTTTGAATACAAACTTGTGGTTGGGGCACCAACCATGACATATATATCAAGAAATTAAAAAAAATAAACAAAAAAACATTAAAGGTAACACAAATGTATACAAGAAAAAGATTATAAAGACCTATATATGAGCATAAAATATTTACAGCAAAGCACCAGCCATAAGCCCACATGGGACTGTAACCTCTCGTGTTTTAAATGCATCCATTTCCTGTTCTTGGAGATGGGTTAGGAAACGATGAAAACACACATGAAGGTCTCATCAAGGTTCAACTACATAGAATCAGACTTGAATGGGACAAAATGAGATCAGACCTTTAAAATCTGAAGATGAAATCAATTCCAGTTCATGTTTCCTTCTACTAGATATATAGCACTGTTAAAAGAGAAGGTCGAGTTCTGGGAAGAGGTGACAAATAATTTGTGAGCGTTATCATTGTATTATGCAAGTGTGAAGAACATCAAATAAAAAATGTTCCTGGAAAAGCATGGCTTTTCAAATGTATTAATAATCTAAATATGGGATGTAACATCATCGTAGTCCCATATACATCTTTCTGTGTACAGAGCTTGTAAATTTTCCAAATTTCTTATCATTTTGATGATTCCAGAACCTTGCACTACACACTAATACTTATATGCTAGATGATCAACCTTTTCTGATCGATTCCACAACGTTTCTTTCACAATGCAATAGCATGACCAGAACTCAACTTTATCTTTAAAGCTAGTGCTGCTGCGGCTGCTACTACTACTACTACTTCTACTGCTGCTACTACTACTACTTCTACTACTACTACTACCTGCTTGTCTTGTTCATCTTATTGTTCTTCTTCTTCTCCTTCTTGCTCTTCTTGTTCTTGTTCTTATCGACCTTCTTCTTTATCCTTGACGATTTTCATTTACTTCTTGCTTTCTTTTTTTACTTTCCAGGTAGGGCTACTGTCTTCATTACCATTGTGGATGAGAATGATAACCAGCCTGAGTTCAATGGCACCTTCAGCTTCGATGTTTCCGAAGATGTAGAGATGGGTTATGAGATCGGCATGGTCACAGCCACAGATGCAGACATCTGTAAGTATTGGTCGTACGCCACATGGGCCGGTGAAGATGGCTCTGCGGGCAGTTTCGTACTCTAAAAGAATTCCCAACTTTGCCTCTTGACCAGAACTAACCTTATCCCTAGCCCTTACCAAACTACATTTGGCATCTTAATCTAGTGTTGATAAAAGTGAATCAGTAACATTGTTTAAGGTTGATGAAAAAAGTATGTAAGTTTTGTATGAAATGTTACTCATTATATTCCTTATACCGTACTAACCCTCTAACATGCAAAAAATCCTGGAAAATATTTATGGTTTTCTTTTAAGGTGTCACCTTGCGACACCCTCTAACAGTAAATTCTCCCAATCAATTTTTTGAATTTTCCCAACCTTTTCTCCATGAAAATAAAATAAAACAAGCTTTTAAAAATCTGTCAAAACTTCAATGTTTGGAATGGTATATAGAGCCAATTCATTGCTCTGTGACGATTTACATTTACCTAAAATTGAATTAAATTATAATAATATAGTTGGGAGAATTAAGAAATTGAGCAGATCAGTTTTTCCCAATTTGTATCACTAATAATGGTCCGTTTCACTCAAAATTTCAGATTATCTTTAATTGTACAACCTCTCATTGAAGTCAGCACCTGAGCACCATTTTCTCTCTTCTGAACAATGTTATAATGTCCCTTTAAGTGAAAATCGATAGTTGTTTTTTTTTCTTTGTACCTACCGGGTATCACAAAGTGAGTGTGTATTGCAATGATTAAACCATGTCTTGAAAGATAATTCATTATATTTCTTCGTCTTCAGCCGAGGACTTGGAGTACTTCATCAGTGGAGGCAACGTTGGCGGAGCCTTCACAGTGGTCGCCAACACCGGTGCCATCCGCAAGGCGGGCGTCCTGGACTACGAGTCGCTGACGTCGTACTCGTTGGACTTCAGCGTCAATGATGGCTTTAATACTGAGACCACCACTGTTGTTGTCAATGTCATCAACGTCAATGATGTAGCACCGCAGTTCGGGGAGTCTTCCTACTCGGTCACTGTGCTCGAGGAGGACGATTCCGATATTCCTAGAGTCCTTCTGACGGTATGTACGAAGTGTGAAATAAATATAATGTTGGAAGTTGATCGATGGTAGCTCAATACAGTGGCCTCTGTAAATATAATCCGCTCCAGGTATTATCATCATGAATTTTAAAATGATTCAAATGACATCACAATACCTGAAATTTTCAAATGCAATTGTACATTTCTATGTCTTCTAATAATGTTATAGGGCATTGTTTGGGAGCCTAACCATGTTTTCATGTAGCCTATGGGAATTTTATGACTTGTGTAAAGAACATATTGGGCATGTACATGGATACTGGCTTATTAAAGTCAAAGGGTGGTATTCTCGAAAGCGGACTAACTTTAGTCCATGGTTTAATTCTCTGACTAAGTATTGAATGCCAAGTGTCCATATGAATATATTTTTGAATAATTTGATATGCCCCTAAATTACCATGATAACTTTATTATTTTATAGTTATATTGTTGTTTATCAATTATGTTATTAAATTTTATTTTAATTTAGTGACAGATTAATTTTTTCAAAAACATATTCATATGGACACTTGGCATTCCATACTTAGTCGGAGGATTAAACCATGGCCAAAGTTAGTCCGCTTTCGAAAATACCACCTAAATTCTTTTTTGGAACACACGTTATGACTTGGGCCTTATTTTGACAACTGTTGTGCAGGTCGCTGCCACTGATGGAGATGCAGATGCGGTTGCTGATGCGGTAGTCTACGATTTGCTCGGAACCGGAGCCGGCACCCTCTTCACCATCGACCCCCAGACCGGCAACATCACCCTGACTGGCGTGCTGGACCGCGAGGAGATCCCCCGCTACGTCCTGTCTGCCATGGCGACGGATGACAACGGAAACGGACTCTCCAGCTACGTGGATGTCATCATCGAAGTGGAAGACATAAACGACAATTTCCCTTTCTTCCCCGATCAGGAATACGTGGGCAGTGTCGATGAAAACATGCCACCGAGTAAGTCGTTCTATTTTACTGGAATCTCTCTATCAGGCCTGATAACTACCAGATTTACATCGGTTTCTTGATTTTGTTATTTTTTCCAGATTTTCTCCTGATTTTTTTTTCTTCCCGATTTTTTTCTTCTTTTTCCCCGATTAAAAAAAAAAACTATTTTTTTACGGATTTTACCCCTATTTTTTTTCCCCCCGTATCCATTTTTTTTTTTAGGGCTCACTATCTCCCCTGCTCTATCCATGAGCTATTTTATATAGTCTGAAGAGTCAACAAATTTTTATTCCTGCTCATGTCTATCATCAACCCTACAGTTTTTAAATTTGATATGTACTTCTTGAAATGCATCTGTATTATGGCATTGGGGACTCTTATAAAGTTCATAGGGCAGCCATTTTAACCCTCGGATTACTGAATGATCTCACCCCCATAGGTTATTTTACAGGGACAACCTGGTTCCAGTTGGTGATGGGTAAATAATTTGGACGCCTTTCAGTTGAACTTTGCTAGTAATGCAATATTACTTCTTTAACCTAGACACATTATACATTGTAATATCTCAATCAATGTCATTTGATGTCATTACTGTTAATAATAATAATATTCAGCTTTTATATACTGCTTAATATATCTCGGATGTCTCTAAGCACTTTACAGATGTACTATTACCCCGGTCATTGGATTCAGTGCATGCCTGCACACACTGTGTGCACAATCTACACTCCCTGGGGACCATTCCAGTGAGGCGTGACTTGATGCTCAAAAACTGTTTGACCAACAATGGCGGTCGCATCCTACCGGGTACCCATTTTAACACCTGGGTGGAGAGTAGCAAGTGTAGGTTAATATCTCACCAAAGGATATTACTACCATGTCAGGATTCAAACCCTTGACCTTCGTATCTCCGGTCAAGCGCTTCAAACCACTCGACCACGACACTCCCATTGTTGGTATTCATATCTTTCTCATGTCATTGATGCCCTTGTTTTGATTATTTCTTGAACAGACACCCCGGTGCTGGCTGTGGTTGCTGAGGATCCAGACACTGCAGATAACCTGGTATATTCCTTCCCCACCCCAAACAGCGACTTCAACATTGACCCCGACACTGGAGAAATCACAACCGCGATACAGTTGGATAGAGAGACTCCGCCTTCTGAATACGAACTTGAGGTCCAAGTTACTGATGGAACTAACACAGGTCAGTGCGTGTGGCATTGAAAATAAATTCTGTAGAACCTGTATATAAAGACCGACAACCAATGAGGAAATCCTTAAAGCCCACTGCACTACTGATAGCTACTTGCGCCCTCTATATAGCAAACAATGCCTAACCGGTGACCGCTGGTCCCCCATGATCCCCTTTTTCTTATGTTAATTGAGAGCTGATTTGATGAGATAACCACCTGTCAGTGACCACGCTGGGTGGTCTAATCCCTTCTGGCCAAAGTAGTGCAGATTGGCTTTAAAATCAAAATTTGAAGCATTATTAGTAGGTATTTTTGTTATTTATATATTCCTATTGAAGTTTCGTTTATTATTAAGTTATATATTCCTGGATATTAGTTAATGAATATTACTTAAAGATAAGCTTGAGCTCTGGTTATAAAAAGAAAATGAATTCTCACAGAATCAAACAAAATTTACAATGAATGTTCAAGATTACAAATAAATGTCATTTGCCAAACAATTTTGATAGAAAATGTATACTGGCTGAGTAATGAGCATAGAAAAATAAGGAAATCAAGGTAAGTAGCCCCGACACCATTTGTGTAGTCCCACATACATTTTTCTGTGTACAGTGCTTGTTACTTTACCAAGACTGGGCCAAATTTATTATGATTTTGATGACTCCAGAACTTTGCAGTACACACCAATATTTGTATGCTACATGATCCATGATTCTGATCCATTCCACACCTTTTTTTTCACAATTATCTCATGACTGAACTCAACACTATCTTTAAAAATAATGATCCATATTTGTTTGCATGAAAACCGCAGCCACTACACCAGTCATCATCACCATCAACGACGTGGACGATAACAGGCCGGTGTTCACTCAAGACCCCTTCCCCCCTGCCTCCGTCTTGGAAACGGAACCCGTTGGTACGACCATCACCACCGTACAGGTCACCGATCCCGACGTTGACCACATGGACAAGGTCGTGTTCACGATCAATAGTGGAGATGATGCTGACCTGTTCAGGATCGTCCCGGACGCAGCCACGCTCTCAGGACTCATTCAAGTCAATAAGGTATGTTGTACAATCATTCCAATACATGTGGGAACCCAGAGCTACCAACTAGTACAGATTTCCTATAATTGGTACGGAAATTAACAATCATTACGGCAGTACGGAATGTTGTCTAAAATTATGGATTACAAAAAACAAAAAAGTCCTGTGCAGTATGGCGGCCATCCAACACTCGCTGAGAAAGACGAAAAAAATAGAAGCCAATTTTCATGGAAACTGATGTGTTGTGATGACCTGAAAATTAATATTAAACAACTTTGTGTGAGTAAAGTCACCAAAAATTTCAGATAATCATGCGCACAGTGTTGGCATGCCGTTTTTTTAAGATTCATAGTGCCGTATAGGAAATTACTGATTTATTCCCCAAATTACTGATTTTGGACCTTGTGATTACTGTTTTTCTGTTCTGGATGTTGGCAGCTCTGTAACTGGGTTTTACAGGCCATGATGGCGACAACTGCTCCGCTGTCAATTTCCTTCATTTACAGCATTCTTTACTTCCTCTCGAGACGAAATAATATCCCTAACCCCAAACCTCACCTAAAACACAATTGGGTGTATAAAAACAAAAACAAAAACAAGTATTTCATGATATAATATGTATGTATTTAAAGTAATATCTTCTGTATTTGTAACCTATAATTTGTACATGGCCTCTCAGGAAATCAGAGTAATTAAATACTGACAGAGTTACCCTGTTTAGATAAAAACAAATAAACAAATAAAATTACAACCCTTACTAATATCTTGTACATTTGCTGATTTATAGACTATAGAAATTGTCACCGGAGCAAATTTTGGATCATGGTAGCACGCCTGGGAGAAATTAGAGAATTCAGTTGTTGATGGGTGAAAGCACTACAAAACATACCTATGACATTTTCTCAGTTTATCACAGTTCAACCAAAATGAAGAAGAAAAATAAACTAATTATTGTCTACATGATTTTGATTTTTTCAGAGAGTCATCTTTATGTAACACGAAGTTTGAAAAAAGATAAAAGACATATTTTCTGAGCTTTTTAAAGAGTTGTTATCATGTGATATAGTCCCATTGCTGGAACTGATTTTTAATGGCATTTCCAGCACTGTAAGTTAATTAAAGCAGATTGCTTTTAACCCTGTTATGTCTAAGAATTCACAATCGAGGAGGCGCGATAGCTCAGTCGGTAGAGCAGTGGTCTCATAATCCGGTGACCCGGGTTCGAAACAACCAAGGCGATGCGCTAGTGCCCTTTGGTAAGGCATTAATCCTCATTACCAGGTCCCTCAGAGAGGACCTAAAGCCGTCGGCCGTCTGGTTGCTTACTTACAAGCATTTGTGCTTTCTTAGCAGTCAGGGAAAATAACCACCACCACCAACCACCACCATCTATTTCATTCTTGCCATTGTTTTCCATTCTCAAATTCAAGAAAAAAAATGATATATGTTTGTTCTTCATCCTGTCAAACAATAGCCTCTGGACTTTGAGAGTGGGAATGCGAATGACTTCACGCTGACGATCCAGGTAGAAGACTCTCAGGGCACCATCGGTACCCCCCAGACGACGACCATCGAGATCTCCATCGAGAATGCCAATGACCTCGCTCCTGTGTTCGAGGAGGATATGTACGCAGGGGCGGTGTCGGAAGGTGCTGATGTCGGAAGCCAAGTGGGCACTTTCACCCTGACTGCCACCGATGGGGATGAGCCGGGTGGAGTGCTGAAGTAAGAAAGAAGTCAAATTTTTCAGCATACATAATAATAATATGGTTATTTATATAGCGCCGGTATTCGTCAGGCTCTGATGCTCATGGCGCTTTACACAAATTACCCTGGTCGTAGCCGAGCTGCCAAAGTAACTTGCGCTCAAGCATATCAGGTATCCATTTACATCTGGGTGGAGAGTGGCAAATGTAGATTAACGTCTTGCAAAAGGACATTAGCGACGGGACTTGAACCCCGTACCTTGTGATCTGCAGTCGGGTGACATATCCACTAGTCCACAACACTTCTAAATCCTGTCCGCTGGTGGCATTTTCACTGTCTTGTAACTCTTTCATGTTGTTTGCTTTGTGTTGTAATTTCTATTTTGCTTATACATGTACCTGGAAATTAAATAAATTTATTTTTAAAACTTAAAAAAAATCTTGCGTTATGGTGATGAAAAATCTTTGAAATAGAAACTCTTCATAAAATATATATAGTTAATAAATATTCGCTTATACCTTGCTGCTAACTTTCGTGCACGTTGTTCATTTCTAGATCTTACCTCAATTTGAAAAATTAATGAAAATAACGCCTTATTCAGTATGTTGATTGCAAGGTATACCTTGGTTCCATATGGCCTGCACTGTGGTATCAACCATTCCTCTTCGTCCTTTTCTGTTCCAGCTACGTGATTGACCCCTCCACAGATCCAGAAGGCCAGTTTGGTATTGATGCCAACCAGCGGCTCGTGGTCGCATCGCCCCTGGATAGGGAAACCGTCGCCAGCTACGAGCTTAAGGTCTATGCCGTCGATAACGGTAAGTTGCTCACATTTTAAGCCTGTGCAGACGTGACGTGACACATTAAACTGTCTTTTAAAAAAAATGTTTAAAAAATATTTAAAAACATAGCCACAAGTGGTGTTCAGATGCATTCTTCTACTTAGTATTTTACTGCATGTTTAAGGCACCTGGGGGGTGTTTCATAAAGAGTTTGTAAAGTTACGCATGACTTTACGAACGACTTGTATATGAAGTGCCAGATAGGATGCCCAAAGTTTTTTCTGATATTTCCAATAACCTCAATTAAATTATGGCAAAAAATATACTTTGCATTAAAAATGGTTGTTATAATAAGAATGTTAATCTACATCTGCACAGTTCAACTTAATAAATAATAATCAATGAATATTGAGCATCCCATTTGGCTTTTCATATACAAGTCGTTCGTAAAGTCATGCGTAACTTTACGAACAGCTTTATGAAACACCCCCCAGGCTAGCACAACTCAGCCAATCATTTTGAAATATTAGCAATAGATCCCAATAATATTAGGGTAGTTAAACTAGAAAGTAATTAAACTGTGCATGGGAAATACAACAGATTCAATAAGCTTAAATTATAAGGTACATGTACCTGAGCAGTTGCTGATCGGTTGTAGGGCTGAGGCCGAGAAAATGCAAGATTAACATGTATGACGTCATGACAGCTCATTATTCTGGCTTGTTCAAGTAAAAAATCTTAAATGTGTACTGGATACGACGAAGAGCAATTTTACCAAGTCAAAGTTGGATGTTTCATAATATGTCTACTTGATTCAAGTATTGAATTGTACACCAGTCCAGGGGAACAAATTTGGTTTATCCATCCTATGCACTTGAGATCTGACAGCTGATCGATAACAAAATGATTGTAAGTACAGTCAAACCTGTCTATAGTGACCACCCAAGGGAAATACAAAAAGTGTTTCAATGAGAAACCATTTTTAAGGGAACCAACAATTGTGTTCTTTGTAGACAGGTTCCTTTAGTACATGTTTCAATGAGAAACCATTTTTAAGGGAACCAACAGATGTGGTCTTTGTAGACAGGTGGTCACTAAAGTAGGTTTGACTGTAGCAGCAGAAACAATATCAGTAATCATTCTGACCTTTGACCCTTGTCCCAGGTGATCCTCCAATGTCGGGCACTGCGACCATCAACGTTGTGATCGAGGACGTGAACGACACGCCTCCTCGTTTCGCGGAAGACTACACCCCGTCGGTGAAAGAGAACTCTGATGCAGTGGCGGAGGTGGTGAGCGTGAGAGCTGTAGACGACGATGACCCAGCCTCTGGACCGCCTTTCCTATACCGAGTGGCAGGAACACCCAACGAATGGACGGACTACTTCACAATAGAAGGACTAGGTAAGGGATCGATCTCACAAGAGTTAAAGGGATAGCTCACGAGCTGTTTTGGCAATCGATGCTTTGTAAAACTAGAAGCTCTCATGGCATTCCATTTTAATGAAATTTAATCTGGACTCTTTATGAAATTCATGATAATGTCTTGTTTTACAGTAACCACAGTCCTTCCTCACATTAACCCAACAAACATCCAACTGTCTCACATATTCTTCCTTAACCCATGTGTGCAGGGACAGAAACCAGCGGGGACATCACCATAAGCACCAGCGGGAGAGCTATCGACCGCGAAGCTATTCCGTATTTTGACATCGTGTTTCTGATAGAAGAAGTGAACACAGACGAACGGTTGACCGGCACCCAGACCCTGTCTATAATGGTGACGGATGTCAATGACAATCCACACCTCGCCGCTACCAAGAATATCCTGGTCTATAGCTACGAAGGTAAGAGATCGTGTAGGGTTAACGGATGAAAATGTACCTGAGAAATTGAGGTGTTGAATGTTTCATCAAGGGAGGTGACAAGCATTTTGCTTGACAGGTGCTTGCTCAGATCATTGTTGGACAGCGATCCAGGGCACCTTTTTGTAATAATGATTAAAAGAATTAAATTGGTTCTTGCACACTTAGGCCCATAAACCTCACTTAGCCTAGTTGTCAACTAATTATTTACTATATCATGTGTAATTAGTTAATAACTAGCTAAGTAAGGTTTTATGGAATCCCTGTTATTTGATTCGGTGAAAAAATTAAACAGGCAAGTGTATATTACAATAAAGAGACCTCTGGTTGTCATTTGATACCAATTTATGTGGATCATTTGTCAAACTGTCTAGATCTGTTGAACAAAAAACATTTAAAAAAAATTAACAGCCTGTTTGCATTGATGTGTGCATGAAAAAGCAGAAAAAATTATACGCAATCCCTTATTTTAGGAAGCTTTTCAATAATTTTGTCCTTCTTTTTTTCCCATTCTTATTCTCAAAAAGATTTGTTGTTTTTTGCAAAAAATAGAAAAGAAAAAAAATAGATGATATTATGTAATTTATTGTAAATAGAGAATTAGGAAGAGAAAAATGATGATATTGTTTAAGTTTCTAATATAGCTCATTTATTTGATTTTAGTTCTCAGAATGAGTAATAATAATGCCTTCCTAGAATATTTTGTTCTTACCTTCAGGAGATTTGCTGAATCTTTTTATACCAGTAACACTATCAATAGTTCCATGCCGATGCAATGCAATTCATTTCATTTCATGAAGCTTTGCATCAACAGTTTTTCATCCAAGCACTCACAGAAGGAAAAAGCTCCTTTAGCCCAGATTAATCCCTCAAAACCACACCACTTAAATGTACATCAACAAATTTATAAATGCGACAGTGCAATGCTGTATTACCAGTCTTGTGAGTCGGTACTTGTCATTTTTTCCATCATGAAGTACTTTGTTATTTACTGCTGAAAATCTTTGTATGTCGTACCATTCACCATTTTTACAATCCCACTGATAGAGGTCAATATTGCTGATAATGACATTTTTCTGTTGTAAATTTCTGTCTTTACTCCTTTAAATCTTGGTACATGTACATCATGCCATTGGTGATTTTTACATTTTTTTGTGGTCACCGTCCCACTAATAGGAGTAAATTATTGATAATAACACAATATGTTTTCCATTGTGATCCCTTGTAATGAAAAAACACCATTATAGGTAAAACTTTTAATGTTTCACTTGTAAATTGCTTTATTTATTGTTAAAAGTCTTGGTACATGTGCATCATACCATTGGTGATTTCTAAATGTTCTGTAGTCCCACTAAATGGGATTGGGAGTATTACATATTGATAATAACACATTTTGTTTTCCATTGTGATCCCTTGCTATTTAAATACACCATTGTAGGTGAAATCCCTGAGGTATCTCTTGGTATGTATTACCTCCACTCCCTAACAGTCAACTAATGCATCATTGTGTGAACACTAACCCAGCCTCAACATGTACCCATCCTTGCCTTAACCTTGCCTTAACCTTGCCTTAACCCTGCCTTTACCCAGCCTCAAACTAACCTTGACACAACCTTATTCCAACCATAATTGGGTTAAGGTTGGGTAACCTTAAAGACCATATCCGAACTGAAAAACAAAATGGGGGAATTATATATCAACGGAAAGCTTATAAGCCATAAATTACAAGAATATGCCATTTTAGTGTCTGTTAGAGGAGTATCAGCTCCCTGAAAACTCAAAATCTAAAGCTTTGAAAATCGGAAGTTGTCGATGTAAAAAATCAGTAGAGCGTCTTAAAAGACGGTAGTTGCTGCTACCTTGTTTGACGTTCAACAATAAGGGATAGAGCAATGTCGATCTGGTGCCTCTCAGTGGCTGCCGGGCTCACGATCAATTGGGCAAAAAGAATTTCCATTTTCGGTTTAACTTAATATGATTTGGAGTGGATTTCAAAAGATTATTATTATTATTATTTGGAGGGGTACGGAAAATGAGATTTAATTTGCTTTTGTGCAATAATGAAAAGGTAAATACTTGTTATTCCTTCATATTTGTATTCTTTATTCATTCAGTTTTCCATTTATATCAAGTTGTAATTTCATCGGATAGGGTCTTTAACCCATCCTTGACCCAACCTTGACCTAATAAGGACAGAATTTTATTGTATTCCATTCAGAGTTCTCAAGAAATAGATGAGACATAGGAGTTTAAAAGAACAATATTTCTACTCAACATGTGCCTATGCTGTTATGTATCGCTACAGTGTGTCATGTATTCCGATACAAATTGTATTATCTTTTGATGAACATGACTTTGACTTTGAATTGGCATGATAGGAAATGTTAGTGCTTTCAATTTGAAGAAGGAAACCTAATTTCACCACTCTGTCAACGACAACAACAACAAAATCACTGTCCTTTAGTGGTGCTATCTCCTCCCATGATCCTTTGCTTATATTTTTTATTTTTGCATGAGACATGTGAACACACGATCCTTAAAGATGAAGTTGAGTTCTGGTCATGCGATTGCATTGTGAAAGAAACGGTGTGGAATAGATCAAAAAAAGTTGATCATGTAGCACATAAGTATTGGTGAGTACTGCAAGGTTCTGGAGTCATCAAAATGATCAGAAATTTGGCCCAGTCTTGGTAAAGAACAAGCACTATACACGGAAAGGTGTATATAGGACTACACCAAGATGTGGCATACAAATCGGGCCTCATTTTTAAGCTGTTACTTGTCATATTTAGAATATGAAGGCATTTGAAGAGCCATGCTTTTCAGGGAACATTTTTTCTCTAATGTCAACCAGAACTCAACCTTCTCTTTAAGTAACCCCGTCCATCTTCCCATGTCTTACAGCTTTGATGCATGTTTGTATTAACCAGCATATTTCCGGCAGTTGAGACCCTTGTGAAACATGTGGAACCTCTTTTTTCCCTCATTTTTGATATTCAGAGAGAGATATGCACTATCAAATTGTGATGCTTTTTTCAGATTCATCGTCATTTGATTTCAGTTTCACCCTTATGTAAATTTGACCTCCTCACAGCAAGATTAATCTTGACATGAAGAGGTCACTCACAGTTCATAGCATGTATCCGCCACTGAATCACGTGTACTATCTATTTCATGTCTAGATAGACTATATTATTACTTTAGTGTGATTCTGTTTTAACTGAATCACCGAAATGCTTATTTGAATCCAGAAAAGTAATGAAGAAGACAATGTTATCAGCTCCAAGCTGAAATTGAGTCAAAGTCTGCTTTGTTAAAAACAACTGTGACTGATTTCTCGTTAACATAATATGTTTCAACAACTTTTTAGTAACATAGCCAGCACTTGATGTCTGTATCCACTATCCATTCATGTTTTTGTGTTTGTTTGGGACTTTGGGTTTGTTTATTATGTGTAGATTTGTGTGTAGTGTTCAGATGGTAACTGTTTGTGTGTGTTTGTCTATTTTGTGATTAAGACTTGTACATTGTGTACAAAAGCAAGTCCAAGGTATGTTATCCCATGCGTTCCAAATTGCGTCAAAGATTTAAGCGTACCTTGTGATCAAAACAAGTGGCGAGCCCTGCTATGACTGGTATCATATATATTTATTTATGTCAGGGAAAATGATACTTTATATGTTAATTATTTGTAATATTCCATTACAATTGGTGATGTATGGATGCTAGGGCGTCATTTCACCAAAGTTCTCAAACATCCCATTTCACTTAAAACACACGTTTCAGTGGGATATCTGTGGACCTGTACCGTATTTGTAACGGTTTCGTGAATCAATGCGCATGTGTACAAATACATTGGACTTGCCCAAATGTGAATGTACAAGATTGAAGAATATCAAACAATCGTAACCAGGGGAATGTTTCACAAAGACAAAGATTGACTTTAAGTTGGACTTAACTATGGCAGGCCATTCACGCCACTGGTTGCTCCTACCATTGGTCTCTCAATTATGATCTTTAGATAATATGTTTTCCTTCATTAATGAACTATCAAAAAATGTTAATTCTGTAGATTTGTGACCGTGATTTGTACGTTCCTTGAGAAACCAATGCCAGGAATGTTTAGAAGAAATAGTGGCATGAACGTCCATATGTAAGTCCAACTTAAAGTGGATCGTAGTCTTTGTGAAACTCTCCCCTGTATCCTTACTTGTTAGTATGTATCCTTCTTGTACAATACAGATAGTATACGTACAACTAGTAAACCTTCTTATTCTGCATATTCGTCATGTGACTGCATGTTTCTTTGTAACATAGTTTTGATTTCTTTATCATATCTCATATGACATCTAGAATGAATATATCAGTCTTTGAATTGACCCCGAGATGGTGATTTTGTTGAGAAAAATACCTTAGATTTTTTTTTATTTATTTACAGATATGTGGTTAATGCCGAGAGATAAGGACTGAGAATTTAAAAAATAATTTAAAAGCAACAAGGAACGTCAATCTGGCAATGAGATGGTATTCCAAATAAACTGATTTTTTAATAGACCAACACAATATACCGGTATGCAAAATCAGAAAACTTGCTGGAGACTGCTTATCACCTACACAGATATGCATGTATGGGACAAGGTGTGGTGATGTGTCATGTGACAGCCAATCAGATGTGAGCTTTAATCAGTCAGTAATCCTGAATACTTCTTACTCGTGAAGAGTTTTATTTTTCTGATTACTCGGCAGTTGCAAATCTTATGTCCAGTTGCCTGCAAAAAAATAACACTCTAAAATTTGTTTTGCATTGAACTCTATGCAAATTTATGGGGGCTCTTTTCTGATTTTCGGGGGCTCTTTTGGGCATTTCGGGAGCAAATTCACCCTGAGCCCCCTTGTATTTTTTTCACTGTTCCAGCTGCTGAGGCAGATATTTATTTGTGGCTTTTAACTTTAAATCAATATATTTTGGTTAATTCTCTGAGGGTTTTTGTTCATCATTACCAGAATTCATCACTAACTGTAACTTTAACGTGTGTTATGTCAGCTTCTGCAATAACCTTTCTTCTTAACCGATATTCATGTGTTTACTGTTCAAGTATTCAATGGCTTGCATCCTGTCTTCCATTCTTAACAGGCAACATCCCAACGACCGGGGTAGGAAAGGTCGCAGTAGAGGATCCTGATATCCTAGAAGACAAGACCTACACTGCAGAAGGAGAGTTTCCAGACGGTTTCCAAGTAAGTCAACTTCTCTACAGCTTCCTCCTTGCTATGTATGCAGAAGAACGGTCTGAAATCTTCCGTGGCTCGAAAGAGTTGACACCTTTGTGATTCTCAGTGGATTAACTGTTGACACTATGAACATGACAGACAAAGAAGAGGACAAAATATACAGTTCCTCATTCTACCCTCAACAATTGCTGATGTAGACAAATGAATATCCCTTCATTGCTATTATGTAAAAATGTGTAGAACAGGTGAATATGCATGTGACACCTGTTCTACACATTTTTACATAATAGCAGTGAAGGGATGTTCCTTTGTCTACCACAGCAATTGTTGAGGGTAGAATGAGGAACTGTATATTTTGTCCTCATCTTTGTCCGTCATGTTCATAGTGTGAGCGATATCTAAAACTTATTGTGTATACTGATTGCACACTTTAATAGGCCATGCCTATGAATGTATTTCTTAAAAGTTTATAAAGTCTTATCCCTTTTATGAATGATTCAGAAAGGCTGTAAAATGACTCTGGAAAGCTTAAAAGAAGAGCTTGTAATTTGAATAAAATATGATATGATAACCACAAGAAAATTGTTAGAAGAAAATCTTACTCTATTGAATCCAAGAGCTTCTCTGAATGAAACAGATATCTTTACATTGACGATTGTATAAGATGAGAAATTATCTAAATTAAAGAAATTTGTAGATTTGAGAGAATATAACTTGCATATTCAGTGGGGTTAATCCCGAGTCATATCAGGCTAAGGAGTCAACAGATTGATACAGAATATGTGATGAAAACCCTCTCCCTCCCCCCAAACAGGAGAAACAACATTTAAAGCTTATCTGTACTAGTTTATAGGAGGGATTATACCTGCCTGCAAGGACACTGGACTGGTGGTTATCTAATCAACTCAGCTCTCAATTAACATAAGAAAAAGAGGATCATGGGGACCAATGGTCACCGATTAAGCAATGTTTTCTATATAGAGGGAGCAAGTAGCTACAAGTAGTACAGTGTGGCTTTAAAACAACATATAATGAGAATTTGTTCATGCTTTGCAGCTGGATACAGACACCGGTGATATCGTCATGCTCGAAGGCACCCCAGCCGGCATCTACACCATGCAAGTCATGGTTTCCGATGGCGGCATGTTCCCGGACGTCGTCTCAACGGTCATAGTGACGGTCAAGGATATCCCGCAGGAAGCCGTCTTCAGCTCGGGGTCCATCCGATTCTCCGGCACGACAGCGGAGGAGTTGATCGATCCCAACGCCGAGGGGGTCAGCAAGCTGGACAGCCTCAAGGTCATCCTGGCCGAGGCTGCGGGAGCCCAGCTGGAGAACTTTGATATCTTCAGCGTGCTGAACGTGGAGGGTATGGAGAGGACGGTGGATATCCGGTATGCTGCTCACGGATCACCCTACTACCCCGCGGACAAGCTGGATCTGGCTGCGCTCTCTGTATCGGATCAGGTAGGACTCGTTTCATATTACTATCAGGTTGTGAGGTGTGATGTAGTGAATAGACCAGTTTACTGACGTATTCAAAAGTATAGATGTTTCTTTCTTGGGGAAGAGTTATTTTATGAACCTGTTAATTAATAAATGAACTAAAATACTTAAAATCCAGTCTGTATACTTTACTTGTTGCTATGTTGGGCAAGCGTTCAGGGTGTCAATATAACAATACTGCTAAAACAAAATACAATTTCATGCTTACAGATTTCTACAGATTAATTCATTTATAAAAGAAAACAATATAATGTACTATGATACAGTATTAATAACTTAAATTCAAAATGAGTGTTCATTGAGTGTTCATAGCTCATAATACTGGGTATTTTATAGAACACCAAATGACCAAATACCTTGGACTTGTCCTAGTATAGATATACAGCTTCTATTACTAGAATATATCCCCATAATCATGTTACTGAATTGTTGAATGTTAAGTCTCAAACTCATGATCGTAGCCTTCATAGTACACAAGACACATTTATGTTCCAAATACCCCCATATGAAACCAAAGTAACCCTCGGAGACCGGTGATTTCTTTGTGCTGCCCCTAAATTATGGAACAGATTACCACTAGAAATAAGGAAAGCCCCATCACTAGAAAATTGTTAATCAAGACTGAAAACTTACTTCTTCATGTAATATATGTAGCACGGCATTTATGAGCTCTTGCAGCGCAGTAGAATATATCCACATAGTTATTGCGCTTTACAAATGAATATATTATTATTATTATAAGTTTCACCTACGTATATGCTTCCTACAGATCGCTGCTCTAGGATTGGACATCGCCCAGCTCCCTGTCGACCTGTGTGTGAAGGAGAATGTCTGTGAGTCCTCCTGCACCAATGTCCTGGTGGTGGATCCCACACCCACCGTGGTGGACTCTGGCTCCGCCTCCTTCGTGGCAATCACGTCTGTACTGCAGGCTCAGTGTATATGCGGCGCCAGGACGGAAGCTCCGGGTTCTTGCGATTCCATTCCCTGCCTCAATGGAGGCACTTGTGTTGATGTCCATGGTGGAACTTACAAGTGAGTTTGAATTGGGGAATTCCCCATCTTCCTCCCTCGTTAACCACTGATTGGCATCATGTGGTATGTAAAAAGAATGCTGATGTTTTAAAGCTTATCGTTATGACGGAAATTACACAAATCAAATTTGTTTCTCCATAATGTTAATAGAGAGTCACTGAAAGTATATGTACTTTGCAGATTTATTTTTTGCTAAGAGCTTACGAGACCATTGGATCGGTCGTAAGGATTAGCTTGAAGTAAGACGGCAAATTAGATCACCCTACTGTTTTGTGATGTCCTTCATACGACTATGGACAGGACATTCAGTTGTCTAAATCTTACATACATGTTTAAATAGAAAGTTTTGGAGAGAAATGGCGAATAATGTAATTGCTGTGAACAATCTAAAAACATGTCCACTAAAACCTGTGATGCCTTTGTTCCCTGTGTCTAGATGCGAGTGTCCTTACCTGTTTGACGGACCAAACTGCCAGCAGACCAAGCGTAGCTTCAACGATGGCTACGCCACCTTCTCTACCCTGAGGCAGTGCGAGGAGACCAGCCTTTCCATCGAGTTCATCACAGAGACTCCCAGCGGTACCCTCTTCTACAACGGTCCCATCCAACCCACCGAGGTTGACGATGCCATCGATATGATCCTTCTGGAGCTGACGAATGGCAAGGCCAAGCTCACCATCAACCTGGGATCGGTTGATGGAACCACCCTTAACCTGGAGCTGGAGGTGCCTAAGGATAACCTGGGAGATGGCCAATGGCATCGTATTGATGTATACCGCAATGGAAGGGTAAGGACTGCTCCCATCCTATCACTTGTAGGGTAAGGTGATCAGATGTCGTTTGGCAAGATATTAATCTACATTTGCCACTCTCCACCCAGGTGGTAAATGGGCACCAGTAGGAAGCAATTCCTTGAATGCTGTGAGTGTCGAAATTGGCTGCCTAGCTGAGCCAGGATAATAGTTGGAGCGCCTTGAGCACCATGCATGGTGGATATGTGCAATATATAAATATCCAATATTATTATTGTTATTATTATCATCCCATAGGAAGTGAGAGGGCTAAAGTTATCGCTAAAGGTTCGTTCAGATATGATGCATTGATGTAAATGAATGGCCACTGCGCACAACAAGGTCATGCGCGTATTCACTTAGCTCTGTGTTGAACGATACAGAAACGTGACATATCTGAACGAGGCCCGATGACAATATCCCCTACATTGATGTATCTGTAAAACATGTGAGGAAATATGAGTTGTTGGAGCAGTAAGCCCTTGTTCATCTTGTTCTTAAGAGATGCTTGAGACTTGAAGGCCATGACATCAATTTGGAAGCTTAGTTGTGATATATTTCATGACTTAAAGAGCCTTCAAATGAGTCACAATTATGCCCTTGTGAATAGTGAATTACAATACACTTATTCTAAATTTTCAGAACATGAATTATGAAACAATCCAGCACTCTAACACTCTTTGTGCCTTGTGATTTTTTTTTATTGGTCCACGTCTAGTCTGTTGAGATGACAGTAGACCGATGTGAGGATGCACCCTTCGCAGAAACCTCATCCTCATCCACGCTAGATACCTCCAACTGTCGTATCAGTGGAGAAACACCAGGCGAGAACAAGTAAGTTTTTCCATTCGATTTAAACAAATCTTTGATACACTTTTTCTATAGTTAGCCATTATATCTACTATAAAAAAAAAATCATCATCTGTTGAAAGCCAGAAGGGTGTTAAATCTGTATTAAAGTATAGGACTTAATGCCCTGCTTGCTCTCTACAGACAAAATGTTGTGTTTCAGACATTATGGGGCCCCTTGCATAAATTTGTACGTTATATGCAATTCAAAATTAAACAGAACTTAATTTTCACCAGTAAGGATTGCGTATTGAGGGCTTGTTTGAATGCAACTTTTTATGTATGTGGTGTGTCTTCGCCTGCCGGAGACTGCGAGCATCCTCAGAATGAATTTGGACTGAAAGTTTCAGGAGTCAAACTGTGAAGGTAACATGTTTTCAGTCCCTTTTCAGACTAATTGAGGAAAACCAACTGATATCCTCGAAAAGAGCATTTTTGTAATTAAGTTAATTGTATTAATCAGATCAATCTTTTCACGGATTTAGAAAGCAAAATCACGTTAACACCTTCCAGTCAGGACCCATTGTTAACCTTGGTCAAACTTCCAGTATAAATCGCTTGATTCTCTCAGATTCCTGACACACTTGTTTTCCAATGAAATGTAAACCGCTTGATTTTCTTTGCTTCATGAATGTAAACACACCTCTTTTTAACGATATATTAAATGCTTGATTGATTTTCTCAGATTCCTGAATGTAAACACACCTCTATTCCTGGGAGGCATGAGTCCTGATTACAACCCGGACGTGGTCGTTCCAGGAGGATTCGATGGCTGCATCAAGAACCTCGTCTCTGATGGTTTCCTCTACGACCTCGCCGATCCTGGAATATTTGACAAGAGTGACTCGGGATGCTTGCGTACCGATGGGCAGTGCACAGTAGACGGCGAACCTGTCTGTGAAAATGGAATCTGTGAGGCCGATCTTGGCAGTTTCGTCTGCATCTGCTTCCCTGGATTCAATGGAGAATTCTGCAGTATAGGTGAGTTGTTAGTTATTGGCGTGAGAGTTGCATTTGATCCACATTGATCGCATGTACTTCGGTTGATCACACACTATCTCTCTCTAATACAGGTTGTAATCGAACCGTTGCTCCTGCATGACTTTGCTTTGGATACCTACTTGACCAACCAGCTTTTAAAATACATCACTTTCTTTACTGTTGGAACACCTTTTCCACTTGTTTTATCGTCATCCAAAGGAACCCCTGTACGACTTAGCAACGGATAGCTACATAACGTACCAGCTTTAAGACAGCTCCTTGTATGACGATGCCCGATCCTCTGTTAGATTATGGTTGGTTATCAAACCAATGGGATTTTTTTTAATTTATTCATTTTCTTTACTGTTGGAACACTTTGTCCACTTTTTTAACATCCAGAGCTGCCCCCGGTACGGCTTAGCAACAGATAGCTACGTAACGTATGAGCTTTTAGACAGCTCCTTGTACAACGATGCCCGATCCTGTGCTAGATAATGGTCGGTTATCAAACACATTGGATTTTTTTAAAATTTATTTATTTTCTTTACTTTAGGAACACATTTCCATTTTTTTATCATCATCCAAAGGAGCCCCTGTATGACTTTGCAACGGATAGCTACATAACGTACCAGCTTTTAGACAGCTCCTTGTACAACGATGCCTGATCCCCCGCCAGATAATGGTCGGGTTATCAAACACATGGGATTTTAAAAAATGTATTTACAGTCAAACCTGCTTTAGTGACCACCTGTCTACAATAAGCACATTTTTTGTTTCCCTTGAAAATGGTTTCTCATTGAAACATGTACTAAAGGAACCTGTCTACAAAGACCCCCTGTCTACAACAAGCACATTTTTTGTTTCCCTTGGGCGGTCACTGTAGACAGGTTTGACTGTATTTTCTCTACTGTTGGAACACTTTGATCACTTTTTTTAAAATCTCCATCCAGTGCTGCCTCCGTATGACTTTGCAACGGATAGCTACATAACCTACGAGCTCCTAGACGAGTCCTTGTACAACGATGCCCGATCCTCTAACTACCATATCATGGTGAGGTCAAGACAAGAGAATGGACTCATCTGGTCAATCTCCAGTGCTAACACCTATGAATACATTAGAATGGAGGTGAGCTTCTTTCCAGTTATGATAACAAATCTAGCGATAAAGATGGTATACGTTGTGATATTGTGTAGAGTACTTATTGGATAACTCTTTAGCCCTTGTCTGTAGATTGAAAAAAATAATTCCACTCTTGCTATCCACATCCTGTGCACTGAGGACAATTGCTTTGGGCTTTATTTCATCAAAGATTAAAGGTCAGGTTTGGGTTGCAGTTGGATAGTCAATAAAGTTTAGGTTTTGGGTTAAGGTTAGATGTACCTGGTAGTAGTCCAGTGTTACAGTTGGAAATTCAGTCAGTGTGATATATTGACTGCAAGGGGGTGTTTCACGAAGATCTTAAGTTGAACTTATCATTAAAGAAGATCACAAATATCTCAACTAATGTATCACTAGAAACTGGTAAGCTAACAGATGGCCATCGGACAAGTTTTAGGTCAACTACATATCGGGTGATTTATGAAAATACAAATACAACCACCTCCATAGCAGCTGGGATATACTAGAGATTCGCCAGAAAAATAATGATGTTTTAATGACGTCACTATATGGACCAACACTGCCCAAGCAGACGACATCCCATAGAGAATAAACGTAATTCCAAAGCTTTTATTTCTCAAATTATAATGAGTTTAGTGTATATAAATGTAATGGCATGTCAAACCATTCAAAAGGGGATATGACCCGATTCTGATAACTAATATCTTTTGCTTGTAAATAGACAGGATAGGGGTTAATTAACAATCAAAGAAACCAGACTTTCAAATTGAAAAGTCCTGGAATGATATTAAGGATGGCATTTGTTCCCTCTTGAAACGCCGATCATACACCGGTGTGTGCAGCTGAATATACAATGGCGTCTTATTTTGTTTACAAGCGACAGATTCCTTTATTTTTGTATCGCTGCATTTGTCATCAAAATAAAACCATGCGCTGGGTTTAGAGTGAGGCAATAGATTATACATTTAGCCTGACGGTAGTGAAGTAAGAGAAAGAACTCAAAAGAAGATGAAAACACAGGCACTGAAAATGTGTGAGATGTCATGGGACATCGTCTGCTTGTGCAAGTCATGTCCATACTGTGATCTCACACATCTCAGCAGCGTTTGGAGAGCTCTTCAGGTGCTATGCCGGGGCTGTATTTAAGCGTTTTGTAATTTATAATAATCATTACTTCGAATGTTTCCAAGCATTGAATTTTTATAACCTTGTTGAATCAAAGTTTCAACTTTGCAATAATGAAAATAAAGTTAGTTTTTAAAATCAATGAATATCTATTTTAAGTCAGACTTCAAAATTATTGAGAGCCTTTTGTAGCCTAAAAATAAAATATATTCAAAAGCGAATAAAAAAGTATTTTAGATTTTTTATAAATTCCACATCAAGAACATGAAATCTCCTTAATAATAGGAAATATGAATGATTTGAATCAACATTTTATGCCTTTTAAAATTTGTACAAAATATTCTCAAAGATGGAAACGGCTTTCCATAAATGCTAAGTCCAACTCAGAGATAAGTTCAACTTAGGATCTTTGTGAAACACCCCCAGGACTATTGCTTCCTCTTAGATGTGTCATGGAACTTCTCCATTACCTTGGGAGTGTTCCAGTCAGTCAAGGTTTGATAGGCACAGACATGTCAATTCAAACCATGATGATGGAGCGAGAAACATTGTAGACAAAATATCTTGCTATTTACTATAAAGCAGAGTACCATTGTATATGAAAGTCTTTGGTAATAGGAGACCCCAAAGTAGCTGAATATTTGTGTGTGAAATGTTGTTCACAAAGGCTACCAGCTTTCTTTTACGCAACAATGAAAAGAAAAAGAATCTCATCATCCATCTTTCCCCCTTATGTCATCTCTTAGATGGTTGCTGGAGAACTCCAAGCCGACTGGCATCTTGGAGATAAACCTGTGTCTGTCACCATGGGCAACTTCAGCATCAACGACGGGGCGTGGCACGCCATCAACTTTGATCGTTATGACTCCGTGGTGACCATCAAGATCGATGGGGGAGGCGGAGTCAAGGAGATCCAGAACAGGGAAAGTGCATTCTCTGGATTGGACATTGACAGCAACTCCCTGGTCATCGGAGCATTTGTGGACCTCAACACTGTGACGGACGACTTCATGGGTAGGGCCAAGTTCTAGTGTTATTCTTGCATTATTCTGCACTAAAAGAACTTCACTTGAAAAGGAGTATTAATTCAATTGTCATGTAAACTACCGTCTTGTCCCGTTCTAGTCTCTGTTGGCATCCCTCCTTTTTTGTAGTTCCTTTTGTAGTTACGGACTTGTTAATCGAATTACTCATTATTCATAAGTGTCATTTGAGGTGTTCACCCCTCTGTTTCCAATATGTATTTCTACATTTGTTGTAAATGTTTATAATTGATTCGTAATGTTTTGTTGGAAACACAAATAAATTCAAATTCAAATTCAATATCAGAACATATTACTACAAGCAAGCACGTGCTAAGACAGTCATATTGATTAATTGTCACAGCTTGTCTTGCATAGAAGTTGAGTTTCAAAGTCTTAGGGTTAATCATGTTGCACTCATGGAATCAATTTTTTAATAATTTCTTCTTTTTCTTACCTCAATGAAATATTCTTTATTATTGTCATACTTTCAGCAGCACCCCAAAAGTGAAATCAAGATGATTGGTGGTAAATTGGAGAAACAATCGGTGTCTTGACCTTGTGACCATATCCTAAATGTGTAACACTTTCTCCTTGGCAGGCTGTATGAATGACCCTAGGATAGACAACAACTTCCTCGGTATGGAGGGCAGCAATGAGTATGCCACAGCCACCCAGTCTGCTGGAGTGTCAGAAGGTTGTCCCTCGGAGGTCTGTGACAGCAACCCTTGCCCTGGACAAGACCTAGTCTGCACAGACTACTGGAGATTCTATGAATGCGAGTAAGTTTGTCTTTTCACCAATCCCACCACTGCCACCATTAGAATGATTTTTTTTTATGTCTCCGCTGCAAAGTAGCCGGAGGCATTATTTCAGCCAGTTTCTTTGGAAGATAGTTCCATAACCAGAACTCAAGCTTACCCTTAGAGATGCTGTTGACCATTCAAAAATATTACAATATGATTTTTCTTTCTTTTTAATCCAAAAATTGTCATAACAAATTTTGCGGCATGGAATATTTGCGTATTGAGAAATTTCATTTTTTATATGCACGTTGACTTTTCAGTTATGACAGTGATCTCTAGTTCTGGTAGCCAAAAGGAAATTTGCAATGGAAGTTGTTGGAAATGACCTCTCAAAGATGTACATGTGCCAGATATTTGAATTTTCCATCCATGATTTTCGATTAATTTTTGTGTAATTATAAGAAAGAGTATCCAAATCGGTCATCTTCAGTAGGTCAAATCCTACTGCTTGTCTCTGTGTTGTATAGAAGGACACTGCTGATGATAATGTAAGAGGTTCATAGAAATCCATACTTAAACATTTGCCTATTTCTTTTAAGCATTCTAATTACATGAGGAAGTTAACATCTAAAACAGGGATGCAAGTTATTTGTTCATCTCCCGTTTGTTTGTTGTTCTAAGTACTCCATTAAAGTAGCAAACTTCACTGCAGCATACAATGATTTATTTGTAAAGTTTGAACTAAAATAAAAGAAATATGACAAAGTGTTTTGGGGTACTGAACCAAAGTATGAATGGATCCTTTAACCCTCAATCTGGTCTATACTTGCTCCGACAGGTGCCCTGTTGGTGAGGAGCTCTCGGGACCAGAGACCTGCTTGGCCATCATCGACTGTGACCCCAACCCCTGCTACAATGGAGGAACATGCACAGAGGGGGTTCCCACCGGCTTCAACTGCACCTGCGCTCCCACGTACTATGGAACACAATGTGAAGCCACGATTGGTGGACAAGGAGCATCACTGGGCATCACTCCCCTGGGCATCATCCTCATGATCATCTGCATTCTGCTGATCATTAGTAAGTCACTAGAATATAGGTCTTGGGACTGTCTTACAATGAGGTGCAATTGTATACAAATAACAAATGAAAAACATTCATTATTTGTTTTATACAACATTGAAGTAGATCTAATAGAACATAAAATCTTTCAACAAATTCTGCTTATATTAAAGATAAATTAAAGTTGGAGTCAAGCCTTGTCAATTACATTCAGATTGCCTTCACGTCGGATGCACGCAGCATAAAACAATGGGATACGCACAGGGCAGAGAGGGTACGCAGTCTGCATATAACCAAAAACGCACGCTCGTGGAATAGTACCAAAAATGCATGCCCGTGCAATAGTATATCTATTGTATATCATGTGACCAGTAATCCTCCAATCAAATTACAAGGATCTCCTTAGGTGTTGTATAAATCCAATTTGATCATCAGTAAGTCACTAGAATATAGGCCTTGGGACTGTCTTACAAATAGGTGCAATCGATCCATATTGAGTATATGTTCTTTAATTGAATGTAAGTTTGCAGTCTTCTAAAGTACACAGTTGTGGTTGATACCAAGTTATGATTGATTAGAATCAATCATAGTTCTTACAAGACAGTACCCTGTCCCACCTCACCATTTCCCTCATCAAAAAACCTTTAGCTGTGAGATCTTTTCTTTGAGTACATTGTATTGTCTGTTTGGATTGTACCTAAAAACCTTTATTTCTATGAAATGGTAATCTTGTTTTCATCTCAGTTCTCCTCCTTGATACCAAGATTCAATCCATTAGAATCAATCATAGTTCTTACAACACAGTGCCCTGGTCCCACCTCACCATTTCCGTCATCAAAAAAACTTAATCTGACAGATCTTTCCTTTGAGTACATTGTATTATCTGTTTCGATTGTACCAACATTTTTTATTTCTATTAATTTGTAATCTTGTTCTCATCTCAGTTCTCCTCCTTGGCTTGGTGCTCTACACCCGACAGCGGGATCGCAAGTCCGCCCTCACCTTCGCCATCGATCCCGAAGACGACATCAGGGAGAACTTCATCAATTACGACGAGGAAGGCGGAGGAGAGGAAGATAACGACGCCTACGATCTCAGCACGTTGCGTAAACCCGTGGATGCTATCAGCGCTGGTAGTATAGAGAAGAAGCCGGCCATGCCTGTATCAGAGGTACCCGTTGGTAACAGACCATCCGGTAAGTACTACACTAATTGAGAATAATACCTTGGTCAGCAGTGTGTGTATTCAATTCAATACTTGAATTTTCATTTCATTTTTTTTCCTTCATTTTGTTAATTTCCATTTCCAACAAAATAAATAAAGTACATGGAATTGCATTGTACATAGTAAAAAAATGAAACTTCACAATATATTTGTAATTGGTCCACAGTGTACAACAGGCATATAAAACAGGTTGGTCAGTAAACTGAGTAGATAAACAACCGACATAACTGCATAACATGAATCTCCAGTGGTCAAGAATCAGTAGATTTAAAGTCTTTCTGGTAAAGGGACAAGATTCAAGATTTTTTTTATCCTTCGTTTTTAACGCCCCAACTTTCATTTTCAACATGGAAAAAATGAATTAAAAGGTTTTCAAAATAATGCCTCTCTCCAGACAAATGCAATGTATTGGTATATATTTTTGAATTAATATTCCAGGGCCCTGTCTTATAAAGATTTGATATCAATCGCAACTTATTTGCGATTGATATCAACTCTGTACATTAGAGATAGGAGACTGCAAACTTTGTAAGATGAACCCAGGACTCGGTAATAAGTTTGAATTAAGAATTATTATGAATCTTTCTCCACTTTCAAGTACTGTAGTCATCTTAGTTGAAATAGGTTAACTCTTTCAACCTCTAATACGAATTTGGGTTAAATAGAGATGACGAATCATGGTAGATTCCTGAATAATTCATTCACGAGAACTTCATGAGATGTCCTCTTTCAAATTCTCAATGTCTCCTAAATTCTAGTATATTTTTAAAGCGCTTAGATACATTTGTATTAAGCGCTATATAAAAGCTAAATATTATTATTATTATTATTATTAAATTGCTTTGTCCTTTTTCTATCAGGCGTTGATCCCAACGTAGGTGACTTCATCAATGACCGCCTGAAAGGGGCCAACGACGACCCCGAAGGGCCGCCGTACGACGAGCCCCACGTCTACGACTTCGAGGGCGACGGGTCGTCGGCCGGCTCCCTCAGCTCCCTCAACAGCAGCAGCACCGAGTCGGAGCAGAACTACGACTACCTCAACGACTGGGGACCACAGTTCAGGAAGCTTGCCGACATGTACGGCAGCTAGAAGGGGAGGAGGGTGGACTGTGTGTGTGTGTTTGCGTTTCGCAGCATTTGCTCTAGTACTTGACGTTTTAAACTCTATTCGTAAGAATTGGTTTAAAAGTGTGATTGATTACAGTTGTCATGTGATAAACCCTTTAGCACCTTCCGACTATTGTCCTTTTCTCACTTGGAGAGTTAACTGGATATTGTTTTGCAAGGTTCTTTAATTTAGAGAAAGTAAATTCCCACCAACAAAATTCTTTTTGGTGAAGCATAAACATCAGACTCCCCAAAGGTAAAGCCAATGTGTATTTCATCATAATAATTTGCCGTTGTAACAGATAAACGTTTACAGGGAGTATGTGGAGAGTGATATTCAGGTGCTAAAGGGTTAATCACTCTTAAAACATGATAGTTTTAGATGTTTACTTGTACAAGAAATCATTGCTTACATGTACATTCTAGACAATTCTAATCATCGGGGGATAGTAGTTGCGTGACCGTCCTTCATCTAGAACTAATGTGGGTGATGAAGTTCTTGTGTAAATGTATTTTAAATTTGACGTTATTTTGTTAAGTTAAAAACCAAATATTTGAGCAAATTTAGAAAATCTATGTAATGATAGATTTCTTTCTTCATAAAAAGGTTGTTTTTAAAGAAGATCAGTTTAATTGCATTTTCTGTGTTAAAATCAGTAATTTTTATTCTTCAGTGCAAGTAATTTATGAATGTACTTTTTCCCAAAATACAGTTGCTGTAGTCCTTATACCAGATGTATGCACTGGAAGTATACTTTTGCAAAAATTATATTATCTTTGTGGCGTCATAGAAATATATGTAAATGAGCATTTTGATTAACTTGATGACAAATGACCGAAAAGCAGTATCAGATTTATAAAACAAATTGAAAATCCTGTTCAGAATAAATGATACAAATTCAATTACACCAAAGAAATGCCAAAATGAAATATTTTTAGTAGCTAAAATTTGTTTAATGAAGAAAACAAGTAGAGAGCTTTAATCCTCCTTTTTTTATAAATATGAAACTGAATTGGATGTAAATAATATGATTTCAGTACTGATATTTTAAAGCATGTATAGTTGCTAAAAAAGAAAAAAAAATTGGACAGTCTTTTGCAATCTGTCAAGCAATCAAGCATTTTTAGAAATATTTTGTCATGTATGTTTGGGAATTTGAATAGTTTGTTTGCATGGCATATGCATGGCGGTTTATGAAGTTTGAAGTAAATGGTAATTAGAACACAGTCGTAAATCTTGTTTCTCTGTGTTCCAATTGACATAAAAAACATGCATTGTGATTTTTTTTTAAATAAATAATTGTGAGGATTGTTTGATCATGCACTGTGATAGCTTGTGTACATTTAGAAATTGCGAACCTATTTTCTACAAAGGGATGGAACTTCCGGAAGAGTGGTCATCAAGTTTTACAGATTTCTTTTTTTTTAATTCAGTAAATCATCTCGTCAGCTGTCTTCATTGCTGTTTAATACACCAGTAGTACTAGTCAGCAAAGCGCGTGTTTTCATGCTTGAATCAGTTATTCTTAGAAACTGCCAATTTAAGACCATAACTTACAAGATACTGCATTTGTTTAGTAATCATGCTTGGCTTCAAACAAGATCATTATCAGTATACCCAGATATCGGGTGCTAGGTGCTCCAGTTCCAATGTTTGTTGTTTTTGTTAGGCACTGAATAACAGATTGAAGGTTTGTAAACATGTGGGGGTGTTGTTCTCTCTCTCTCTCTCTCTTCTGCTTGAGTGCACCAATGTGTGAAATATAAAATCATACACATGTATTGGGAGGAGAGGAAATACTACATTCTTAACACTAGCACCTTTAATACATGAGCACCATACACTAGCACCTTACACTCTCCATGAAAGAGAACTCTCACGTTAACCGTGAACTTGTTCAAGCTGCTAGCAGTCGTTTGCTGATTTTTGCTTTAACCGATGATTAATGCAGTAAAGATGCTGCTGGAAGATCACTCTTTTTGCGTTGTGTTGAGTGAAAATATTTTTAAATCAAAGTTCATTTTGAAATTGTTTTACTGAAAAGGTGAAGAAATTCGTGATTTCAAACAGTAACTGCGTGATTATAATGTTATTTGCTATGTGCAGAGACTGATGAAAAAATTCTTTGAAATCTAACCCTTTTTTAAACCGGTAATCGATACAGTAAACAATATTGCAGTGCCTTTTATAGCTTTTAATGATAATGATAACTATTCGTTTTTAAAACCTGTAACACTTATTGCATTTGAAATACCAAATATATTTGTGCACATGCCAAGGTACACATATTCAATTGTAAATATGCAGCAAGTATTCAAGAAATATTCACACGTACTCATGTATTCAATCGTTTTTGCTTTCATTCACAGGAAAAATATTCATGTTTGTGTTAATGTGGGAAGGGGCCTGAAATACTTAATTTAAATAACAAGGATTTTGTATGAACAACAATTATTAGGGAAACGGCTCCAGTAACAATTTTTTTATTTCTTATTTATAATTGTAATGCCTGTGTAATTTGCAAGTAGTCAATTTTCTTGTGTTAAAATCGATTCTACTTTTGTGTGTGTATTTATGATGTTAATTTATCATTCTATTTCATCAGTGCTCTTTAAGGGGACCTGTTATCCAAACAGTTATTTCTATATCGTGAATATCAAAAGGAACCAAAATCAATTTCATTCTTCCCAAACCATATAAAAACATACTAATGGTTAAAGAACATAAAAGGGGAAATATACGTTTGTTATTTTGAAGCCTGCATTGAAGTAAGAGGAGTTTCCATGTGTGTCAACTTTAACTCCATGTCTACTCCCAGGCTGCTTCTATCTCCACAAATAGTCAACATTTTGATATTAAACTTGTAATATCTGTTTCACAAAAGGATATTTACTCTGATTTTGTGAATATTCAATACCACAATTATGGAACCCAAATGCACAGACCATTTGTATCTCTGATTTTGGTGACAGGTTCCCTTTAGATTACTGAGATAATATTCTGATAATCTATTTAAGATTTATGTATATACTTTGTACATGATATGGTTAAACCACCAAAGCAAGTTTGATAAGAAATGATGTATACAATCAAATTCATTCTGTGTGTTCATTACTTCTTCCTAATTAATAGCTTAACAGCCCAGCTTTTCCATGATAGTTTAAAAATTACACACTAGCTCTTCCTGTAGCAGCAGTATTCTCACAGAGATTAAAGTTTGATATTTTGCAAAAGTTTACTATTGTACATAAAGGTAGGTCTTAGATGTGATGTTTGTATATCTTCAAATCTTGGAAAGGAAATTGTACAAGTTTTATGTTCTCGATTGTGTAGTATTTTAGCCCTTTGACTTTGTTTTTATCGTCTTTTGAAAGCCAAAAAGGATGTTAAATCTGTATTGAAATATACGACTTATCGCCCCTCTAGCTCTCAATAAAACATTGTATTCCTTGCCTGATGAAAACTTTTTTAATTACGATTGTTAAAGTTTTTATAACTTCAACTTCAGCTTCAAATTAAGCGTTTGCTTAAAGTTGGACAAAATAGATCCACACAAATTTTCGGTTGACACAAATATATTTACTTTGTAAGGCTTTTACCTACAGAGGATAGCAGATTTTGTCACAGGCGGTAAAAACTAGCCGCAGGCGGGGGCAATGACAGCCCCGATTTGGGAGAGAATGCTATTATTTGTAGGGGAGAAGCCTTCCAAAGTAACTCAAACAAATGATTGTGTCAACAGAAAAATTGTTCTGATCTAATGCACTGTTCAGATGTACTTAGTAGTAACAAATACTAATACACGTTAAATTTTCCACGACTTGAATTCTTGAAAGAGTTTGAAAATTCTGTGACAAGACTTTTTCTTCATAACTTGTTCAAATATTTTAAAATCCTATTAAGATCTTTATTTATCAGCACTATGTAATTGATTAATTTATTGATGCCCCTGTGCTTTGTTTTTATATGATATCAGTACTTCTCCAAGTCTGTAGTTAGGAACTGTCTTTGAACAAGAGACTTATTGTAAATTTCTAGAGAAATTTCTATGTGCGTTTCATTCTCTGTATTTTCAGTCGGTGTCATAAATTGGGCTTTTTGCTAGTACACTGCATCTAAATGGCGTAGTTGTAGACACAAAAAAATTGCTGCTTGTTTTTACATTTTTCATGCAGGTTTGAAATAAATCCATTAGAAATATTTAAAAAAACAGGTTGTTTTTTGTTGTGATTATGTTGGACAGAATCGATAGAGATAAAGAAATTAAGGAAGGCTAAAGATGTATAGGGAGAGGACAAAAAGTAGATTACAGAAGAGGAGGAAGAGACATGAGAAAAGGACGGAGGAAAAGAAAGGGGAGGAGACTAGTAGAGATATGAAGGGAGGTAGTAAGAGAGGGAGGGAGAGGGCGTTAAAAATGTCTCTTTTTTATTTTTTATCCGTTGAAATTTGATTTAAAGGATTTGTTGCAGAAGACGCTACACAAAATAATGTCAGATAAATAACCATGCACTTTGAAGGCATTTGCGGTCTGAAAACAGAACTCGACTATCCCTTTAAACAAGACCAATGACCTATGTTTTATCTTTTTTTTTAGAATAAACGATATTGCCATAAATATGTTTTGTACACAAATCACAAAAATGAGCGATTTTGGGGCTGACATGCCAAGACAAAAGGTCACATGACTTTGTAACTACACGTCCGATTTTCATAAAAATTGTTTTAAAAGATGCTTAAGACTTGAAAGAAAAAGGTCCTGAAAGGAAAACTTTATATCTGCCGCGGTTCTGGAGTAGTGGCTAAATTACTACAGGGGGGGGGGGTTTAAACCAGCATCAACATAACTAAAACGAACTACCCCTTTTTTGCTACGATGCATGAAAAGTGTTTTATTGCAATAAAAATGTGAAAACATCTTTGCAATTGGACGTAAGTTACAGAAAATTGACAACAAAATAAGTTTATGAATTTTAAAGATTTTAAATATTCTGAATCTAAACTAATCCCTAATTCTAAGATACTGGTGTATTTGTTGATACCCATTATGGCAAAACATCAAATACGCTTGTATACACTTAAAGTACGATTACTACATTGTCTAATAAACATTTGAGAAATTTACAAAAACAAATTATATAACCAATAACTAATAAAAAACAGGAAAAAATCAATCAGGAAAAACTCTGGAAAACCTTTGGATCCACTTTTCCAAAATAGACATATCACAAATCATTTCTATATCCATAATATGATACCAAATAGATGAATTTAAGTAGTAGGCGTAAGCGTAGAATGGTAATTGGTAATTAGTGACAATTATACTAAAGCACTCAACCAATGTATGCAAAACAGACGCATACAAAAAAAATAAGAGTGTTACCAGATTGAGCAGATTTTTGTGACATACAGCAATTATTTATTGTAACATATCTGTATTAGTATTTAATAAAACAGTTGTACGTTACACATTATAGCATTTGTTTAAAAGAATACAACATTTACAGTTAAGTTTCATAAACAACATGACTACATAATACAGAAATATGAGAACAAATAATAAATTGCAATGAGAATGTTTAATCATTTCTACTATGTTCGTAAATTGCATACAGGGGAAAAAAGACGTTATAGCTTATACACACAGGAATATATAATTCTCAAAATATAAGTGCAATAAAAATATATGAATATGTAGTTACATGGTTGGTTAGTGTAAATTAGGACGGATAAATAGTAGTATACTATCCCAAATTTTCGCGAGCAAAAAAAAAAAAAGTTGGGCCCCCTCCCCTAAGAAATCCTGGATCCGCGCCTGGTCACAGCAGCAGATTATTATAGCAATATCTATATGTGTGACTGTGAGCTTAATATTTATCAACTCGGAAGGACAGCAAACTGTCAGCCTTAGACAGTCGTATAAATTTACTTTAAAACAAATACTTTCGGTCTATATTCAATCACTCGAGCAAACCTGAAAGGATAGCCCAAACTCGTTTTGATGAAAATTATTTCATTCCAGTTTATGTCGGTCATGATGTTCTCCTTTTGCAATACGGAAGAGTTTACTAACCAACGTAAATTCTGAAAATGTTCAAATTATGCAAATAGCATCTTCCATTTTATAAAAATTCACATTTTCCAATATTTGCACCATCTAAAGTATATTTGATGGTAAACAGTAAGTCAAAATGAAGATATCAATTTCATATTGTTTTTAATGGGAGCAAATTTGCATATATAGATGTATTTCTGTAGAGAAGACTAAATTCCTTTTTCTTTATACGAAACGCTTGCGTTCAATGTGTCTGCCATGCTTACTGATATTGAGACCATAAATTTGGACACTTGAATTAGTAGTATTTCGATCGGAAATTACGGTAGATGAAAAAATATGAAAACATGATTTTCCTTTTGAGATATTTGCTGCACAAGATTTGCTGCACGGAGAGGACCTAAAGCCGTCGGTCCTCTGATTGCTTACTTACAAGCATTTATGCTTTCTGTGCAGTCGGGTAAAATAACCACCTAACCACTACATAAATCACAATTTTGAAAGGGGTGGTATACTAGCTACCTCCTTTACGTCCGTTTCCTTCTTTTAAAGGCACACTGCACTACTTGTAGCTACTTGCGCCCTCTATATAACAAACAATGCCTAATCGGTGACCATTGGTCCCCCATGATCCTCTTTTTCTTATGTTAACTGAGAGCTGAGTTGATGAGATAACCACCTGTCCAGTGACCTTGCAGGGCAGTCTAATCCCTCCTGTAAACTATGGCAGATAAGCTTTAAAGACAACTCTCCCTGTTTTGTATTTACTTCTAATTTGCTGACTTTGAGTCTAAATTTGTGATATAAAAGACAAGCACATCTAGTATTTGATTTGATTTGATTTCTGCATATTTCCAAATACAATAACTGAATAACAGAGAACATATAAATGTAAAGTCTAATACAAATTATACAAACAAATTAAAAAAATAAACTTGAATTGGAAAGACTTTTTAATTCAATAACTAAACCTTTACTTTTTCAATGAGGGAAAATCATAGCCGAGAAGGTAACTAGATGGAATTTTGACTGCGCGCAGTCGAAAATGATGCCTCCGCCATAGAGCAATTTAAATAATAGTGAGGTCTCTTGCTTTGCGCAATTTCTCAAGACGCGTGCCAAATTTCGAGGCAATCGGCCCCTCCCCCCCCCCCCCCCCCCAGTCAGGGAGGTGCTCAAAATAGCCCAGTTAAGTACGGGTTAAGTAACGGAACATATTTCAAGTGGTTCTTGACATATCATGACAAGTCCTATACATGTAGTCTGAAATTTTCAAGTTGACCTCTATGACCTTTGACATACATGTACTCCAAAATCTAATCTGATCGTTTTCCTATGGTGATATATATACTATCCTTAAGTTTGAAGTTTAAATCTCCAGTGGTTCTTGAGATATTATGATAACAATCTCAATGTATGGAATTTCATAAGTTGACCTCTGTGACCCTTGACCTTTGACCTACGTGCTCCAAAATCTAATCAGATCGTCTTCCTATGGTGATACATACTATCCTTAAGTTTGAAGTTTAAATCTCAAATGGTTCTTGAGATATCATGATAACAATCTCAATGTATGGAATTTCATAAGTTGACCTCTGTGACCCTTGACCTTTGACCTACGTGCTCCAAAATCTAATCAGATTGTTTTCCTATAGTGATACACACTATCACTAAGTTTGAAGTTTAAATCTCCAGTGGTTCTTGAGATATCATGATAACAATCTCAATGTATGGAATTTCATAAGTTGACCTCTGTGACCCTTGACCTTTGACATACGTGCTCCAAAATCTAATCAGATTGTTTTCCTATAGTGATACACACTATCACTAAGTTTGAAGTTTAAATCTCCAGTGGTTCTTGAGATATCATGATAACAATCTCAATGTATGGAATTTCATAAGTTGACCTCTGTGACCCTTGACCTTTGACATACGTGCTCCAAAATCTAATCAGATCGTCTTCCTATGGTGATACATACTATCCTTAAGTTTGAAGTTTAAATCTCAAATGGTTCTTGAGATATCGCGCTAACAAACTCAATACAAGGAATTTCATAAGTTGACCTCTGTGACCTGTGACCTTTGACCTACGTACTCCAAAATCTAATCAGATCGTCTTCCTATGGTGATAAATACTATTCCCGAGTCTTAAGTTTAAATCTTAAATGGTTCTTGAGATATTGTGATAACGGTCAAACGGGACGGACGTACGGACGGACGGACGGACGGACGGACGGACGGACGGACGTACGGACGGACGGACGTACGGACGGACGGACGGACGTACGGACGGACAACCCGAAAACATGATGCCTCCGGCACCACCTTCGGTGGCGGAGGCATAAAAATTACATTTGGTGAAAAATATATTATAGGGTAACAATTGTAACTCATTTGTTTAAAAATAATAAAATATCGCGGTTGAAAAAAGCTTGGTGCATGAGACATGTACAACTCCAAGAAAATGTCATGCTAAAAGGCATTACAACTTGCCAAGAAATCTTCATTTAGATTTTTATCTCTTGTACACCTTCGTGAGATAATGGATTTATTGTAAATCAAGAGGCAGGAATTCATCTTGTTTTTCAGATTATGATTCCACACCATTTCTTTCACAATGCAAACGCACGACAAGAAATCAACTTTATCTATACGCAAGAAAAAATACAGAAAGTAATAAATGTTCCTTAATTAATGAACAACAAAGTACTGATCCAATTAAAATTTCAAATGCTTTCAATGAGTACTATATAGATGTAGTATACATAAGTATCAAATTGAAATAAATAAACCAAAGCTGGAGAAGGGGCTTGAAGATTCCCCCCCCCCCCCCCCCAACATTGTTGATGTTCTTCAAATAAGACTCAAAACATATATTTTTTATTTTATATATTCACTAAAATATATTCAATGGAAATTCTAGGTTCGTAGGAAACTAAATATTTATATATTTTTGTATTTATTTATTTATTGATATATTCATTATTTTCAATAAAATATGTTCAAATTAAATTCTAGGTTCGTAGAAAACTAAATATTATATATCTTTGTATTTATTTATCGATATATTCAATATATTCACCAAAATATATTCAAATTAAATTATAGGTTTGTAGAAAACTAAAAATGTAAATAATTCCGTATTTCAGAGCATCAGATAGATATGTTCAATAAACTATATTCAAATTAAATTCTAGGTTTGTAGAAAACTAAATATTTATATATTTCATATATTTCAGAGCATCAGAGAGATTTGCATGGCTTAGACCAGACAAGTTAAAGGTATTACAAAGTTTTGGTATGGGGTCATGAATTTGCGTTCCTGCAATATCCATTGATCGTTGTCGAGGTTGAAATCGAGTCTAAAGTTATGAAATAATAAATAATAAACTCTTTATGTTGTATAGCTCCCTCTCAAGGTCAAGATATTAATTTAGCTATGAAACGATGTTTCTTGACTAAAATCGACCGATTAGCTATTCTTGTTTGGAAATTGTATATCACAACAACATATTCTGAGATTTTCATGGTCGCAGCTACCATTGTACGGCCATAGGCGCTATCTGAAATTTATCAAAATTTACCGGGAGCACCGGTAAATTTTTATATTCAATTTTTCTCGAAAACAGAAGTGTTTTGGGGGCTAATTTTTTTAGTGCTTATAATACATCCACAGGGGCATCCAAATATATAAAATTGTAAAGATTCACTTTCCACCCAATTTTCAAAATTTCCCAAAACTTTGTATTACCTTTAAGGCTTAAGTAGCTGTCACATAGTGCCGGCTATTAAAGCCACCATGTCGTTAATTTCTGATCTGGTTGTATAGATCAAAGAAATGTAATGCCTGAGGCCCCTGAAAGCTCATGGGTTTCGGCACTTTCAGGCATGTAGGCATTAAGAATTTTTAATGCTTAAGATCAGATTTCTTTTTCAAAAAATATAAACAAATTAAAAAGAATAAAAAGAATAAACAAAAATAATGGAAATTGAAGGATGCAGGATGTCCCAGAGTACGGGATTGTCCCGCAAAAACCGGGAAAAACCGGAAACTTAGGCCTGGTACCAACTGCAGCAGAGGGGAAAAGAGAGAAAAAACACACGTTATATTATCATCATACAGTTGTTTGTTTGAAGTTGGGACAAAAAACGGGATTCCACCCTACCCACCCTAGGTCTAGAACATGTATATATCTGAAACAGATTGCAAAAGAATATTCATCACAACAAACTGTTGGAATCTGCTCACAATTTTCGCTGATAATATATAAGTGTGTCCATTTCATTTCTTCTTATCATTATCTCTGGGGGCATTTCATAAAGCTGTGCATAAAGTTACAAATGACTTTACCAATGATTTGAATATGAAGAGCCAATGGGATGCCCAAAGTTTTTCCTGACTTTTTAACAAAGTGTGACTGTATTTCCCATAATCTCAATTAAATTGTAGCCCAAAATATACTTTTTATTTGTTAATAATGATAAGGTTTATCTACATCTGCATATTTCAACTTTAACTTCTGCAATCAAAAGGATTTGATATCCCCATTTAGCTCTTCATATTCCAGTCATGCGTAAAGTCGTGCATAACTTTACGCACAGCTCTATGAAACACCCCCCTGTTCTCCTTTTCTTTCCATTTTCCTTTATTCCTCTGAGAGCCCTACAAACCAGTTCCTTCTGACAAAAGAACCTTCTTAATAACCCATTCCACATGGAGTTTTCAATTGCTTTCAATGATAAATAATATTTAAATGATTCAAAATGGTATTTGATGACAAAACTTCATAACTCAACTAATGTTTGACCTTTCTCAATTACAAATAAATTTATTAGCAGCATTTTACATTTTACTGATGTAAGATCAATAATATCTCTCTCTCTTCTCCTCCTCCTCCTTTCTTTCTCTCTGACACACACACACACACATACACACACTACCCCCTCTCCTTCTTTCTCTATCTCACTCTTACCTATCTCCATGAAGGAGATACTCTCTGCGACTGCGGAGAGACTCAGACGATGGACCACCTCTTGCAGTGCGGCGGAACGGGTTGCACAGATGAAGACCTGTCCCTTGTTAATGAAACGGCCATTGCAGCAATCGAGCGATGGAAGAACTTAATTTAATTTAATTTACTTCTAAGTTAAGGAACTTTACATTACTATCTTGATCTAAGGAGACACGAACGAACGAACCTATCTCTCTCTCTCTCTCTCTCTCTTGCTCTCACTTCTACTTCTTCTTCCTCATATCTCCTCCCATCCCCCCTCTTTCTCACTCTTCCCCCTCTTCCTCTCCCTTTCCCACTCTTACCCCCCTCTCTCAAATCACTCTCACACACTCTCTTCCTCCCTTCTCTCTCTCTCTCTCTAATCCCTCTCTTGCTTGCTCTCACTTTTTCTTCTTCTTCTTCTTCTTCCTTCTCCTTTTTCTCCTCTTTCCTCCCATCTCTCTCTCTCTCTCTCTCTCTCTCTCTCTCTCACACACACACACACACTCTTCCCCTCCTTCTTTCTCTCTCTTTTTCTCTTTCTCTCTCTCCCTCTCTCTCTCTCTCTCTCTCTCTCTCTCTCTCTCTGTCTCGCTGTCTTACCTGTGCAGCATATTCCCACATTTCTCTTCTTTCCAACATCATCCTCTTGCAATCAGGTTGTAAATGTACTGCTTCCTCATCTAAAGCCTCCAGTACACAGGAAATCTCTGAAATAGAAAAACAAATTCAATAAATTCATCGAACTATCACCAATAATAGCAGCACTGAAATAATGCACATGTTTTGTATTGCCATCCTCTTCACAAAAGTGTTGTAGTCAAGCGCTGCCATGAGACTATATTTTAATAGCCCTGGCTAGGACTTGGACAGAGTCATTAGCACAGAACCAATGGAGGGTTACATTTTCAGCAGCTTTGTGACTCAGAACTACTGGCCTCGACTACATCACTGTTTCACAAACTCCTAATGATAATACTTTCACAAGCTATTTTTGCATACATAATGAGCCCCATGACCTTTGGACTTTGACCTCATGACCCTAAAATCTAATCAGTTCATTGGCTCTGCAAGATACATACAAGTCTTGAGTTTGATAGTAATCAATCCATTGGTTCTACTGATAATACGTTCACAAGCTATTTTTGCATACATAATGAGCCCTGTGACCTTTGAAATTGTGACCCCAAAATCTAATCAGTTCATTGGCTCTGCAAGATACATACATGACCCAAGTTTGGCAGGAATCCATCTATTGGTTCTTGAGATAACGCGATCACGAGAACGGGACGGACGGACAACCCGAAAACATAATGCCTCCGGCTACTTTGTAGGAGGCATAAAAATACTAATAGTGGGTTTCTGAGTTGCACTGGTATCTGCCCCACTTGACTCTCCTTTTAACTCCAGCCTTAACATCCCGACTTCAGCATGGCTGCTTCTAAAGGAATATTACACTTACGTTGGCCCTGTCCTTGTGGGATGCCTGCACAGTAATGTTTGATGTCTAAAGCACAAGCCTTGTAGAGCAGAGGATCAATATGGATATCGGCTAGGCCCTCAAGGAAAAGATTTACCAGTTGCTGTTAAACAAAACAAAAATTAAAGAAGATTCAATAATGACAGTATCTTTGTTACTAAGATGAGCCATGAGGCACACCTCCACATTACCAGTTCCTGGGTTATCCATCTCCTTAGAACACTTCTCTTTCGGATGGTATCAGAACCCTAATCACCACCACAATTAATACCATCATCAAAACCATCACCACCACCATTAAAACTATCACCATCAGTACCATCAAAACCACCATCACCATTACCATCACCATAACCACCCGCCCACACAATCACAATCACAACCACAATTACAACCAACATCATGATCACTGTGACGACCACTGACCTGTTGGCATTTTTCATCCTTGATTTCACTAAGATGAGCCTTGAGGCACTCCTCCACTCTACCAGTTCCAGGGTTATCCATCTCCTCGGAACATTTTTCTTTGATGGTATGGGAGCAGTACTTGACCAAGTTGCGGTCCAGCCGGTAATCCTCTGCACCTTCCTTCAACAACTGTACAAAATTAAAATATTGATAATAATAACGGCTACATTCATATCCCCACGTAGTGTAAACTTCTACCAACCTCAAAATTAGTTTACAGGTTGGTACCATAAATAATAAGTTTTCTGTGTTATATATTCATATCCACTCCAGGGGGATAATCAAGGCACATGCGGTATGCATACACCTACTATCACCATGGCTTTAGCAAAGCGATGCTGAGAGAATTCAAGGAAATACTTCCCACCAGGTACCTATTTAGTACACCTGGGATGAGAGTTACAAATACAAGGATCTTTGTAATGAGTGCCGCTGCTGGAACTCGCACAGCAAGCCATTTGATCCACAGCTCCGCCAAATGTTAACTACTAGCTCCTAGACCACGACACCTCAACCAACCAATTGTTAAAGCGGGACTGCACTACTTGTAGCTACTTGTTCCCTCTATTTAGCAAACAATGCCTAAGCATTGACCGTTGGTCCCCCATGATCCCCTTTTTCTTATGTTAATTGAGAGCTTATTTGATGAGATAATCACCTGTCAGTGACCATGCAGGGAGGTCTAATTCCTCCTGGCCAAACTAGTGCAGACAGGCTTTAAGATTCACAGCGAGGGATGCTCTGAAAACATGTTTGGCAATGATCAGCATGGATAAGCAAAAAGGATGAGGGATTCACTCATGAGATTTGTTACCGTAACCTCAAATTATACCTATCATTGCAATCTAAAAGCTCTAAAAGCTTCTAAAAGAAAAAATAACCTTGTAATACTTACTCCACCCATATGCTTGTCACAGGCTGGACTTAACGTCTGTGATCAAGAAAAAAAGAAAAGAGGAAAATATATTTCTGAACATCTTAGACACAACCAGATTTGTACTTTGAATGCCATGCAAATTAACATGGCCATCAGTAGAAGGACGGTCCTTTCATCTTTTCCCCTCACCATTTCCTCATCTCCACCTTTCACCTTACTTATTACTACTATTCAACTGGTTGTGGGACGGGAGGGGAAGGGAGGGGAGCATATGCCTTTTATCTGGTCACGTGTAGCTTAAAACTTGGGCAAGTATAGATATTGTCTAGATATATAAGTCTCATATGCTACCAACATGATTTTATCAAATTTATAGCCCTACTAGAGCTTGGGTCAGATCAAATACAAATAAGATTAAACTTTCCAGTTAATTTTTGTTAGTTTCTCTATTTTGGGTAACAAATGAAACAGCAAATGTCCAAACACCTTGGACTTGCATAAATACTAACTGAGTTCTACTCACAGCTTGTCTCTTGGAGAACTGCAATCTAAGGCAGCCGATCATCTTTCCCTCCATGGCAGTGGGGTTATTCTTCATCTCAATCTCCACGTCTTTGCAGAACCTTGGAATGTCCATCTTGCAGGCCTTGCGCAGCAGAGGATTGAGCATGATATTAGAGTTGCGCTCTATCTGCCGCTTGTTCAGAACCATCCTGCATCTGTGGATCGAGGTAAAAAAGAAGGAATTCATCCTTTAGATGTCTGTGGTTATTACAGTCAAAGCTCTCTATTGAGGCAAGCCAAGCTAAATGGAGAAAGAGAGAGAGAGAGAGAGAGAGAGAGAGAGAGAGTGGCCACTGTAGGCAGGTGGCCTTTCTAGACAGGTTCTACAACAGACATTTCTTTCTTAAATAGATCAGATAGGATTGTTTTTTACAGGTGTGTATCCATCAGATATGACCCGACCTTTAATGTCACCATCCAAAAGCGTGACTCAGTCTAAAACCGGGGTTCGCCGAGTCAGTTTGTAGGCAAAGAACAGAGAGCTGATCGTACCACAGACATTACCGCTAGACCAACCCACATCTCCCTATCATATGATCCCCTTCCCCCCCCCCCCTTTTATTATCAAGATCTGTTAAAGTTGAGTCTTACCTTGGTCCTGTACCAGGATCATCTTTGCGCTCTTTCAGACAGTCAATCAATTTATCAGGGTCTACGTCTTTACACTTGGTCTGGAAAACATCAAGAATCAAAGGAAACAGGAATAACATCTTTATGAATCATTTAACATATCACTTGTTATGGAAAGCCTTTCTTAAGACGTTTTTATTGTAAACCATTACACTTTTATACCATATTACTAATTTTTAAGGCCTATTTTAAGGCAGTTCCAGTGATGAAAACGAGTTTAGGAATCAACATCACACTGAATAGAAAAAATCATGGAAAAGTGAAGAAGACAGCATGTAAAATATATGGATCCATTCAATAGGCCCACCGGGATCATAGTGCCAGAGATAGAAGCAGATGGACAGTCTTGATCACTAATGTCTGGAAAAGACAAAGCACCTAGCTAGCAAGCAAGCACGCTAGGTATACATGTGTGTCTTTAAGGAACAAGAACAATGAAGAAAAGTGATGTACCTTGATGGTTTTCTTGCAGGAATGCATGAGGGCATAATCAATGTCAGGTTTGGCAGCCATCTCTTTCTCCCTGTTGAAGACCTTGACGTGGCAGTCATTGCCCAGTTCTTCCTGGTGGGACCGTAGGCACTCCATCACCCTGGCATTGCCCTGGGTCACCGTGGGGCAAAGCTTGGTGACTTCCGCGTCACACGCTTTCATGAGCTCGGGATCCAACTTGATGTTTTCATTCTAGAGAAGCAAAATGGGTATCCTTGAATATACTTCAAATTGCAGAAGTTCACACAACACACACACAAAAAAACAACTAGATGGAACTTTGACTTGCACGCAGTCGAAAATGATGCCTCCGTCAGAGCAATTTTACAAACCAAAACAGAAGAAATTTTTCAAATTGAAGTTTGATTGTAATCAATGAACAGATTCTCAGAATATCGTAATTACAAGCTATTTCTCGTATACATGTATGACCCTTTGATCTTTGACCTCATGACCCCAAAATCTACTCAGTTCATTGGCTCTACAAGATACATACATGTCTTGAGTTTGATGGTAATCAATCAATCGGTTCTAATGATAATGCAATCATAAGCTAATTTTGCATACATAATGAGTCCCATGACCTTTGACCTTGACCTCCTAACCCCAAAATCTATTCAATTCATTGGCTCTGAAAGACACATACATGACCAAAGCTAGGGCAGGAATCCATCTCTCAGTTCTTGAGATAATTCAATCATGAGCTATTCTTGCATACAAAATGAGTCCTGTGACCTTTGACCTCATGACCCCAAAATCTAATCAATTCATTGGCTCTGCAAGTTACATATATGACCAAAGTATGGTAGGAATCCATTGGTCGGTTCTTGAGATAACGCGATCACGAGAATGGGACGTACGGATGGACAACCCGAAAACATAATGCCTCCGGCTACTTGGTAACGGAGGCATAAAAACTCTTTCACCAAAAAATAGTCTTATAACAAGCCTGAGTACATGGAACCAGTCGTCTTTGAGGAAGTTTCCCTCCTGTTTGACCCTAATATGGATCGAACCTAAGCTCTACTTGACACTACCCAACCCCTAGATGACTCCAATATAGCCCTAGCCCTACGGTGACCCCTCCTTGACACCTACATGATCTCAACATGACCCCAATCTAACCCCATACGACCTCTACTTTACTCTACCATACGGCACTCTGGATCTACAGGTGGTTGTAAGACAGTGTCACACACAGCTGGCTCAGACGATTGATGATAAAGGGCCTAGTGACCCTACCTGCCCCCACCATGACCCCAATTTAACCCCATACGACCTCTACTCGACCTCTACAAGACCCTCACTCACCCTCTGAAGTAACTCAAACTTAAGTTGCGAGCGGCACTCTGGATCTACAGGTGGTTCCTTTTGTTGTAAGACACTATCACGCACAGCTAAGGTCAGGCAATTGATGATAGAGGGCCTAAGGAAAGAATAGAGGTATAGGAAAGTAAAAAGTCTGCGGCAGATCTGTGGCAGACTTTAAGTCTGCGGCAAAGAGTATGCCGCAGGAACAGTCTGCGGCAGAATGAAACTTTGCTCCAGACTCGCCGCACATAACAGTATGCCACAGGAACAGTCTGCGGCAGATCTGTGGCAGAATGAAACTTTGCCCAAGCTTGATCTTGTGAAATTCCTGTGTTATTTGTCTTTTTAGCTTCTGTCAAACCAAACAATATGTTATTTGCTTCAGGTTCTAACTGGTACCATGAGAGGAATTTGTTACATAGCGAGGAGACTGAGGAATTAACAGACTATTTCAAACTTTTGTCGTTGTGCCATGTGATCTTATCTTCAACCCCACTAACTCACTTTTTTGTTGTCACTGTTGTGTAATGTGTGCACATGTAGCATATGGATCTGTGACTCTACTCTGGACTATGTGTATGCAGTTATTGTATTTTTACCTCTACCTCTACTTCTGCATTGTGTTACCCACATTTGTAGAATTTTTGAAGCAATTCTGCCTGTTCTAGCTATTTTTACTTCAAGGTGCTAGAATGATGCAATGCATGGCTGTCCAGCAGCCTTCCTGCAAGACTGCATTAAAGATATGTCCCCCCGGCCCCCCCACTCAGTGTTATTTAGGGTACGCATATGCTCGTACCCTCTTTTTGAAAGCACCCCCTATCTGAGGACTGCCAACATTTCCGAACCCCCCTTTCTCGGGCTTTTCGCGGGCTTTTCCTGCCTTGGAGACCCCCCTAAATCAGGAAAAATGCTCAATGTACCCCCCTAAATTCGGAATAATTTCTCAGGAGTCTAAAGAGATGAGAGAGAAAAAGAAAAACACCCCCTTTTTAAAGAAATCTCCGGGTGAAAAGTCAAAAACACCCCTTTTTTTTACAAATCTCGGGCCGGACTTTGTCGCACGAAAAGTACCCCTTTACCGGACATTTTGGCAACACGCATGCGGTCATTCCGACCTCTGAGTGGGGGGGCCGGGTATGTCCCTTTTGCAGCCAACATCAAATTCTGTAGAGCTTTGAAAGAATTAAGAATATATCGTGTATGTCCTATATGTGAAATTTAAACGTTAGCAGTGTCCTAATATTTGAATTATGCAATGAAACCCGTTTACTTGTCAGCCTGCACTGTCAGATACTATTAGGTGACCGACTGGCATTTTTACTTCTTTTGTAATAACATGAAATGAGCTGTAAAGGGTACATGCATGAGCATTTTTCTACATCAATAACCCACTTCTTGGAATGGCCAAAATTAAACTGATTGAATCTTTGCACAGCATAACACGTACGATCATTCCGTACAATGGTCTGAAAATCAGACTATTACTTACTGGCTCTATAGCTCTTGAGTCGATTCGACAACTAATACGTTATTTTCCCACTTAAAGACATTTCCAAGCCCCCTTGGGGGGGGGGGGGGTTCTAAATTAGTATTATCTTTCAAATGCCGTTGGAATTTAACCTTTTCATTTTTTGGGCCTGCAAATGGGACAAAGTACCTTTAACTGGTGTGGATATGAAAGAGTATGCAGAAAGTATGCAACAGTTCTATATGGGATATGAATATTTATGCAGACTCTTTGTCATAAAGAGCTTTGAAAGCGTGTGTTGTGTCTTCTATGATGACCTTCCAAATGAAAGCAGCAGCAGTTCTTGAGGGTAATTGGGAGGGGTGATCAAGCCCCCACCCCACTTCTCAAATTTCTTGAAGCCTCCATTTTGAGCATCATTTCTATGAATATTCATGACAAAGAGTCTGCGGCAGATCTGCCGCAGACTCTTTGTCATAGCCTTTTTATGAATATACATGATGAAGAGTATGCGACAATGGAGCGGCAAGTCTGCAGCAAAACTAATTTGCATGTGAAAAAGATGACTGTCTGCGGCAGGCTCATTTCTTTCCTATGGTTAAGGGATTGGTAGTGAAATGGGGCAGCAGTGGGTCGATCGACGCTAGGGCAAGTCATAGAAGATTTCTTGTTCACTCGTGTCTCAGATAAAATGGTACAATGAACGTAAATCATCGAGTGACATTTTGAGCATCATTTTACTGAGCAATTCCTTGCTCTGGATGGGCTTACAACTTCATTAAAAAACCAGGTAAACTTAAATCTTTGGTTTGATTTGTTAGATAACTAGTGGTCATAAACTTTGGACTTGCCATGCAAAATAATTTGCTTCCTTTCAATAAATAAACGATATTTGTGAAAAGAAAGGTTAAAGGAATCATACTACTGTTGTCTAAATGTTTGTTAGGAGTCCTATTACTGGCAATACTAACAAATATTTCTGAAAAGTACACTAAATATCTGAATCACTTTGGGATACATACAAAGACAGTAGGCCTGAAAAGGATAAGATCCTAATGTGAAAATGCACAACTCCTTTTCTTTTGTTTTTAATAAAACGATACACTGTTAAGAAAACTATTGAAAACAATCAGATTTATAAATCATGTATCCTTGTATTAACTCACTTATCTCGGCTTCCTTTGCAGAGTTTAAGAACATCTTTGTGACAGCTTTCCTTGAATTTGAAAGTGAATCGGTAATCTTTCAACTGAATCTGTAAAGGCAAACAGAATGTATATATTGCAAACAGGTTATTTGTATTGAACTTTTTTTTTTAAAAACATCAGTGTTTTTTAAAATGTCCAATGCAAGCCTGATATTTAGTATCCATCCATCCTTCCCTTTATCCATGAAACTTTCATTTTACATGATACTTACAATTTGGAAATGTTCAATGCTAGCCTGACATTTAGTGATATCTCATCATTCATTCACTAACTGATTCATCCATCCATCCATCCATCTTTCCCAGGGATGATAATGAGCACACACACACACACACACACACATACAAAACAAAATCAAAAACCTTCTAAAAAAAAAAAAAGGAAAAATCTCCAAAAAAGATTTAACAGGAAAATCAGCACCAAAAAAGATGAAATAATGAATCAGCAAAATTTGTAAAAATCTGGGAAATCAGCAGAAAATCAGGGCAAAATCAGTTATAAGAAACTGAGCAAAAATTGGGTAATTATCAGGCCTGATCCTTCCCTTCATTGATGACCCACTCATCTCACAGGATACTTACAAGTTGAAAATGTTCAATGCTGGCCTGGCATTTTGCCTCCATCTCATCATCATTCTTGTGTTCTATCAAACATTTCAAAGCTTCTCCTTCATCAACCCTCTTAGCTTTCAACTTATCCTGAGAGAAAAATAACACAAAAATACAAAGACTTAGTTTAGCTTTTTTAAACCAATATAAAATAAGACAAACATATAAAAACAGAATTATAGTGATAATACTTTGGCCCGTATTCTGATGAATAATCAAACTCAACTATTCATTAAAAGCTCTAAACTTTTTGATGTAAGTAAACTTTTTGATGTATAAGTAAACTTTTACTATAACAGAGCTTTCAAAATTTATCATTTCTCTTTTTTATAAAAAAATAATTCTCCATTTTCTTAGCGATACAGTCTATATACTGACAATAAAATATTGATTCAAATCACATTGGAAACACTTCATTACAAATGTTATAATTTTAAAGACACAACAAGCGATAACATTGCGAAAGAAGGTGTTTGGAGGAAATTAGGAAAGATCAACAATGTAGTACAGAAGAATTGGAATAAACTGAGAGGTCTCAGAATCACCAAAAGAATAAGAAATTGAATCGTCTTGCCGAGAGTCACATAACATTGCACAAAGAAATAGGTACATGTATACATATAGCTCCGTTTAGTCTCACTTCACAATGCCCCCTATCGTCAGAGTCAGCAGCCATACATGTTAGCCTATGGAATTGTACAAAAAAAAAATAATTACAAATTCTTCTTTTTTTTAACGAAAAGCACATACACCCCGACTTACGTTATCACTAGCTCTTTCATTGGAACCCTCATGTCCCATTGACTTTTGAAAGTTCACCCACCGTAATTTGATCAAAATAGGTTGCAAGCTCGTCATTGCCTATAGTACACATGTGAAACAAGTCGAACTTTGGACTCAGTTTGCCAAGCGATTTTAAGATTATAGGTCAAGCACACGAAGGACACGAAGGATAAGAAGCATGAATTATCATAGATCACTTCTGCTTGGTTCATTATGTCCATTTCAACCAACCCCCCACCGTCATTTTTCCATTTAGTAAAAGCAAACATTTTGCCGAGTTTAGCAAAAACATAAATATTCATGAACGGTCAGACAATACAGCCTTTTAGTACATAACGTATAGCTAATGGGAATGGGCGATGATCCGTCCAGGAGGTAGATCCGTCCAGGAGGTAGAGGTCAGTGGTTTGTGCTGGCAATGTTCACGCGAGCGAAAATGAGACAATCGGAGCAATATGATGGGACTCTACATGCACATGTGGCATGAAAGTTGGGTCCAAACTGTGCAGCTGTTTCTTGTCATGTTTGAAATAAGAAGAGGGTATATGTGCATTTGAAAAGCAATCCTTTTCAGGGACGTTCCTTCTATGATATTCTTCTCTACATGACTGAAAAGAGAAAGAGAAAGTTCAAAAATGTATTTTTCATCTTCACTACAACTCCACCTTCTCTTCTCACCTGGCAGAACTTCCTGAGCATTGGAGCGCATGCTGCGATGAGCTTCCTATTCATCTGCACATCTTCTGCTTCTTCCACAGTGAAGTTGCCCATGGCTTGCCTGCACTTCTGTCCCAGATCATCCATGTGATCTTGAAGGCACCTCAATTCCTGGAAAATTAGAGTTTAAGCCTTCTAAGGTCAGTTTCCTAGTTCAGTACGGATTCCACACAAGAAATGAAATATTTCTATGATAATGAAAATCTAATGAAGTGCATTCATAAAATACACAATCAAGTTATATAAGGCAAGTCCAGGGTATAAGTTCATTTGGTTTTAAATACATTACCTATTATTATAGTATTATGCAGACCAGCTAATGTGTGTCTGCATCAGAAACGGATTTAATTTTCAAACATTTGTCACATCTGGCCACTGAAGAAGAGTGTGACACTAACCTGTTTCTTTTTTTTTCTTTTTTGGACAAGTCATCGCCCTCCGCCTGATGGAGGGTTTTTAGGCCGTTTTTTGGTTATATTCACATAATATTTTTTCCCCGTAACATAAGAGTAATACTAATCGCTTCATTCTTTTAATTAAATGTAATGTTAATGGTTATAATTGTGTTAAGTGGGGGCATGCTACAAGAGTCCTGTCTCGACCCAGGGGCAACGTGTCTGACACGGCCGGTTGTAGCAACTACTCTGACGATCAAGATACAAATCTTGATCTAAGGAGACAGGAAGGAACGAAATGAACCTAAATTGATGTTAAAAGTATAATTTCAGTTGATAGTTGGTCTGCTCGAATATTGATAAAAGAATACATAATTTGGGTTTTCTGTTGTACGCAGAAAACCTAATTTTGTATTCTTTCATCATTATTCGACTTCAAACACATTCGTTTTGAAAATCCTTGCAGAAATGTGTCTTAAATGCAGCCTCTTTCACATTATGATACAATCTAAATAAAAATTTTGCTAGCAAATTTTGAGGGCTCCCAGCACTTTAGAGGGGCTTTAAACAAAATATTTATGTCCTTTGTTTTTCTTGCAAGTCTAAAGACAGCAGACTTTTCGTTGCTTACCTCTCCTATCTTGGTCTTGTCGTTACAGTGCGCGCCCAGATCGACCCGGCAGTTCTCTTCTATCCTTGGGTTGAGGTGCACGCTCACAGCCCTCTGACGGAGAACACGGTGGACTTGGTCAGCACAACGGGATTGAAGCTGAAGTACGAAGGGAAGGAGTTTTAACAGAGGGGTACTATGCTTGCTCGCTCTATCTCTCCCTATTTCTATCTTTCTACCTCTTTCTCTTTCTATCTGTCTCTCTCTCCCCCACCCCATCTCTCCATCTCTCTCTCTTCCCCTCCTTGTCTCTCTATATCTCTTTCTATCTATAAATCTATCTATCTCACTCTCTTTCTCTCTCTCCTTTCAGGTCATCACATTTACTCTGTGCTAGGCAACTGTTGAGAGCCACAGGATGATAACTCTGTGTAAAGGATGTGCCAACGCTCTTCTTGCCTTCAGCGGACAAAATCAATGACCGGCTCTTGCAATCACCGTTACATGACGGTACATTAAGCCCTCCACATACTGAAGGATGCATGGCAGGGAAATTCTTTAGCAAAAGCACCATTTGAATTATACAACATTGTAAAGGAACATGCATGAGTAAAAACCCTTCATGCTTTCAAAAGACAAGAGAGGGTTGTTACAGATGCCTCATGGTCAGCAATGAGTTCTTAAGTTCAGAGCCACAAGGGGGCTCGAGCTATTTAAAGTATATGAATTAATGCCCTTTTGGCTCTCAGCTGGGAGCATACTTACTGGTTGGGAGTGGTCATGGAGATGACGATGGAGACAGGAGAATACAAGTCCGCTGGGGGTCTCCTCCTTTCCATTCCACTTCTCCTCCCAGCAAAATATGCTGGCATCCGATTCACAGTTTTTAAAGAGAAGAGGGTCTAGCCTATAGAGACAGAGAGAAAAGACAAAGGTGATCATGCAGTGAAAATTATGGTCCTCATAACGTACTATAAAAGATTGTCATGCTAATCATGGTCCACTTTATTATTTACGTATGCATGCATAGTGGATAGCCATGGAGAGAATGTGTCTTGAGAACCTCCCTGTCAGTATTCTGGATTGTTTGAAGTTCTTTAAGTGACATTTCGTGAGTGAATGGATGTTATTTTAACCATATGTATGCTAGTCCCTGTGCCTGTGACATGAAGCTACCACTAGTGGACGGCCTTGCTTGTGTATGCGTTTCTGTGTAACGACAGCAGCAGAGAGCGAGCAAATGACTGCTTATAGCCCTGCCGCTGGTGCAGGCAACACTACTTCTTCCTTGCGGTGTCAAAATGGGCGGTCGCTGGTCGTGTTAGGCATGTGGTTGTTACAAGCGGGATAGTTAGTACATACTTTTCTGTGGTGGAAATATTAGTGGTCAATATGGTCAGGTGGTTGTTATAGACAGGTGGTCACGAAGGCTAAGACTGAAAATAAGACCGCAACTCACCTGTAATTTCTGGAGATGAAATATTGTGTTTCCAAAAGCTTTTCAGCACAGTTATCCATCATCTGGTTATCTTCAATATTTTCCATTAAACAAGACAGAGTTCTGTGGCAAACAAATGCAAAAATATGTATTATTATATTATTAGACAAGGCTACCAGTCATTTAAACCAAATTAGCCTGAAAAGAGGCCTCATCATGTTGGATCATTCCATATGACAAAGAGCCAGAAACAGATGTGTGACAGGGCCTGAAGTGGGGAAATAAACTGAAAACAGGCATCCCTGATTACATTATGGGGAATGAAAATAGAAACTATGCCATCAAACTTGGGATAAAATAACGAAATAAATGCCACCAATAATATTAATAATAACAATATTTGTAACGCGCAACATATCCATCTCTAGCGATGCTCAAGGTGCATACAAATAAAGAAAAGCTTTGAATTTGATATGTAGATCATTCAGCTTGATGTGTTCTGTTTTCTCTCTAAGAATCTATTGAGATCGAGCCTTGCTTAATTAGGGAAAATTGATAAAATGACAAACAGTCATGGCAGTCAGTCCGATATCACTCAAAATAAAAGCCGGTAAGCCTTTTCTCTGAATTGCAGTTTTACAATTCCCCACGGTTCAACTTTCTATACTAATGACTTTGCAGAATATCAATCGTAAAGATGTCTACTTTTAAATGTTATATATTTCATCTTATAATCTGCATACATGTATGAATGAAGTCAGATCATGTAGAGTTGGGCTGACTTTAAGATATTTCTGCTGATGGTACTACTGACATGATGTATTAAGGTCCAGAGGGACTGACCAGACATTTCCTCCCTGAGGTCTCATGGTCACACAGCTTTCATAGGTTAATGTTTAGGGTTAGGGTTAGGTACAAAGTTCGGTTCAGGGATAAAAGCTGGGAGACTGTGACTATAGTGCCAAGCATTGACCATATTGAACAATCGTTGCTGGAGCAACCATCGCTGGCAGAGCAATTATTGTTGGGGTTGTATGCTCCCATGACAATTGCTGTGTGATTTCCTACACTAACCAAATTCTTGTCTTCAAACCTTTGACTCAACATTTTGCCTTACCCTAATAGTGCAGCGGTTTAGCAAGAAAATTGTGCACTTTTTGATAAAAGCATGAAACTTCTAGCATAGTTAGCTTTCACCATAAGATTTATTTTCAGATGTGGAGGGAAATGAGATTTGACCTCTGATGACCCTGAGAGGTCAAATTCAAAATGGCCGCCAGTCCGCATGGTCTAATTACAAACACGCTTAGTTTTTGAACCATATAGTCCAGAAACACATTCAAGGTGTCATTTCCAACTAAATTGGGGATGCCAATTCATTTAGTAATACTTTTGAGATCGCCAGAATTCAGGGTTTTGCATTAAGGTCAAGGTCAAGGTCAAAATTGAGTTTTGAATGTTTACAACAACAACAAAATCCCATTTATTTGTCATTTGTTTACCCCTATGATCTCAATTTTTTTTAAGAGTGGTTCCCCTGCAGACCATTAGATTCATTTTTCGGATGTGGAGGGAAGTCAGATTTGACCTCTGATGACCCTGAGAGGTCAAATAAAAAATGACCGCCAGTCCCGCCTATTCTAATACACTTAACTTTTGAACCAAATACTCTAGAAAAACGATTGAGGTGTCATTTCTAACTAAATTGGGGATGCCAATTCATTTGGTAATACTTTTAAGATCATTTGAAATCAGGGATTTGCAATAAGGTCAAGGTCAAGGTCAAATTAGGCCCAAAAAGTGATTTTTTTTGTTGTTGTTGTTTTTTTTAAACTTTGCCTCTATTTTGACAATAAAGGAGTCATTATTTGCAAAAAAAATAAATAAAAAGGACACATGTACCACCACTTTGACTACCCAGGGCAAAATTTCATAGAGCTGCTTAACAGCCAATTATGTGCTTACGTATGAGTTACTACTTCATAGCGCTGCTAACCGTATAAGCACACTAAAATGCATACTGTAAACCTAACGGTGCTTACTGCAGGAAAATGAATTTTTTAACAATGCAAATCCATTGTGAACGCGCAAGGTGGACACCTTGTTTTCTCGATAACATGTGAGACCTATATGCTAACCTGCTTGAGCAAATTTGTCTGCTACAGTTAGCACGAAAATTAGCTTACCGGTAAGCAGCTTTATGAACCTGGGCCCAGAAGACAAAAAAAAGCTATTCCAAATACGAACCTGCTCATTACCACAGCTATAGTTATCTACATAAATTTAGCACTGCATGTCCACAAAATCAAAATCTAACAGTCTCCAGAACAAGAGCACAGTGCAGTGCACTTGAGTGCAGCTTTGGCACATTTGCAACGTCCAGTGCACCCTTTCTTGCAGCGACAGTGTATCAATTCATGGCACGATTTTGATGCCTCCGGGAGAGTGGTCCAAAGAGGCTGCCACCCAGTTGTTTCATTTGTCCAGCCCCAGTCAGATGGCTCTGGCATCTCTGGATTCTTGGCCAATGTCTGGTTCCAACAGTTGGCCTGGTAGCAAGTGCGCTTGATGTGCTGCTTAAGTGCTGCCTGGGTTGGAGGAATGTTCTCAAGGTTTCTAGATTTCTGTGCGAAGAGCTGTTTCCTGGCATCATTCACTTCCATGCTCTCACTGGTTCGGTCGTACATCAGCACTACAAATCGCTCTAGCAGTAACATTGATCCTTCACTGACCTCACTTGGCATGCACAGGAGTTCACTAAAAGCATCATTCACCTCTGGGAAAGACTTCCAAGTTTCCCAGGCAGTCTTCTTGCCTCTGCCAGCGAATGCAGAAACAGTGTCACACCCGGTGAACGCATGAAAGACTGGGAGAGTCATACACTGTGTCGGAGTCATGGTGGCAACCATTTCGTGAACAGCTATGTCCCGAAAGCTTGATCCGACACCGAAAGCGATCCACAGCTCATCAGGAGCTGCCTTGCTGAATGAAGCCACGGCAAGTACAACCACATCAGTATCAACGGTACGTATGGTTACCTTTTTGCACCCTTTTTGCACAGCATCTGCCACATGCAAAAGTAGACGAGTGTCAGCCTCCTCGTGCGAGCATGGGGCAAGGCCTGCCAAGTGTGACTCAGCAGGAGAACAGAGTACTCCACTTCCATTTGTTGCGTATAGTTCCTTGTCCTGTGGTAGAGGAAGATTAACGGCTTCGCGTGACAGGAAAGCAAATAATTCAGTTTTGTTCTCATCGACTCGGAGGAAGTCCTTCCAGTTTTTTGGCAGCACAGTAGAAGGAGCCACCCTTTTCCTGGTGCCCTTTCCCCTTTTCTGTCTTGTTGAGGCTTTCAGGCTAGCAGGTAAGTATACATCCCAGACAAGGTCAATGCGGATGCTTTTCTCTAGTTGAGCAAAGATGTATGGGGCAAACACTCTTTCTCCATACTCTTGAAATGTTCTTGATGTTCCAGGATTGAGCATTTGAACCACAGCTGCACCATCAAGAATTATTGCTTAGGCCACAGGTGCACTATTGTTTTCGAGCAGATTTGATTCCAGGCAGCGAAGTAGATCTGCTTTAACTCCAAACCGCATTTTTCCTCCAGTTGCCAGAGCTGGCGGGGCTGCCTGGTTTTCATGGGAGAAGAAATTGTCCATGTCTCCATCCCGTGTCTGACACGAGATGTATAAGTGAGATTCCGGTGCCGTGGAAGGAATCTTTTGCAGTTGCAGAGCTTGGATTGTGGTCAATGTTGTCCACAGCTCCTGTTGTAAACAATCCAAAACGCAACTTTGGCAGGCACACTACATCTTCCATCCTAAAGCGCTTGCAGACACCATCGGCAATGTCAGATGTGAGTTGCAACAGCCTGTCATAGGAGACACACATTCCCAGATTGAACAGTTTGTCAACCAGCCCTCTACTTTGTGTTACCGCATGGATCTTCAGGGATAAATAGATTGGGAGTGGAGTTTCTTGGCTGCGGCTATGACGTGCTGAGCTTGACTCCACGTTCTGTGTATGCTTCAGGCTGTTGAACACCATTAATTGGGAGATTGCAAGGGCAGGTTTTGTGGTGGTTGTGTGGACCAGCTGGGTCTGATGCTTGATGTTTGCCCCATCAAGTATCATGTTGACTAGAGCCAAGAGGGATGATGGCACAGAATCCTGCTGGCAGTTTGCCTGAAACGAACCATTGAAGGAGAAACTTGAGTCAAAGATCTCTCTGCGTACAACCTGTGCCGCTCGCATTAAGTGCATGGCATGACTGTCATGATGACAGGCATTCAAGAGGCCTGGTCCAATGTCCTTCTCAAAACTGAGAAGTGTGTCTCTTCCCTGTGAATGTGCCCTCAGTATAGGAAGTGCAGAAAGCAGTCTGTTTTTCAGTCTGGTGGTGTGAATCCGTTTGTCTACAGTCTCACCAAGCTGCTCCAGCCTTACCTTGTAAAGCTGAGCGATGTCTTTAAGTTTGAAGACAGGCGAACTGTCCTCATCATTATCCATATCTTCTAAGAATGCCTCTAGCTCAGCAAACGCTATGCCATGCAGGCAAGAATCATCTCCATCATTGCCTTTGGGTGGAGCCTGCCTGGATCTGTTGTACAAGGAAATTAGGCAACCGTGATGGTACTTGGCCTCAATGGCAATCATGTCTCCTGCTGCGAGCTTGGCCAACAGAGCAGTGTCCCCAACTTCAAAGGCACACCTACGCACGTTACCAGGTTGATGCTTTATGTAAGCCTGTAGAACCAGCAGGCTCATTGCAGAAGAGACAAGTAGGGTCTGCAGACTGTGGATGGCTGTGAGCAGATCTCGTGTGAACAGCAGAGGTAGATCATTCAATCGCTCCAGGTCGATGTTTATTGGCATGTGCTGAAGAGTCTGGAACCGGAGAATGTCTTCGGCCAAGGATGCATAGCCACTACCAATAGTCCGTTTCGTAGATCTGAGAGGACATTGTAAGGATTCATCTGTTACTATTTGGCAGAGGACACAAGTGTCCCAGTTTGTGCTTGGGGGTGGCTTTGATAGCTTGGATGTCGAGGGCTGGGTGGGGTCTATTAGATGGAGACGCTTTGACATGGTTGCGACAAAATCACAACAGCAGGAGAGAGGATTCTGAAACACAAATAAAATACACAATGTTACTTTAGGGTGGGAAATTGGTCACTTGAAATAAAGGATAAAAGAAACAACTAATAATAATGGCAAATTTGGTTAACAAATGGAACCTAATGATGAAATCGCAGACTATGATATTTGTATGTAGAGTGCTAATTTTTTTTATTGTAATAATAACAATCTTTAAAAAAAAAAAAATCAGTCAAGCTTGAACTGTGAAAAACAATTGGAGTGAGCCCAAAAATGTAATAAATGAATAAAATAATACATAATTAACAGTCATAGAACTCAATAAACAACACAACCCAATGGGACTCATATGGTATGCAAATCCCAACATATTGGGGGGGGGGGGATAAAGAAAGCTGCAGTGCAAGCGGCAAATGATGGTTAATGAATCACTAGACTCAATAAGCAACAGGCCTCTATATCATTTACCGGTATTCAAATTTTTTTTAATGGTAAGCAACATAAACTAAACCAACAGAATCCTAAGAGTTTCAAATAAATCAGATTTTCAATAACTGTACAGAAACCGTACACGAACTGTAGTGATAGCTAGTTAACAGAGTCTGCAAATACAGACTAGCATTTATAACTAAAAATAGAATGACCTGCAACCCATGACTCATGCCAGTTCATGTTATAAAACAATGAGTCTATAATAATAATACGCTAAGGCTCCGCGGGGGGCGCGACGTCTCCGCGAGCCTTTGTATTCTATTGTTTTTTAATGAGATCGCCGACCGAAGTTGGTGCAGATATCTCCTCCTGAACCCTCCCCTCGGGGTACCCGTGCCCGGTGCCATCGTCCGCGGGAGAGTCTACTCTGTGGAATTGGCTATACTCCGCCCGAGGTCCTCCTCCGTGTCGACGTCCAGGGCGAAAACAGACGCGATATGCATAATGCAGGATATGCGTGACGACAGAGATACCTCATGGATATTCAACATTACATCCGTAGACACACGACCGATGACCATCCACTCACATTAAGTTGCATATTAAATGCACTATGCACAGGGTCTGGATTACTCAGAGTAAAGCGTCTTGCTATATGATGTGCTTTGTAGTAGCTAGGATGTGCTTTGTAGTAGCTGTATCAAACAGACACACAACAGATGACCATCAACTCACATTATGTTACATATTAAATGCTCTATGCAAAGGGCGGGATAACCCCCGAGTAAGCCATCTTACTATAGGGTGTGCTTTGTACTCGCTGCACAAGCCAGAGAGATACACGGGGCTAATTCCCGTCGACGTCCAAACTTAGAGACCTATTTCCATCATGATTGCCGCGATTTTTATATAGTTTTCGTGAATGGAGGTATGAAATCAAAGCTTATTTTGTGATTATTACGGCCATTTATACTTAATTTTGATTACCATTTTCTAAAGGAAAGTTTTCACAAGAAAACCATTGGACTGACAGTTCAGTCGCAAGCTAACTTCAGTCAACACATACAGTATACACGGTGCTGCGGCTGGGGCGCTTTGACCAAGACTGAGCTGCGCTAGAGTCGAAGAGTTTGGGGGGCCAAGCAGGCCAATATTCGTACAACTACACATACGTCTATCCATCCATCGAAGAACCCGTTAACACAACAGCGTGCGGGCCGAAGTGGCAAAAATTTGTTTCTTATCTTTACAGTAAATTACAAGAAAGGTTATGAATTGTACATTTGCATATTAATAGTTCAACTAGCAGGACCCGCGGAAATCCGCGGGATTCTAGAGGGGGGGGGGGGGGGGGTGTAAATAGATATATAGAGACTGTCTAAATTAAAACCACCAAGAACTTTATTTGCCATTCAGGCCATTAAAAAAATATACATGTTTAGCGTCCCCGCCCGCTTTTTTTTTCAAATATTTTATTTTTCAATTTTTTTTATTTTTGAAAGAAAAAAAACAGCGTTCCCGCCTGCTTCCTTTTTGGGGGCCGCCTCCTATTTTTTTTTTATTTATTTATTTATTTTTTTTATTTATTTTTTTTTTTTGAAAGAAAAAAAACATGAAAAGCACTGCTAAAATGTATTTCTGATTTTAAAAAAGAAAAAAAAAAATTGTCGGCCGCCATCTTGAAAAATAGGCTGAATGTCAGGGAAAATGTACGGAGCGGCCATTTTGAAAGAAAAAAAAAAGGAAAAAAGGGCCTCCTTCCCATTTTTCGAAAAAACAGGACGCTAAACATGTTTTTTTTTTAATTTGGCCTTATATAAAAATAAAAAAACGATCCAACTATACCGGTAGTTATTCTTTAAGCCACTGGAACTGCGTAGAGTTCCGTAGTGTGGCGTACCGACTACGCAGAAATTAGGCTGCGTATTAATGGGAAAATAGTCCCTGCGTAGGTTATGCGTAGGCTGGCGTACAGGTTTGCTTATGGTTGCTTACTGTGTGGAAAGCTTTTACTGCTTTGTCAATCTGGCGTAGGGTAGCGTACTGTTGCGTAGTCATGTAGCGTAGTGTTGCGTAAAAAGGCGTACTTTCTGCGTCAAGTTTCTACGCCGAAAGTACGCGAAAAAAATTAAACATGTTGAATTGTTTTCGTTCATCTTGCGTACCCCTTTCCGTCCCCCAGCATATAGTAACGTAGGCCAGCGTAGTTGGTACGCAACACTACGCAACTCTACGTATTGACCCCACGCCAAATAAAGTATTAAAAATATGCTCATCTGACCCTAATTAAACGCCTAAACCCCCGAGCTTTCGGGGGTTTATGGCCCCTTGAAACCCGTGGACCCCACGCCTACACTCAACTCGCTTCGATCTACCTGATCCCCCTCGCCCCCCCCCCCCCACAACCCGTGGACCCCACGCCTACACTCAACTCGCTTCGATCTACCTGACCCCCCCCCCCCCCCCACACTTTGAAAAATGTTTTGTGGGGTCGGCATGTAACATGTAAGATGCAGATTTTTTTTGTAACATGTAAGATGCAAAAAAAAATATTTTGCCCCCCCCCCCCAACGATCTTATGGCACTTCGGCCTGCCCGCTGTTGTGTTCACGTGTAGGCCTACTTCAATGAATGGATAGACATAAATAGTCGCATGGATGGATACATAATATAGCGTATAGTTGTCGAATATTGGCATGTTTGGCCCTTCATAGTCTCTTCGACTCTGAATAGCTAGCTCACTCACTCACTCAGCTCAGTCGAGCAGCCAGCGCAGCTGCACTGCACTACACACTGTATGCGTACGGCAGAGCTCTTGAAACTGAACAATGTTTTTCTCTGATTTTCTTGTGAAAACTTTCCTTTAATAAATGATAATCAAAACTGAGTAAACATGGCCAGAATAATCACAAAATAAGCTTTGATTTCATACCTCCACTCACGAAAACTATATAAAAATCCCGGCAATAATGATGGAAATAGGTCTCTAAGTTTGGACGTGGATATGGGAAGACATCTGTTGCGCTGATTTTATTTATAGGCCTAGATATCATGAAATAAGCTAATAAATATCAAATAAAGACTCAACTCATTTAAATTTTAAATATCAGGTCTACATTTTAATTAAAATTAAAAAAATGGTAAAGATTACAACATCTAAAATATACAAAACAAACACGGGGAAGAAAAAAAAACTTGCGACGGAGGCGGGATCGAACCCGTGCGTGCAAAAAGTGCAAGAGCTGCCGGCGAATCGAACGGAACCGGCGCCTCAGACCGCTCGTCCACTTCCGCTTCATGCTAAAGCATGAAGTTCGTGACGGATAAGTGGGACGTGCGGACGCATCGACGACGTCGACGACGACCGGGACGTGGCCCAGTCGGTAGATTGAAACGCCGTCCGTCCGCGGGACCGCCCGGCGGCGCCCGGCGGCGCCCGGGGGCGGGCGGGAGGGGAGATTTGGGCGCTGTAAAATGGACCCCGGATACCCCCCTCGACGCCTTAGCGTATTATTATATGGAATATCAACCATGCAGACAGAAGCATGTGACTTCATGCATTGCAAAACAATCAGTTGCGTAATGAGTAAAATTGTTTGGGGGGGGGGTGCAGAAAAAAAATCGGCATCACCATGCACCATTCTTGCATGTTACATGAAGGCTCCAAGAAACATTTTTCAAAGTGGGGGGGGGGGGGGGTCAGTTAGATCACAGCGGGTTGAGTGTATATAGGCGTGGGGTCCACAAGTTTTAAAAGGCCATAAACCCCCGAAAGCTCGGGGGTTTTAGGCGTTTAATTAGGGTCAGATGAGCATATTTTTAATACTTTATTTGTGACACTTGCGGGTTACTAATTGGCGTGGGGTCAATACGTAGAGTTGCGTAGTGTTGGGTACCAACTACGCTGGCCTACATTACTATATGCTGAGGGACGGAAAGGGGTACGCAAGATGAACGAAAACAATTCAACATGTTTAATTTTTTTCGCGTACTTTCGGCGTAGAAACTTGACGCAGAAAGTACGCCTTTTTACGCAACACTACGCTACATGCCTACGCAACAGTACGCTACCCTACGCCAGATCGACAAAGCAGTAAAAGCTTTCCACACAGTAAGCAACCATAAGCAAACCTGTACGCCAGCCTACGCATAACCTACGCAGGGACTATTTTCCCATTAATACGCAGCCTAATTTCTGCGTAGTCGGTACGCCACACTACGAAACTCTACGCAGTTCCAGTGGCTTAAAGAATAACTACCGGTACAGTTGGATCGTTTTTTTTATTTTTTTATATAAGGCCAAATTAAAAAAAAAAACATGTTTAGCATCCTGTTTTTTCGAAAAATGGGAAGGAGGAGACCCTTTTTTTTTTTTTTTTCTTTCTTTCAAAATGGCCGCTCCGTACATTTTCCCTGACATTCGGGCTTTTTTTCAAAATGGCGGCCGACATTTAAAAAAAAAAAAATTTTTAAAACAGAAATAAATTTTAGCAGTGCTTTTCCTGTTTGTTTTCTTTCAAAAAATTAAAACAAATTTTAAAAAAAAAAAAAAAAAAAAATAGGAGGCGGCCCCCAAAAAGGAAGCTGGCGGGGACGCTGTTTTTTTACCTTTCGAAAAAAGAAAAAAAAGTTAAACAAATTTTTTTTTTTTAAATTGGAGGCGGCCCCCAAAAAGGAAGCTGGCGGGGACGTTAAACATGTATATTTTTTTAATGGCCTGAATGGCAAATAAAGTTCTTGGTGGTTTTAATTTAGACAGTCTCTATGTATCTATTTACACCCCCCCCCCCCCCCCTCTAGAATCCCGCGGATTTCCGCGGGTCCTGCTAGTACTTGTATAGTAGTACATGACTACATGACTACAAAGATGCCTGACTGACAGTGCCTCAATAAAGCTATACAACTTATTAGTTCAATCAAATTCTCTTTAACTGGTCTTTTATAAGAACATAATAGAACAAATTAACATGAAGAGAGAACTTTCTGTGGAAACCTACCGTGCTTGGTAAACTTATAGTTTCCCAACTTTTAAAGTAAGAGAAAGTTTTCCCGCCAATTTATGAGGTTTACATGGGAAATGAACAAGAGATCAAACGACATGTGTCTTCGAGAACATCAAAACTTTTGCCATAAGCAACCCAAACTTATATGAACTAATCATTATATTACTTAGAACCAAATAAAACACAAAGTAACTTGAAGAACAACTTACCAGTATTATTGAGCAGTAAATGGAAAGGAGCATTTTTCCCGACTTGAATTGAGGTGTTTGTCGTATACTGCCTAGCTGCCCACTGACCATGCTATGTATATGGTCAGTTATATACAAGACCGGTCTGGATCAAGAATGGTCTGGTGCTAGTTAGTGAAATAAACTAACTGAAAGGGTTTAAGATGGGGGACTATGCAGGGGAACCATTCTTAAAGATATTTGAGACATAGGGGAGAACAAATAATAAATACATTTTTTTTTTTTTTTTTTTTTTGGTAAACATTAAAAACTTGCTATTTATAGTCAATTTCGACCTTGACCTTGACCTAATTTCAAAACCCTGAGTTCTGGCGATCCCGAATGTATTACCAAATGAATTGGCATCCCCAATTTAGTTAGAAATGATACCTTAATCGTTTTTCTGGACTATTTGGTCAAAAGTTAAGTGTTTTTGAATAGGCAGGACTGGCAGCCATTTTTTATTTGACCTCTCAGGGTCATCAGAGGTCAAATCTGATTTCGCTCTACATCTGAAAATGAATCTCATGGTCTGCAGGGGAACCACTCTTAAAGAAATTTGAGAACATAGGAGCGAACAAATGACAAATAAATGGGATTTGTTTCATTGTAAACATTGAAAACTTGCTATTTTTAGTCAATTTTGACTTTAACCTTGACCTAAATGCAAAACCCCGAAATCTGGCGATCTCAAAAGTATTACCAAATGCATTGGCATCCTCAATTTAGTTGGAAACGACACCTTAAATGTTTTTTCTGGACTATTTGGTTCAAAAGTTAAGCGTGTTTGTACATTAGACCATGCGGACTGGCGGCCATTTTGAATTTGACCTCTCAGGGTCATCAGAGGTCAAATCTAACTTCCCTCCACATCTGAAAATGAATCTTATGGTCTAAACTAACTATGCTAGAAGTTTCATGCTTTTATCAAAAAGTGCACAATTCTCGTTATATGGGGAGCTAATCCGCTGTACTATAAACATAAACCTAACCTTCAAACCCTAATCCTTACGCTAACCCTAAACATAAACCTAACCTTCAAACCCTAATCCTAATTCTAACCCTAAACATTAACCTAACCTTCAAACCCTAATCCTAAACCTAACCCTAAACATAAGCCTAACCTTTAAACCCTGATCCTAACTCTAACCTTAAACATAAACCAAACCAACAAACCTTAATCCTAACCTATACCTACAGCCAGGAGCAAATGTTGGAATGCCATTACAGGAGTAGATGTTGTACAATTCTAAGGATACCTACTTGGCTCTTTGGGCACAGTATAGCTCTGGTCTCCTTACAACCCGACATTCACTTGGGGTCTTACTTAGTAAGAAATAAAGGGCTATGGCATTTGTCGCACTTGGGTTTCAAGGTAGGTTTATGTTCAGGGTTAGGATTAGGAATAGACTTGGGTTTGGTATTGAAGCGACGAATTCAACGAGTCCAATAAATCGATCGTGGGGAAATGATCACCGGAGCAACCTATGATGGAGCACATGTGGTACAATCCAAGGGATACCTACTCAGCATCGTCTTCCTTGGGGCAGAGAAGGGCTCTGGACTCCTTACAAGCATTGCGAAGAGCAGGGTCTATTCTGTAGTCTGATCCAGCAAAAGCTTCCACAAGGGTAGACAGCTGCAAAACAATGTCCAATTCATTGTTACACATTTGGGGTCAAAGGTCATATAGGCAGTCAAAAATTGACTACAAATATCAATTGTACTACTAGTTGTTCCTGTCACTGCTGCCATTTCATGCTATGTAACAAAGACCCACAAAAAAAAGTGTTATCATACTAAACAAGTTTTATTGTGTAGGGTACGGCCACAGATTCAGGAGATGCTCATTACCGATTTGAGTAGTATTATACGAGTAGAACATGGAAGCACCCATAGAGTTTAAACATCCCAAGTAAAACAAGAAGGGGGGTCTAGCTTGTACATAGGCTGCATTTAGACAAAAACCATACATTTTGTGTAATGACTTATATTTGGAAAGAAGACCTCTCTCGACTTAGGTCTTTACAAACAGGTGCTCGCTCTGCGGCAGGTTGAGAATGAATCACTCACCCCCTTCTTGCATTCAGCTGATATACCTCCCTTCTTAGCCAGCGCCATGAGGCAGTGGATGGTCTTTCCCTCTCGTCTCAACCCCTTGCACTGGACATCAATCTCACTGGAGCAGGCCTTGACGAGCCCAGGGGTGATCATATAGTCGGACATGATCTCCTTGCGGGTGTCTGTCAGCTCAGCCTGGCATTCTCCGCTGATTTTGTTTCCTAGAGGGAGGAATCGAGGTGGTCAAAGGAATGTCCTCGGTGAAGTCAGGGTTTCAAGAGGCCCAATGGTTCAATGGAAACTTTGCATTACCTTTACAAATAACTGTATACAAATAATAACTGTTACCTTTACAAATAACTATACATTTGAAAATGGTTAATTTGTGCTGAAATTTGAATTTAACCAACCTGCTCTGCCAGCAATTTCCAAGCATATCAAAATTTCAGCCAATTTGACCTCCTTGGTTTTGGCTGTTGTTTCCTGACATCCAGTGGTCTGTATCTCCTTCTTGCACCGATGCTGCAGCCTGAAGTTCACCTTGTAATCCAGGGCAACAACCTTCTGCCGGGTAGTAAGCTTCTCTTTACACTGTTGAATAAAAAATCAAATCAAATCAAATCAAATCAATGCAATCTAAAGATTCAAGGGAGGCAAGAAAAGTGGTCTTTATAGGCAGGTGGTGACTGATGCAGGAGGCCATTTGGGTACAATGTATTAAGCAGTCATTTATTTGCAGGTGGGGGATCATTTTAATGAATTTCATGAATCATTCATTGATTGCAAATTTAACAACACGCACAAATATTTCCAGCGATTAATGAGGCATGCAAAATTCACAAAATCAAGTTCTGTTGCATGAAGCACACGGTGTCTGTTCAGTAGCACAATGAGTCATGGGGTGCAATTGGAGACCAAACTGATTATGATGGGGCACTTCAATAGATTATTTTCATTTATTTCTCCCAAAATAATCTGATGTTATGACGTTTACGATACTCAGTAACGAGTTCACGAATCACAGAAATAAAATGGAAGTAATTGCAAAGCATATAAATGGAAGTGGTAAATGGCTTAACACAAATATAACAACTCACAAATTTTCCCTTGAACCCTGTATCTGCGAAAACAATCTTTACGTGAAAATAGTGGCTTGTACAGCACTTACATCCATGCTCATCTCCGGACTGAACTTGTGTTCCTTGAGGCACTTGTAGATGTTGCCCTGACCGGCGTGTGAGTTGGCGCAGAGCCTCTCCCGATCTTCCTTGCAGGCGAAGAAGAGGGGCCTGTCCTCATGGTAATCGTTTGAAGAGAGCTCCGCCACGCGAAAGATCTGAAGCTTGCAGGCCTTGTCCAGGGATTGGATGTTCTTCTCCAGGCAATGGATGGTGCCACCTTGGGAAAGTGACGGTCGGAGTGATCGGGGCTGTGAGGGTTAAAAGAAAAGATGATTGCAATGGAATTGATTCCTGCCTGAATATATCCATTAAATGTCTTGCCAAATGACATTAGTGGTTCTTGTATAGTGCGCATGTAAAGACATTACAAAGACAAGTGATTTTTATAAGCTGTTGAGGCCTGTAAGATGGAAGATTACAGCTTTAGAGAGATATCTTGCGAGTATTTGAGGAAATATTTACTGTCCAAATAAGATAAGGCAGAAATCCAAAGTAGGTTTATCAAATATCTGGAATGTCATTTCATGAAATCACATATAAACCTGTACATCTAAATTTTCCTTAGCCCTGTACCATCGGTAGAGCTGAAGGGGATCTCAGCCGCATCTACATGTACAGTACGGGGCTATGCTTTTTAGCTCACTTTGATTTCACATTTGACTTTGACTAAAGTGGGCTAGCCCCACCAATTCAGGATTACTTGGCCCTGGAAAAAAAAGCAGGGTTGGCACCCCAATCACGTTGCTATCTCTTGAAATGCGGTGCGAAGAGCTCAAGTGAAAACAAAAGACAAAATTGTCCGAGGCTTAGGAAAAGCGTTGCTAACCCGTGGAGGCGAAAACATCGTATCAAGTCAGAGATAGTCTGAGAACAGGGTGGATTTTGTAAACCCGAGATTGGCAAATAGTATGGGCTAAAATAAACAGAGCGTGAAAAGCATAACAGAGTGTGAAAAGCATAATAGAATATGATTCATAACCTGGTCACTATAGATATATTGATAAAGTCTATATTTGTGTGTTTCTTATAAAAAAGGAAACAAACATTTTTCAAATCAATTTTTACAAAAAATGGTTATGTCCTAATAAAGTTCAATTTATCCGCTTTCAGATGATACCAAATATGTTATGATATTTTCATTCATTAACGAATATCAAAGGTTTTAATGAGTGATGTCTAAAGCAGTCTGCACACAGACTGAAGTTCAGAAGTAGAGAGTAAATAAAATACCAAAAAAAAATGAATACCGGTAATAAAAGAAAGCATTTTAGATTACAGTTGACATGTTTACTGCGACGAGTACTCGGATACGCATGTACTCACACGTTTGACAACTACACGAGTACACGTATACACAGTCGCCATTTTTTTTTTGGGGGGGGGTGTTTTTTTTCCTATTCTAAGTGTTGATTTATGCCCCTCCACCTGGCACTGATACAAATCATTCATATCTCTAATTATCAAGGAGATTTCATGTTCTTGATGTGGAATTTATAAAAAGTCTAAAATACTTGAATTTTCACTTTTGAATATATTTTATTTTAAGGCTACAAATGGCTCTCCATAATTTTCAAGTCCAACTTAGAGTTAAGTTCGACTAAGGATCTTTATGAAACACCCCCCTAGGGTGCTTCCTACGACGTCAGCAACAAAAAAAAATAAAAAAATAAAAAATCTGAGCAGCGCCATCTCTTGGCAACTGTTGGCGTTAACATGATTTATTGTAGCAAGGGGTTACGAGTGCTGTGCAGTATGCTGAGTTAAGACGGAAAAGTATCAAGTATTCTCTTAAAGCCTATCTGCACTAGTTTGGCCAGGAGGTATTAGACCACCCTGCCTGGTCACTGGCAGGTGGTTATCTCATCAAATCAGCTTTCAATTAACGTAAGAAAAAGGGGATGATGGGGGATCAACGGGTGACTTTTAGGCTTTGTTGGCTATATAGAGGGCGCAGTCCCGCTTTAATAGAAGCCAATTTTTCATGGAAATCTGATGATGTTTTATGATGACTTGAAAATCAATATGTGAGTAAAATCACAACAAAACTATATGGTGCAGATGGAACTTCAACTGCGCGCAGTCGAAAGTGATGCCTCCGTCATAGAGTAATTTTACAAACCAAAACAGAAGAAATTTTTCCAATTCAAGTTCGATTGTATTAACATGTTCTCAGAATATCATGATTACAAACTATTTCTCATATACATGTATGACCCTTTGATCTTTGACCTCATGACCCCAAATGCAAGATACATACATTGAGTTTGATGGTAATCCATCCATCGGTTCTAATGATAATGCAATCACAGGCTAGTTTTTCATACATAATGAGCCCAAAGACCTTTAACCTTGACCTCATGACCCCAAAATCTACTCAGTTCATTGCCTCAGCAAGATACATACATGACCTAAGTTTGGCAGGAATCCATCCATCGGTTCTTGAGATAACGCGATCACAAGCTATTTTTGCATACATAATGACCCCTGTGACCTTTGATCTTGTGACCCCAAAATCTACTCAGTTCATTGCCTCAGCAAGATACATACATGACCTAAGTTTGGCAGGAATCCATCCATCGGTTCTTGAGATAATGCGATCACAAGCTATTTTTGCATACATAATGACCCCTGTGACCTTTGACCTTGTGACCCCAAAATCTACTCAGTTCATTGCCTCAGCAAGCTACATATAGTACATGACCTAAGTTTGGCAGGAATCCATCGGTCGGTTCTTGAGATAACGCGATCACGAGAATGGGACGTACGGATGTACGTACGTACGGATGGATGGACAACCCGAAAACATATAATGCCTCCGGTTACTTCGTAATGGAGGCATAAAAATTAGGCTAGGTATGGTTACACAACAATTTTTTTAATACAAAAAATGGCGGCCGAGTACATGAGTATCGGCCTGTAAGCCTGGGCGTGTACTCGAGTACCTCATTATACGCTTATGAACAGCATTACTCTACGAGATATAAATCAATTTGTTAGTGCAGTCCTCTTGGCTCTGGTACTCTATAATTTGATTTACAGGTTCTATAATGCCCTTTCTAGATGAAAAAACATGAGTCAATGTATGCAATCCTCACAAAACAAAAATATCTTGCTAACAGTCTGTACTCAGACTGTTCAATTCAATAGCTCCACAAAGTCATACAATTCTTTCTAAAGATATGACAACCAGTTTTGGCTTGATAAACCTGGTAATTAAACTAACTAATGTTTTAATTACTATGAATACCGGTACGCTTGTATGGTGCATTATGAATAAGCTAACTACAGGTATTGGATAATGTATCACCAGTCTCAATGCCTGGAGTGATATGAATGCTTAATTGCCCATGCTTATACGTTAGCATGGTGTTCATATGTATAATAGGTAAAAGATGTTGTTGAGTTTTGTACTGCATGCGAAGGCATCTTTAGTATAGTCTGTTTTACAGTAATAACAATGTTTAACTTGGACAGCTAAAACAAATATCTCTCTCATATTCTTGAGCCTACTTTGAAGTAATCGTTTAAAAATGTGTGATGCACTATCATTTTTGGGGGAGGGGGGGGGGGGGGAGTCGGGTAGGGATGGAGAGGGGAGATCTTTGGCCAAACAACATGAGGGTGAAATCGCCCACAAAAACAAACAGTGGACCCACTGGCGTATGGAGTAATTGCTTTCATTGGCTTGATTAATGCAGGTGACAATGCCATAGAAATAACGCCTTGAGTACAACAGACATCAGGCCATGTGTCGGATTTGACCGAGTTAGAAGAACATGGATCTAAACATACGCATATACCGTACCTTGTTTAGCGCAGCTATCCCATCTTCGTTGACGACGCCACACTTGAACTTGTCGATGTCATCATTGCAGGTCTGATAGAAGCCTGTGATGAGCCAGTAGTCACTGAAGATGATCTGCTTCATCCAGTTGAGGTACTGGGTGCACTGGTCGATGCTGATGTCCTCTACGTGATCGAGGAGGCACGGGAGAACCAGACCTTTACCTTTGTCAAGGCGGCTGCAATCTTGGAGCTGTATTTCACAACAAAAACAAAATGAAAGTTTTTCTTCTACAATAGTAACATCAGAAATAATAAAAAGAAAATAATAATAACATCAACAATAATGACAACATTACACTTGTAACTAGTAATTATGATAATGAGTATATTTATATAACAGATGACAAAACTAGAAAGAGGTGTCAATGATTTTGGATACAAAAGCCTCCACAAAGGATACAAGAACATAATAATTGTACATATATAATCAACTATTTAGTCTAGAGTAAGGATCAAGAGTGAGAAGAGCAAAACTGATAGAACTTCACATAAACAGAGCATACAGTTGTAGTTAATATTCTTCTAGCTCCATGCACAATTCATGAAGATATAGGCAAAACAAAACTACTCTGTAATGTTTCTAATTCAAATATATTGAACCTGGTATACACTGTACCTTTGCCAAGTCCTCTCTGCATACTTCAGCGGCAGCATTATCAAAGCGATAATCAGTGGTCAAATTCTTCTTGTAATTCCACAGAAACTAGAAGAAAAACAAAAGCATGTAACATTTTTTGTTTTTTTAATCAATTACCGTGGCTTTAAACATAACTTCTGTGAAGCAATATTGCACATTCAGACACAACAGAAATAGAGGTCATTGTAAGAAACTTGAGAGCACACTAGAATCATGTGGGTGCACAGAGTGGACTTCCATGCCGACCCGGATATACAATCAATACCATCTCTCTGAAATCGGTGACCATTTGAAAGTATAATGGCATGCTTTTAGCTTGAGGAGTGATTTCATGTCTATCGAGTATCAACTACAAGCAAGCATGTAGTCTGTTGAGAACTAAAAGGGCGTTAATTCAACTCAGAAGCTCTTTACAGACTCAACACCCTTCTGGCTCTCAACAGATTAGAAGCACATCATTCTACTAGTGATTGCACCCTTTTACGAAATACTTAATTTTGAACATCACATACTTACATGTATCAATCTAACCCTGTCTACGGACTACCAGAATCCCATCATATTGCTATCGTATAGCTATTACATAAGTTATAAATATGCGGCTATTTCCTAGTCTGGACATCGTATAATGAAATATATAGCGAAACACATGTTAGAGCATCATTGCAAATGAAAATTTAATGAAGAATCAGTGTCCCACTCTAGTCGGAACTTAGCCCAGAGATGCCAACCTCTTGACAAAAAAAAAACAGACCGAGTATCCTAAAAAAAACAGATTTTGGAGAGAAAAATCAGATTTTCACGAAAACTTGACACTACCATTGGCCCGTCAGCCCCGGGCTAGTAATATTTCAGAAAATGTTTGCTCTTTCATTAAAATTTAATGAGAAAATAGTAAAGCAAAGTTTTTGTTGGGGTTGCGGGGGTTTACTTGTACATGTTTCTATGCGATTCCATTTTTTTATGGGTTAAAAAAAAGAAAAAAAGAAAAATTGTATTTTAAGATTTTAAGATCGTATTTCACTCTTGTTATCGTACTAAATATGATTTAATCGTACTGGTTGGCATCTCGGTTAGCCCCACCAATAGTACTGGACTATGCTTTGCCCACTTCATTTTCAATTTGTTCATACTTTTTCATAGTGGGTTAGCCTCACCAATAGTACAGGACCATCTGGCCCTGGATAAAAAAAAAAAACATATGCCTCCAGCTACTTCGTAATGGTGGCATAAAAAGGAGTACAAGGGTTAAAGGCGAAGTCCACCCGGGAGTTGGTTTTAATGGAAGCAGAAAAATGAGGGAAAAGGACAGTGAAAGCTTGAGCAGAATCAGATTAAAAATAAGCAAGTTATGAATTTTTGAAGTTGCGATTAATCAAACACAAAGTGGCAACCCTGTGACGTATCTTGTCAGGTTTCCTCCCTTTTGCTCTGTACTAACACAAAAAAATCAATCATGTCTTTAAACAACCCCTGTAAGAAACAATCTACTCCATCACAAATAACTAAGAAGATGAAAGCTTATGAAATTTCTGTAGAGAGCAAATTGGAGAGGACCTTGCAAGATATGTCACAGGGTTGCCAATTTGTGTTTCACCGACGACAACTTTGAAATTTCATAACTTTCCTACTTCTAATCAGATATTGCTCAAACTTTCACAAATTTGTTTCACTTGTATTTCTGCTTTTATCAAAACCAGCTAATGATCTGACTTCCCCTTTAATACTCTTCTGGAACCATACACAGGACAGTCTTTAATAGATCCATTACTGTATTCTTGATTTTAAGAATCAAAAGTATTATTTTGTCAATACCATTACATTTGCATGGTTGCCTTAAAATTGAAATTTTAAGTTGTAAGAAGAATTAAAGCGAGTAGCTTTCATGTTTATACATCAATACAAACATACATGTACATCATGCAGTTATAGGATTGAATATCAATGATTACTAAGTATAATAATTACAAAATACATGTAGAAAAAAAGCTAAAGATACTCACGTGGTTACAATCTGCTGATATATCACTGTCTGCCTGCATAACAAAACAGAAATGAGAGAACAAATATGAAAGTGAGAATACATATGACTTGAAACATACATACATTTTATGTCATCTGTTTAAAGGAAAGCATTTAAGAATTCATGGAGTGATTGGAGTCATTACTGGAACTTCCACTCTAAGGGATCGTGTAACAATGTTAAATCTGAGATACACGGCCCTACGTGTTATCAGTGTCTGTGATATTGTTTAACATTGAAGCCCTAAAAAATGATCAAGAAGTGCCTCAAAAAAGTAAAAATCTTTGAGTGACCGGTTTTATACTCGTTTTCCCCAATATACCGTAGTGTTATGAAAACCGTTTGGCAAACAGTTTTCAAAATTTGTAATTCCAATCATAAATATCTTGATAATCAGATAGGCGATCGGCTTGTAAAAGTCATGGGGTTCCTGACTGACCTAAAGGTTTATATTCATCATTGCAGCATGAGCTAAATCCAGAAGTTTGTTTCAGAATCTGAGACAAAGTTTAGTTACCAGATCCCTTTAATGAGAAGCCAGAGTTCTAGGAAAATTGACAAATAATTTGTGAGCTTTTCCATTCTCTTTACGTTAGCGTGGAAGAATATCACACACACACACAAAATCACTTCATAATAAAAAAATATGACAAGAAATACATGTATCTGAGGTGTATGGAATAATGTGTTTGTTTAGTCCCCAGCACACATAAAGCAGGGCTGTCAACTTTGGGAAACTGCTTGGCGGGAGATTTCTGTTTTGGAGAAAATATTAAGAGGCAAATCCAGCCAGCCGCTTATCTTTAGATATATGGGCATATTGTAACGCCGAAAAAGGTGCGTTTGGAATGAGACATACAGCCAGAATCACGTTTCTGAGAGATGATAAACGCAAAGCTGTTTTGAACCCCACATACAAATCGGACCTTCCCAGGTTAATTTCCGGATCAGAGGCTAGCGCGCCCCATGTGTTGTGTCATGTTGTTGTACAAGCATGTGTGTGTAGTTGACCTCCGAGAAACTGCCTGCTACCCGAGTCAAACGGCGCAAAGCAGCTGCGCAGAGACAAGGCCTTTATTTTGAATCGTGAAGAGACGATAAACGCGACATCCCGCAAATCACATTTATATACCGTAGTGGGGTTCGACATGTACATATCTAGTGGCAAGACACGATAAACGCACCCATAGATTAATGTATGTATGAGAAGAAGAAAATGGGAAGATATATACGAAAGGATGGAAAGCAAAAGCGCAAAACGGAACTAAACAACAACAGAAAAAAGTTGAGAAGGAAGAAAGTTATATGTAGGAGGAAAAAAAAGAGAAAAAGTACAATAGAGCAAAACAGAACAAAGCGAGTTTGCTAATAAATGAAGAAATGTTGGTAAGGTAAGGTAAGGTAAGGGCCAGCCTGGAAAAGAGGGGGGGGGGGAGACAATGACGCACACAAAAAATAATTACATACTCTATCATATGTGATGACACAATTTTTTACATTAAACATTTTCAGCATAATTACTCAATAAATGTTGTTTCAGTTTCCGTTTAAAAACAGAGACACTGATAGAGCGAGTTACATCAATGGGAAGTGAGTTCCAAAACTTGGGACCAGTACATGCTAATGTATTCAAAGCAAAGGCAGTTCTTCCACGCGGTATATGAAATGCAGTTGCCTGTCTTGTATTATACCTGTGAATTTGACTGTTCTTTCTAAAATAACTGTACTAAGGGATAGAGTAATGTCGATCTGGCGCTGCTCAGTGGCTGCCGGGCTCACAATCAATTGGGCAAAAATAATTTCCATTTTCGGTTTAACATAATAAAATTTGGAGTGGACTTTAAAAGATTATTATTATTATTAATACATTTGGAAGAGTACCATTTTCAAAATCATACATGAGTGAGCCTAACTGCAAGACATAGACATGTATCATAGACATGTATCAGTTCATACTCCTTCTACGTTCCAATACAACATGTTTGAATTTGTGTTTGTGGACCAACTCGTTACTGTAGATATGTTTAAATCATTCGATTTAAAAAATGTATGCTTGATAATTGGATTGGAATTGGATTGGTTTGGTTTATTGAGAAATCACATCAAACAAGCAGCTCGCAGGCTGAAAATGTTCAATTTACAAACAAGTTAAAAATATAGAGAGAAATAAACATATACAAAACTAAAATACATATTGTAAGTCATTGTAAGATGAAATAATGCCACATATCACCTAGTGTAACAAGTAGAACTACACGTATACTTATTGTGTTTTCACACAATGCAAAGGGGACTTTGGACCAGGAACTAACAAAAATGGATACATTTAACATCTCATGCATGGAAGTATGCAAATAATAACCATGAAAAGCTATATACATGAACAATTAATAGGGCGGAATGAAGAGATTCACTTGTAATTACGTGACATACTGCACTCATGCTATCCAGTTTGTCTGGAGCTCAAAGTGCACATGACGTTGCACATGAGGTTTAATAGGTCATGCACGTGCAACATGGAGTCAGGGACAAACATAGATATTGGTAATGAACTCTTATGAATGCGTAAAATGTTAAGTATATCAATGTACGCAGGTAAGATACAACATTTTTAAGGCAATTCAGATTCCGCTCTGCTTTGGCAATTTTATTACACATGTGACAAATGTAGGCTTGCGTGTACAGTTGTTATGTATGGATCATTTTTTAACACTGCTCTACGGCTGATTGTCAACGAAACGGATTTAAGTCTTTTGTTAATTCCGTTTGTTGCTACGACAGACAGCCAGTGAAAACGAATTCATTTAATAAAAATAAGGAAATGTAAGCACTACCTTAAACAAACAGAACTTTGTTATATTCCTAGCTCATTTTTCCTGACTGAGGTGTCATATGAAAGGGCAGAAACTCAACTTTCTAGAAATGTGATTTTCTCTTTGAAATTCAGATACCGTCCGCCAAATGACTTTTTGGTTTCCTCTCTTCAAATTCATTTCAATCACTCATGCGTAAAATATGCATCATATGCATGGCATCAAATGAAAGAGGAGGATCTAAGCTTTCCAAACATGTGTCATTTATTAATTATAGATGTGGATAAGTTATGATAAAACATAGATAATTCTCGGTTTCGTTTTTTCTGGGACGCACTGTATAGCAAGCCCAATCTAGGAAGCAGCAACTTTAAAACTTGGACACAGCGATTAGATACAAACCCTGAATTATGTACTGGCATGGTTTTCCCGTCTTTTTGTGACCCCTCGACCCTAGTAGTTGATCTTTAGTATTGAGCAAACAAGGCATTATGTCAGAATATAATTAGCGCAAACTTTTGACCCTTACGCTAGCTGCACATGGTTTGATCTTCGGGGATAGCGCGAGGGTGAATCTCGACTGTGTATCGTATAGCAGGGACTACCTGTGTATAGCCAGGGAGATCAAATAGATCGCTGTTTATGTATTTTCTTTATCCCATAAAAGTCTACTATGCACTATGTGCAAGGTTATTTATGCATCGGAGTATGTTCAAAATAAGTTTTGAGATGGAAGAGCAGTGTTAAAAAAAGGAGGCATTTCAATTTTTTTTCCGATCATCATCCCCCTCCCCCCCCCCCCCATACCCATTCTCTCTCTCTCTCTCTCTCTCTCTCTTTCTCTCTCTCTCTCTCTTTCTCTCTCTCTATCTCTCTCTTTCTCTTTCTCCCCCACATCGTTTTGAGCGTAAGTTTGTTTCAATAAGCCATAACGTCCTAAGCAATAATGAATACTAGTTCACTGCATGTGCAATTTACGGTAGCTGAAGAAATGTAAGTAGTCACAACAACTGATTGTAAAGCGAAAGTTTTAAGTAGAGCGTTTTCTGTGTGTGAGTTGGCTTTTCGGCGTGAATGAATCGCCAACACAGTTCTGTGATCGCCAACCGATAGGATGATATCAAGTTGCTGCCGAAAGAGGGAGCTAAACAGACATATCCGTAATTTTGAATTTGGTTTGTACCAACCCCGACCGTTGAAGAAATCAATGTTTACTTTGCTTTTTTCTCTGCAATTACACAATTTCATTCAAATTCCTTTAGCAAGAGTCATTTATTTGAATTGCTTAACAATTGGTGTGAATTTGAATAGAAACTGTTTGAATGTTTTTTTCACCATTACCAGAACTGGAGCTTATCTTTAAGCCTAAGCCCAGTAAAACCATATTCTGGTAGATAGAGTCTAGACTACTCACCATTTGTAAACAGTCCAGAACGGCAAAATTATTTCCTTTCTCCATGTTCCGAGGGCAAATATGTTGAACGTCCGCGATGCAAGCTGGATGGTCGGCTATCCTTACAGGCTTCAAGGGAACTGCTTTAGATTTGATCGGAATTCTATATGCTTTATCCGGAACTTGAGCTTGTGGCTGCTGCGCTTGAGCAAAAAAAAAAGAAAGGCACATGGAAAATAAGGAAAGAGAGAAAACTAGAAATGGAACTTCCACTGCGTGCAGTCGAAAATGATGCCTCTGTCATAGAGCAATTTTACAAACCAAAACAGAAGAAATTTTTCAAATTCAAGTTCAATTGTAATCCATTAACAGGTTCTCAGAATATCGTGATTATACAAGCAATTTCTCATATACATATATGACCCTTTGATCTTTGACCTCATGACCCTAAAATCTACTCAGTTCATTGGCTCTGCAAGATGTCCTGAGTTAAATAGTAATCCATCGGTCAGTTCTAATGAGAATGCGTTCACAAGCTATTTTTGCATACATAATGAACCCATAACCTTTGACCTTTCACCTCATAACGCAAGAATATACTCAGTTCATTGGCTCTGCAAGATACTACATGATCTAAGATTGGCAGGAATCCATCAATCTGTTCTAATGATAATGCGATCACAAGCTATTTTTGCATACATAATGAGCTGCATGACCTTTGACCTTGACCTCATGACCCCAAAATCTACTCAGTTCATTGGCTCTGCAAGTAACATACATGACCGAAGTTTGGCAGGAATCCATCAATCGGTTCTTGAGATAACACGATCACGAGCTGTTTTTGCATACATGAGCCCTGTGACCTTTGACCTCGTGACCCCAAAATCTAATCAGTTCATCGGCTCTGCAAGATACATACATGACCAAAGTTTGGCAGGAATCCATCAATCGGTTCTTCAGATAATGCGATCAAGAGCCGTTTTTGCATACATAATGAGCCCTGTGACCTTTGAGCTCGTGACCACAAAATCTAATCAGTTCATCGGCTCTGCAATATACATACATGTACATGACCAAAGTTTGGCAGGAATCCATCAATCGGTTCTTCAGATAATGCGATCAAGAGCCGTTTTTGCATACATAATGAGCCCTGTGACCTTTGAGCTCGTGACCACAAAATCTAATCAGTTCATCGGCTCTGCAATATACATACATGACCAAAGTTTGGCAGGAATCCATCAATCGGTTCTTCAGATAACGCGATCACAAGATCGGGACGTACGTACAGACGTACGGACAACCCGAAAACATATGCCTCCGGCCATTCGTAACGGAGGCATAAAAAGTAATATCAGGACTTACCTCTGAACCATCTTCTTCTCGGTTCCAATTAGCAGCTGGATTCCCTGGGTTCAAGACAGGAACTTCATTGATAGGGCCCCCAACTGGATTCCCTAGGTTCACGTCAGGATTTTCATTGATAGGGCTCCCAGCTGGATTCCCTGGGTTCACGACAGGATTTTCATTGATAGGGACCTCAACTGGATTCCCTGGGTTCCCGACAGGAATTTCATTGACAGGGACCTCAGCTTGATTCCCTGGGTTCCCGACAGGAATTTCATTGACAGGGACCTCAGCTTGATTCCCTAGGTTCACGACAGGAACTTCATTGACAGGGACCTCAGCTGGATTCCCTCGGTTCCCGACAGGAACTTCATTGATAGGGACCTCAGCTTGATTCCCTGGGTTCCCGACAGGAGTTTCATTGATAGGGACCTCAGCTTGATTCCCTGGGTTCCCGACAGGAATTTCATTGACAGGGACCTCAGCTTGATTCCCTGGGTTCCCGACAGGAATTTCATTGACAGGGACCTCAGCTTGATTCCCTGGGTTCTCGACAGGAGTTTCATTGATAGGGACCTCAGCTTGATTCCCTGGGTTCCCGACAGGAGTTTCATTGACAGGGACCTCAGCTTGATTCCCTGGGTTCCCGACAGGAATTTCATTGACAGGGACCTCAGCTTGATTCCCTAGTTTCACGACAGGAACTTCATTGACAGGGACCTCAGCTTGATTCCCTGGGTTCCCGACAAGAGGATTTCCATTGATAGGGACCTCAGCTGGATTCTCTGGGTTCCCGACAAGAGGATTTCCATTGATAGGGAACTCAGCTGGATTCTCTGGGTTCCGGACAAGAGGATTTCCATTGATAGGGACCTCAGCTGGATTCTTAGGTTGGGCATCTTCACCGGATGGACGCTGCAATTCAGCATCTGGGGTTTCTTCCACACCTTTTCCCTGCTCGCCTGGGTTGCTTGCGGTCTTGGATTGATCTGATGCATTATCCTCTGCTGAAGAAATGAAGCAGAATACTAAATTACACACAAAATTGAAAACTGTGCTAGAAAGATCAAAAAGAATGGACAGATTGCCTCCATGGGAATCTCATTTTCCTATGAAAAATTTAGAAAAGGCTCAGGTGAGCAAAACTGTTTTAGCTTGTCAAACTTGGAGTTCTGATGTCTCCATGTTGTAGTAGTCATTTCGAACTGGGAGATCCCTGCCTGTTTTGAAACCAAGTCAGCATGCTAGCGCCCTTTGTTCCTAGATTAGTACGTACATGTACTTACTGAGTCCCATGGATAGGATTCAAAGTCATAGGTCAGCTGGTCAACATAGGTCAATTATCTATTTGTTTTGTCATGAACCAGGAATATAAATGTGTGTACGCACTCCAATTTCAACATAGAAATTTGGTAGCAACCCACAACCTGCAAGAGCCACTCTCAAAAAACCTTGCGATAATTTATCTTCTTGGCTTGAAGTATCCACCAAATTGTTAAAACTAACACAGAGACTACTCCATCAGTGAAATGAATAAGGTAAATCTCCTTTAAAGGCATTGTTTAACGATTTAAATCTGAGATTCATGGCCCTACGTATTATCAATGTCTGTAAGATGGTGTAATATTGAAGGCCTAAAAAAATTGCGCTTCAAAATGATCACAAAGTGCCTCAAAAAAGTAAACATCTTTGAGTGACCAGTTTCACCATACAGGTACCGTTAGGAACACGCAAAATTTGATTTTGATTTTCAATCATAAATATCTTGATAATCAGACAGGCGAGCGGCTTGTAAAAGTCATGGAGTTCCTGACTGACCTAAAGGTTTATAATTATCATTGCAGCATGAGCTAAATCAAGGATTTTGTTTTAGAATCTGAGACAAAGTTACCCAATCCCTTAATACAAAATGTCCCTTAATACATAACATGAAAAATACAGTAAAAGAGTGATGTGGTGTAAAAAAAATGGAGGACTTAAATAGATCTTTTATGTTTTAGAAGTGACTGCTACGGTAATTGATTTTTTAGACAAGGTCAGTTGCGAAGTCAGTTGAAGGCCCCAATTCGTGCTTGTGAACTTGTCACAAATAATAGTAACAATGTTGTTTTTAAAACTAAAGACGACAGACAAATTTTCCTCTGAGTCCAAACAGAAATCCGGACATTGGCAGCTAGTTTCTGAGTGGTAAGTTGACAGTGACACCCGGTGTATGATTGAGCTGGAAGAAATTTGTACTCACGGTACCATGCCTCTGCTTTTCTTGGCACGGATGAGCGTCGCCCGGCACAGTGACAGGTGGAGGGGCATAAATCATCACTTATAAATACAAAACTGGCGGCCGTGTATACGTGTACGAGAAATCGTACTCGTGTTCTTGACAAACGTCTGAGTACAAAGATCATCCGAGTACTCATCGCAGCCTTAGAATCAACGCACATGTGCTCTTCACCTCCTGCCAACTGGAAATGGGCACTTAAGTGACCTTTCAGAATACCAATTTGCTTTAATACTGAGCCCTAAGTAAGCTTTAAGTAAGCTTTAATTCAAAACCCGATTTGCAGAATATCCCTGGAGGCAGGGACGTCTCTAAAGGGGGGGGGGGTGGGCCCCACCTGTCAGGATATTGTTGGTAAAATTGCGCTGCCGTCCGGAAAAAAGAGAAAAGGGAGAGGGAAAGCGAAAGAAAAGAAAAAAAGAAACAGAAAGAAAAGAAAAAAAGGAAAAGAAAGGAAAAGAAAGGAAAAGAAAGGAAAGAAAGGAAAGAGGAGAGAAGAAAGAAAGAGAAAAAAGAAAAAAGGGAGGAGAGGAAAGAAAGGAAAAGTAAGAAAAAAAAAGAAAAGGAGAAATGAAAGAAGAGAAGAAAAGGAGAAAATGAAAAAACAGAAGAAAAGAGAGAAAAAGAAAAGAGAGAAAAAGGAAAGAGAGGAGAGAGAGGGAGAGGTACTGTAGGAGCCTGCGACAGGAGGGGTGAGAGTAAAAGAGAGAGGGGGTTGTTGGATGGAGTCGTCTTGTCGAGGGAGCAAAAAAGACATGGATAAATATGTTGCTGTGTCAGTATTCTTGCTCGGTCCTTGTGTACTATATCAATGCAGAAGTTTGAAGTCGGTAAGATGTACATGTACATGTACATGTATAATGTCGGTCGACTGACAAGTTTTTTTTCCTACGAACTGTGACTTTTTATCTGCTTCGACGACTTCGAGAGAGACTGCAACTATAATACTTGTATTTTCTCGAAGTTTCACTTTCATATTTAATATCAGCTAAAGAAATCAGAGGTTTTAAATTTTCTGGAAAACTAAATTCAAATAAGGATAAAGAGTCACGAACGAATAGTCTTTTTTCTCTAATATTTTAATGAAAATTGAATTCAGATAAGGAATAAGAGTTGTCTGCTTTCTCTCATAATTTAATGAAACGTCAAGGCTTCCGCGCTTCGCACGGGAGGAGGAAAACTGAATTCAGACAATTAGGGTTAAGTGGCGCGAAAAGTAAATGAATTGTCAGTTTTCTCTCATAATTTAACCCTTACTGTACTGGGGGGGGGGGGGCCTGGGAGGCAACCGCTTGGAATTTGTCGTTTCATTACTTTTTCCCCTCAAGTCTTACGCACATTTTGATACCATTTTCGTCGAAATCGGATATACCTGTAAGGTGTTACATAACAATTAGTATGCGCATGTCATCAAAAATATGCTATAATTGCATATACCATTTTCATGGGTACAAGCAGAAATGTGAATACAGGTTTAGATGTATTTCTTAAAGTGGGAGATATGAATTGATATCAAATTGCTTTTATGTTTCTCTTTTAGTAACTTGATGTATTCCAGAACAAAAGAAAACAGAAGAAAAAAACAATAGATATAGTAAGAAATAAAATACAAAAGAAAAAAAATCTTTGAAAATACCATTTTCGTCGAAATCGGATATACCTGTAAGGTGTTACATAACAATTAGTATGCGCATGTCATCAAAAATATGCTATAATTGCATATACCGTATTCATGTACAAGCAAAAATGTGAATACAGGTTTATTTCTTAAAGTGGGAGATCTGAATTGATATCAATTGCTTTTATGTTTCTCTAAGTAACTTGATGTATTCCAGAACAAAAGAAAACATTAGAAAAAAAACAATAGATATAATAAGAAATAAAATACAAAAGAAAAAAAATATTTGAAAATCGCATCAAATTTGCATAAATTATCATTATTAATTACATCAAAATAACTATTTTGTGTTAGAAAAGAAGTTTTATATGAATAATGAGTTTCAATTAACATTAAAAAAGTGGAGTCTGACGATTTTTTTAATGATTCTAAGGGCGCGTTCATGCTTCACTTTTTCTGGCCAGAATCAGGCATCTGTTACGCGTTTAGTTTAAAACACGGTTGCGTCTTAGCTTACTTTTGTAGAATCACCGAAAAACGGCGATCACGATCACCCATCGTAAACTCACAAAAAGATGCGTTTAAATGGGGACAACGCACTGACCTCTAGTGGGTCTACGTAGCATGCACAGTGAAGGTTTGCGAATCCAGCTGGAAGACCAATTAAGGCCACACAAGGAGAATTGCCTGGATGAGCCAGAGAAGTAAGCATGAACAGTACACCGTGGAACTGCGATCACGATGAGCGTTTACGATGAGCGTTTCAGATCGCTCATTCTACCTTCAAAATCAAGCATGAACGCGCCCTAATTCCCTGGATATTTCCAGATTTGATATTCATGAATGCGTATTCATAATTTATGCAAATTCACCTATGCATTTTAAAAAAATCATAAAAATAATGTAACCACATGAACAATGAGATGAAGGATACATTTTCAAGATTCTTCACAAGTCTACAGACAAATATGTAGAGTTTTCTGTAAAATGCATAAAATTAGCATTTTGCATAATTAATTAGGCTATAACGACAAAAATTTGCATATTAGAAAAAAACTAATCATACCATCTTGTTCCTTACGTAAATATATAAAAACATGCAAATTTTTGTGTTCATCGGACTTTCGACAGCCGAGATCATAGCCTGGGAGGCCCCCCCCCCCCTCCCCCCCCCCCACCAGTCACGAGGTGCTCAAAATAGCCTAGTACAGTATTAGGTTAAGGAAACGTTTAAGCTTCTGCGCTTTGCGCGTGAGGGGGTTATTGAATTCAGGTAAGGATTAAGAGTCGAGAACAGTACAACAAATCATCTGCTTTTTCTCATAATTTAATGAAACGTCAAAGCTTCCGAAGCGCGGGACGGGGGAACTGAATTCAGACAAGGATTAAGAGTTGAGAACGGTACAACAAATTGTCTTCTTTCTCTAATAATTTAATGAAACCTCTAAAGCTTCCACGCTTCGTGCGGGAGGCTCTTCACCCACCCCCTAGGGGAGTGCGCTTCGCGAGCTCTTTAAGTGATTCACTTGCGTACTAGATAGTTCATATGAAAAACAACTTAGCCTTCGGGTTTATAGCCTTTATAGGGTTAAATCACAGGTGCAGTATTTGTGGATTTATCTGCGGCTTATGACACTGTCAATCACCAAAGGCTACAGACAAAACTTCATGACATCACAAATGACCTCAAACTCACCAGATTCATTCAGAAGATGATGCAGAACAGACGCTTCTTTGTCGAACTTGATGGGCAGAAGAGCAGATGGCGGAAACAGAAAAACGGTCTCCTCCAGGGTGGCGTCCTGGCGCCAACACTCTACAACATCTACACTGCTGACATCCCTTCAACAGAGAACACTCGAAACTTCATCTATGCAGATGACACCTGCATCACAGCCCAGCATAGTACCTTCGAAGCTGTTGAACTCCATCTCAACACAGCGCTCGCAAGCCTTTCGGAGTACTACAGAGCAAACTACCTACGGGCAAACCCATCCAAGACTCAGGTGTGTGTTTTCCACTTGAAGAACAGGGAGGCAAAGAGAGAACTGAAGCTAAAGTGGAACAATGTGCAACTTAACCACTGCGAGCATCCAGTGTATTTAGGTGTAAAACTCGATCGTACTTTATCATTCAAGAAACATATCGAGAAGACAATAGGCAAAGTAGAATCTCGAAATGCCATCATCGGGAAGCTAGCATCTTCACACTATGGCGCTGACCCCAAAACTGTACAAAGTGCAGCTGTTGCTCTATGCATGTCATCCGCAGAATATGCTTGCCCAGTTTGGAGCAGATCAGCCCATGTGAAGAAGCTTGACACCACACTCAATAACACATATCGAAAGATATATCACCTCGCTGGCATTGGATCTCCTAACCAAAGGCGCACTAACACCTGCCTAAAGGAACGGATGAAGCAGGTGACAGATGACAGACACATGCTACACGGATACTTACAACCCCACAAACGACTTATATCCCGACACAGCTTCCTCGATTCTGTCCCACCACCTGAACAGAATCCTCCACCATCAGCCAAGCCCGTACTAATCAAAGGTCTTAACCTGAAGTGGCCGGAGTGGCAATGCCTAAATCGAATGCGGACGAGAATTGGGCGGTGTAAGGTCAATATGGCAAGATGGGGCTATGCCCATGAAGGAGAAACTCTCTGCGACTGCGGAGAGACTCAGACGATGGACCACCTCTTGCAGTGCAGCGGAACGGGTTGCACAGATGAAGACCTGTCCCTTGTTAATGAAATGGCCATTGCAGCAATCGAGCGATGGAAGAACTTAATTTAATTTAATTTACTTCTAATTAAGGAACTTTACATAACTATCTTGATCTAAGGAGACACGAACGAACGATAGGGTTAAATTTGTAGACATTGGGACATTAAATTTTGGAGGTAATTGGTGGCCTCTACACCCCCCCCCCCCCCCACTGAAAATGGTCTAGCGACACCCCTGCCTAGAAGGATAATACAAATTACCTTGTGTACCTGGCGATTGTGGTTCATTGGGTTGAAGGTCTCCAGGAGTGTCCAGTGTCACTTTCTGGCTTTCTAAAATAGGACCTAAAAAGGAAGAGGGAAAAATAAGTTTTTTAGAGCTGTATCAGCATGTTTCAGTATGCTTTATAGATCAGGTGCTCAGGTATGAATTCATGTTCAACAGTTAGCACCAAAAACCTACATGTACATGTATCAACCTACATCATCAAAAAATATTAAACAATTGAAATAAATAAATAATAAAAAGGAATATAATACGAGAAATGCAATCGTGTCACAACGATGTGCGTGCAATGACACCTTGTTTCTACGTGTCAAACGAAAGAGCTTCTCTCGGACTATCCAGAGCAATTTGTACGAAGTCTGTAGCTTCTGTGATACTGGAGATAGGTAGGGCGAAAGAAAGGCCTCAACAGTGACCTTCATGGGATGGTAGTGACTACGCCTACGAAGTTGAAAGAAATTGGGAAAGGGGAAAGAACCTAGAAAGGGCTCGCAAGCACTGCGTGTAAAAACCAATGGGCGAAAGAAAGGCCTCAACAGTGACCTTCATGGGATGGTAGTGACTACGCCTACGAAGTTGAAAGAAATTGGGAAAGGGGAAAGAACCTAGAAAGGGCTCGCAAGCACTGCGTGTAAAAACCAATGGGATTTGGTGCATGTTTGTCATTGCAATAAAGATCGTTCTGGGGGCCAAAAGCATGAACCCGATATGCCCCAAAGTCGGGGTGCGGCCTATGCGGCGAAAGAGTAAATTTTTTTTTTTTTTTTTTTTTTTTTTTTTTTTTTTTAATTTTTTTTAGTTTCGATTTATGGCGCTATGCCTGGCAATGTCTCCCAGCTCAGTAATCAGTGTGTTGACTCACCACTCGGAAACTACAACAACACTAAAATTTGACTGTCATCTTGGTTTGAAAGTAATCTTTCTAATAGATCTCAATATGTAGTTTATAATAATAGTTCCTCAAATTTTTTTCTATAACAAATGGTGTACCACAAGGTACACCACTGGTACCATAGGTACTTTATTGTTTTTAATTCACATTAATGATCTTACACATTCTTCTAAAAACATTGTTACTATTATTTGTGACAAGTTTACAAGCACAAATCAGCGCCTTTAACTGCACCTCGATGTTAAATGAAGGTCCTTCCACGCGTGGGTTTTCGGCAGCAAAACAACAACAAAAAAACAACAAAAAAACGATTTTTTTTTTTTTTTTTTTTTTTTTTTTTTTTAAATGTCAAAATCGGGGGTGCGGCCTATGCGGGGGTGCGGCCTTTACGCCGGCAAATACGGTAGTTACCTTTGTTCAAATGCGATTTACTCACAATTTTCTGTGTGAACATATTCCATACTTGTTATCATTCGAAAGGGCACTTCATTGTGGTCAGTTTGACACCATTGTCATCTGCGCGCAATGTACTGCACGCATTCAACGCGCTATTACGTAATGCATAGCAAATTCATCATTTTTGGCGAAAACTTTGCGCTGACATAGGCCCTACTCAAATTTACCAAACTTGGCAGACAGTTGTCACAGCTATTGAGCAAACTGACTATAACTTGGTGTGTACCACTTTTTCGTCCATGCATGCCTAGGGTCTACATGTACATGTATTCTTCTCAAGTTATTCACCTTCTATCGTAGCAAGAAAGCATAGACCTGGCAGATCGAGTTAAGCTCACGCTGGTCACAGTCCATTGACTTCCACAGAAGTGAACAAGTAGAAGGATCCAATGGCAATGGTCGAGCTACTTGCACTCCGGCCGCCTGGCTCATATAGTAGGTCTCCGACAGACTGAGCGTGATTGACGTCTGTCCCTGTGGTGGAGCAGCAGTCATTTCCCCACAGAATTTCTGTTCATCCATGACAGTTTGTGAATGTTGGAGAAAAGACTTCATCATTTCCGTGTTGAAATCTTTATAATTGTATTGCATTGCTTTCGTCACCTTACACATATCAGAAATTCTGTATGCGAACAACATGCACAAATTGGAAGGAGGCCTAGATCTAACTGGGTTCTGAGACGACTCCGGAGGACACGCTTCTCGAAAGATGCTGGGCTGCCCCGCCAAAGTAGCCGGGTCGACGTCGGTACTCGTATCGAAAAGGACATTCAACGATGGGATGCAGGATTGAAGATAGTTTTCTGTGTGTGCATAATTGTCAAAAATTGCTCCTGCACTGCCACTGCCACTGGAGCAATTGTAGATGCAATGAGAACCAGAGAGAACAAGAAAACACATGACATTGCGACGAAAGCCATGATTCCAGATATAACTTCTAAGTTTCGCCAAAGAGATGCTGCTGGTATCTCTTTGGTTTCGCCGCGCCGAGGAGTGGTTTATTTACGTTATGTAGGCAATGTCTTTTTTTTAACCTTTTTGGGGTTTGCGCACGTCACTACTTAAGGAAATGTCGACGCCCCCTAATGAATATGCATTATGCTTGTGCCGACACGGCGTGTGTACTGTCTGTACACGCTGTGAATGCATATCTATCTATCTATTCTAGGCTATGACAGCACATCTGCACTACTGATTCAAGCGAGAGCATATATGTATTTCACTACACTTGTATTGTTTTGAATACATTAATTGCATCTATACCTGCTAGTGGGAGTAGTCTACAGGCCACCAAATGGTGATGTGAATGAATTTATTGAAGAATTGTCTAACACTCTTTCAAGCCCATTATTCAGAAATAAAAAATAATTATTATGGGTGATTTTAATATAAATTTATTAAGTTATGATCGCGATAACTCTGTTAATAATTTGATTCCTCTGATTAATAAGCCAACTAGAGTAGCAGAAAACTCACAAACCTTAATTGACAATATTTTCACCAATTTGCACCCTTTTCCCGCTGCTGGTATAATAGTGGCCGATATATCGGATCATTTCCCTATATTTGCTAGAACATCTTTAGCATTAAGGAATTCTTGTAATGAATCCTACACTGTAAAAAATAATTTGTTCATTGGTAATTTTTACGTATTTTTTCCATGTAGAATTTACTTGTAAACATTAGTTTTTGCCACTTACGCACTAAATTTAAGTCTTGCTAACTCAAACTTTCAATTTAGTAGAACATACGTGGAATATTTAAGTAAAATCAAATACATAAGAACTTTAAGTAATTTCAGCTTGTATTAATTTAGTAATTTTAACTCAAAATCAGAAATTATACGTATTACTCAAACAATTTATGTTGATTATTCTTATCTTTTTAAAGTAAGGACCGATGCAGTGTGTAATAGAAATATTTACATAATTTATGAATATTCATTAAGACCAAATTAAACTCTTCTTTGAATAAAACTATTCTTTTTTGTGGTTGAATGAAAATTTAAGGACTTTAAAACATTTACTAATTCATTTAACATGGTTAAGCAAAGACAAGACAATTTTTAATTGTTACCCAGTCCAAAACAAATAAAACCAATTTTCCTTTTAAGATGCTACGATCAAGTATATATAAAATTTGGAGCCTTTCAATATGTGTCGAATTGAAGCGTATGTAATAGTTTGTGATGGTGGTAGATATACGGTTAAATCTTAAATAGAAGTAGTGAATGATTAGTGGATGTTACTTGTTAGATTAGATGGGTACCAAATCGTGCAATATGTAATCCTATCATAGCTTTTTTTTAATTATCTAAAATGATTACAATACTTAAATTATTTACGTTAATGTAACTCGATTTAACTGAGTAAAAATTTATTCAGCAAAATAAGTAAATTCTACTTAAGATGCCGTAGGTAATATTTACTTAATAAAAATAAGGCAATTCTTTTCCTCAATTTTATTGAGTTATTTCGACTATTATTTTTTTACAGTGTATGATAAGTTAACACGGAAATTCACTCAGGGAAATATTACAAAATTTAAGAGAGAATTGGAAACTGTTGAGTGGAACGAAGTTTCATGTGAAACAGAAGTTGATAAGTCTTTTGATAAATTCATGGATATAATAGTGTTATTTTATGACAGATGCTTTCCCTTGGTGCAGAGAAGTAAGCAAGAATATAAAAGAGTACCTCGAATGCCATGGGTCACTAAGTCTTTACTTAGGTCCATAAATAAAAGAATCGTTTGTTTTGTATATACAAAGCAAAGCAGACTGATGTAGCCAAGTTAAGGTATACTAACTATAGAAATATATTGACTTCTGCTCTGCGCCAAGCAAAGAAAGACTATTATCATTTTCAATTCCAATCTACTTGTAACAATGTTAAAGGAACATGGAAAGTTATTCGAAATGTCTTGAAAACCAATCCTAAACTACAGAGTATTACAAAACTCACCTGGAAGGATGGTCTTATTGAAGATAAGAAACTTATGTGTGAAGCATTTAATGAATATTTTTCTAACATTGGTGCTACTCTGTCTAGCTCCATACCTGATATACAGGAACCTATGGAAATTATTTAACCAGTCCAAATGAAAAGAGTTTATTTTTTGTTCCTGTAGTGATTTCTGAGGTTATAGATGTTGTAAGTGGCTTGAAAAGGAAAAAGAGCCCTGGATATGATGGAATAACTAATGATTTGATAAAAGAAGTAATTTCATTTGTAGTCGTACCTCTCACTCACATTTATAACTTGTCTTAATGCATGGAAGTGTTCCTAAAAAAATGAAAATAGCTAAAGTTGTGCCTATATATAAAAAAAAAAGGAACCCTGTAGAAACGGGTAATTATAGACCAATTTCTCTACTTACTGTCTTCTCCAAGATTTTGGAAAAACTTGTATATATCAGATTGCTAAATTTTTGAAGTCGTGTCAAGTTTTCTCAAATTCTCAGTTTGGTTTTCGCGAGAAACACACAACTTCTCATGCTGTGTTATGTCTTCTTGACAAAATATCTTCGGCACTTGATAAACACCTCCATACGGTTGGTATATTTTTGGATTATTCCAAAGCTTTTGATACGGTGAACCATAATATTTTGTTGCACAAGCTCTCTTATTATGGGGTAAGAGGACCTGCACTCGAATGGTTTAGAAGTTATCTTAGTAACAGACAGCAATTTGTGCAGCTCGGCGAAATTTGTTCAGATATGTTACCCGTCACGTGTGGAGTACCTCAAGGTTCCCTTTTGGGTCCCCTGCTTTTTATTTTATATGTAAATGATTTTCCAAAATCCTCAGAGACGTTTTCTTTTTTGCTATTTGCAGACGACACAAGTGTATTCTGTTCTCATAGAAACTTAAACACTCTTTTAGAAACTGTAAATAGAGAGCTTTGTGTATTGACTAAATGGATTCATGCAAATAAACTGTCACTTAACTTATTAAAAACTAAATACATGTTATTCAGTAATAGTGAAACAGTAATGCCTGGTAATGTAGTCTTTTGATCAGGTAAATATTGAAAAGGTCTCATTTATTAAATTTTTAGGTCTCCACATTGATGATAAATTGACTTGGAAGATGCATACTACTCAATTAAGTAAAGTGCTCTCTAGAAATGTTGGTATGATCAACAAATTGAAGTTTGTATTCCCAAGAAATGTACTTAGCATGTTGTACTGTTCCTTAATTTTGCCATACTTAAATTATGGTGTGTTAGCCTGGGGTGCATCAGCCAAATCCTACTTAAATAAAATTCTGCTCATTCAAAAGAGAGCAGTGAGAATTATTTCGGCAGCTGATTGGCGTGCTCACACTGACAAGCTATTTTATGAAAATAAAATGCTGAAGGTAAAGATATATACTTTCTATATCTGGGATATCTTATGTATCAGTTGGAGAAGGGTGAAGCTCCCATGGCAATAGCATCTATTTTTGTAAAGAATAACCAAATACACAAATATTCTACTAGGCAGGCTGCCTTATACCATGTATCATCAGCTAGAACTCAGCTTAGGATTAATACACTTGCACATACTGGACCAAAGTATTGGAACTCTTTAGACTGTTCTATTAGGCAGTCTGTAAGCTCTTCTGTCTTCAAACGTAGGCTGAAATTTCATCTACTGTACACTTACAGTGAATAGATCTGATATTTATTAATATTCAATATAGCTAACTGGATTAGCATTGTCCCCCCCCCCCCCCCGTGTTGTACATTATCCTCTTTCCCCTATTTCTTTACTTTTACATTATCTTTATTCTGTTTTCTTTTTTAGTCTACCATATTTTGTAAATTAGTGGTAGATCTGATATTTATTTATAGTCTGTATAGGTAACTAGATTAGTATTATTAGTCCCCCTCCCCCTGTATTGTAACCTATTTCTTTAAAAAAAAATGTTGTTTTTGTAAAGGTGATCTGTGTCTTAACAAGCTGTGCTTTTTAACAGACCACCTCTTTTCCCCACATTTGTTAAAGTCTTTATAACTGTTTCATTGTTAATGTATTTATGCTAGTTGACGATGAACTTGTTACTACTGTTCCTGAATGAAATGTTTTTTTTTATGCAAGTGGAAAGAAATAAATAAATCTTGAATCTTGAATCTTGAATTAAGTTAGTGCATTTCTATATTTGTATTGTGCTGTTGTGACTTCATACTTGCGTCAATATAGGTTATTACATCTAACCTGTTCCAAGCTGCATTCTACGTGTTCCAAAATTTCTATCTTTAGGGGGTAATATTGTTTTGCCTACACACTCCCATCATTCAAATTATTGCATTGTACATGTTCCAAGCTGCATTCTACGTGTTCCAAAATTTCTATCTTTGGGTAATTGTATTGTTTTAACTACACACTCCCATCATTCAAATTATTGCATTGTACATGTTCCAAGCTGCATTCTACGTGTTCCAAAATTTCTATCTTTGGGTAATTGTATTGTTTTGCCTACACACTCCCATCATTCAAATTATTGCATATCCCCTAAAGATAGAAATTTTGGAACACGTAGAATGCAGCTTGGAACATGTACAATGAAATATTTTGAATGATTGGAGTGTGTAGGCAAAACAGTATTATCCCCTAAAGATAGAAATTTTGGAACACATAAAATGCAGCTTGGAACCAGGGGCGTCGCTAGACCTTTTTCAGTGGGGGGGGGGGGGGGGGGGGGGGGGGTAGAGGCCAACGATTACCGACAAAACTAGTCACCAATTACCGACAAAATTAATGTCCAATATCTACAAATTCAACCCTATAAACCTGGGGCCGAAGGCTAAATTGTTTTTCCTAAGGACTATCGATAGTACTTGCATATGCGCAAAATGGTAATTTTCCTCGATGACATAAATATACCAATTATTTCTTCAATTTAGTCAGCATCATAGCTATATATTTAATGCAGGCGCGGAGCTAGGATCTTATTTTAGGGAGGGGCGGTAGTGAGCAAGAGAATCACTTAAAATCGCGCTCATTAGTGGTGTGGGTGATGGGCCTCCGGCGCGAAGCGCGAAAGCTTAGACGTTTTCCTTAATTATTAGGAAAAGAAGACGATTAATATTTTGTACCGTTTTCGACTCTAAATAAGCCTATTAATTTTGTCTGAATGCAGTTTCCCCTATCGCCGCGAAGCGCGGAGCTTTGACGTTTCCTTAAATTATTAGAGAAAGAGACGATTCGTTGTACCGTTCTCGACTCGTCTAAATGAAGTAAATTAATTATTATAAAATCATCAATATTTCTTTAGGAAAAAAATTCAATTTATAAAATACACCAATGTTTAGCCAATCTATTGCAGACGACACCAGTGTGTTCCTACCAATTTAATTTATCATCAATTGTGACTCCTAGCTAAAAATGTTAAATTTGTGGGAGTAAAAAAGTGGGGGGGGGGCAGGCGCGGATCCAGATTTCTTTAGGGGAGGGGGCCCAACTTTCTTCATTTGTTTGCTCCCGAAATTTGAAATCGCGCCGGCCGAAAAGTCGCTCAGTGGGGGGGGGGGTGGTGGGGGGGGGGGGGGGGGGGGGGGGGGGGGGGGGGGGGGGGGGGGGGGGGGGGGGGGGGGGGGGGGGGGGGAGGGGGTAGTGAGCACAATTTTTTTTTTTGATCCTCGAAATTTTTTAAATTTGCACCCCCCCCCCCCCCTTGAGCGCCAGAGGGGGGGGGGGGCCAAACCCCTAAAAATGTAAAAATCACGTGATTTTACATGATTTTTTTCTCAAGAGGGGCCCCCCCCTGGATCCGCCACTTGGGGGGGGGGGGATGTAGAGGCCAATGATTACCGACAAAACAAGCCACCATTATACCGACAAAATTAAATGTCCAATATCTACAAATTTAACCCTATAAACCCGGGACCGAAGGCTAATTGTTTTTCTATGGACTATCTATAGTACTTGCGTATGCGCAAATGTCATTTTCCATGCACGACGACACAAAATAATATACGAATTATTATTTCGTCAACTTAGTCAGCATTCATATATTTTAATGCAGGCGCGGAGCTAGGATCTTATTTTAGGAGGGGCGGTAGTGAGCAAGCGAATCGCGCTCATTAAGGGGTGTGGGTGATAGGCCTCGACGTTTCCTTAAATTATTAAGAAAAGCCGCGTTGTACCGTTCTCGGCTCGTTAAATGAAGCCTTCCCCTTCCGCGCAAAGCGCGGAATTTTGGCGTTTCATCACAATATAGAGCAAGGAAAACGATTGGTCGTACCGTTTTCGTCTCTTATTAAGCCCTATTCATCTGAATTCAGTTTCCCCCCCTCCCCCCCCCCCTCTCGCGCGAAGCGCAGAAGCTTTGACTTTTCCTTAAATTATTAGAGAAAGAATACGATTCGTTGTAACCGTTTTCGAGCTCTTATAAGCCCTATTTTGTCTGAATTCAGTTTCCCCCTCTCGCGCGAAGCGCGGAAGCTTTGACGTTTCCCTAAATTATTAGAGAAAGAAGACGATTCGTTGTGCCGTTCTCGACTCGTCTAAATGAAGTTTTCCCCATTTTTGGCGTTTCACCACAATATAGAGAAAGGAAGACGATTTGTCGTACCGTTGTTGACTCTTAAACCTTGTTTGAATTTAGTTTCCCCGAAAAATTTTAACCTCTAATTTCTTTAGCTGATATTATAGGAAAATGAAACTTCGAGAAAATACAAATATATCCTATCTTGTAATTGGTTGTCTTCGTAAGGGTCCACCTGATTGGTTAATAAGATCATGTGATATTTAAGCCTCGTATGTGCCGGAGTATTCAATGCCATGTGCGGGATTTTGTAGCTGAGTTTGTTTTTTTTTGTTTCCGTTACTCTGTTACGGATGTGCTGCTAAATTCGCTCAGTCTACAGGGCCGCACAGCCTCTGAGAGAATAAGCTATTTAAAATGTCCTAAGCTTAAATAAATAATCTTCGTTTGAACTATTGGAGCTTCGGCTGACTTTATAAATAATAAAGTGGACTTCATATGCATGTTTATCCGAGCTTCTTTCCTATTATGATTACTAACCAAGAACAACATGCATGTTTATTATGTATTAGTGCGCAATTAAGCCTACAAACCCCGTCTGAACAAGACTATTATCACTTAGTTTAAATTGATTGGAGTGTATTTTTTTAAAGTAATACAAAGTTTTTGTACGGGGTCATGAATTTGGTTCAAATGAACATAGTGGAAGCAATGCGATCCTACAATATTAACTGATCATTTTCACGGTTGAAAACGAGTCTTAAGTTTTGAAATTGTAAATAATAAACTGTTGTATAGCTCCCTCTCAAGGTCAAGATATTATTAAGCGATAAAACATGTTTTCTTGACTCAAATCGACCGATTAGCTATTCCCGTTTGGAAATTATATATCACAACTATTTGAAATTTATCAAAATTTACCGGAGCACCGGTAAATTTTTATATTCAATTTTTCTCGAAAGCAGAAGTGTTTTAGGGCTAATTTTCTAGTGCTTATAATACATGCACAGGGGCATCCAAATATATCAAATGGTAAAGAATCACTATCCACCCAATTTTCAAAATTTCCCCAAACTTTGTATTACCTTTAATGAATATACAAGGAGATCCAGAATAAGATAATTAATACAACATCAATGATTAACAATGACAATGATATTACCACTAACATCACTAATATTACAATCCACAAACAAATAAAATATTAATGTTTTTCATAAGATAATAATAACTTTAAAATATGAATTCCAATTGCAGTTGATTGAATCACAATAGCATCAAGAGAACAAGAACCAACATTTTCCAGAGACTCAGCAGCAACAAACAACAACAGCAGCAACAACATCAACAGCAGCATCAACAACATCAGAGCAGCAGCAGCAGCAGCAGCAACCTGGACAACATCAGAAACAACAGAGATGGCAGCAGCAACATCAACAACAAGAACTTAAAAGAAAATGCACAGTTGATGGACAGCTGGAGCTAGCTGTTCGAGATTGAGAGGGAGAAACATTCAATAACAAAAAGAAGCCTCGAGGTTGAAAAGGAAAAGTTGGAAGTTTAAAAAGGAGATACAGAAATCAATACTAAAAAATAAACTGTCAATTTTCTTGATCATTTCAACTGCATTTTTAAACCTTTGAGTTTTTTTTTTTTTACTCTCAGTAGTTTAAGTAGATCTCTAAATCTAGTCTGTTCTTTGAAAATTGATGAAAAATTGACAAAACAAATGTCATTCTGATTTTATTTTATTAAGAAAGTCCGTTCAATTGAATTTCAGTTGCTTGCTGTGTGTTTGTTTTTAATTCGTTGTCTTTACCAACAACTAAAAAAGGTACAGTTGGGTGAATGTGGAGTCTGAATCTACACGTTTAGTCTTATTGTTAGAGCCAATTCAATCACCTTTGTAATCTAAATTGTACTGATGAAAAATTTAGTAACAAATTTAGGTCCCAACATTTAGTTAAAAAATCAACAAACAATTTTGTACTCTGACTTGTTTTAATGGCAGTCTTAAAGATTGCCATGGCATTGAATCAACTTTTCATAGGACTTCAAGCTCAAGTCAGTTCATTTCAGGGGGAAAAGTCATGCAATACTCATGTCGTTTTTCTTTCCTTGTATGACTAATTGCGTTACCCTTCTCACCATTCTGGATGATGTGGCAATGCTGCAGCCATGATAGTTGCTGCGCTGTCGAATGCGTTGCCTGTCGCAAAAAAAATCAAAGCCACTAAGACTTGCAAATAGGCAGGTATAGAGCCTTGCTCCTCTTTGTGGCATGCTCTCACGCATCGTTTAACTCATTTATTATGTATAGCTCTTCCCCAGGGGCGTACGCAGGATTTTTCCAAGGGGGGGGGGGGGTTTAAAAATATTTTGCTCCCGAAAATTTGAAAATCGCGGACCCATTTTTTTTTTTTTTTTGGTCTCGAAATTTCAAAATTTGACATTTTTTGTCGTTGGGGGGGGGGGGGGTAAGGTCACCTTATTTAGGTAGCCGTGGGTATAATTTTTTTTTTTTTTTTAATTTTTTTAAAAAAATAATAATAAAAAAAAACAACAACAAAACAAAACAAAGGGGGGGGGTTTTAGGATTTTTAGGGGGGTTACATACATAAAAATACAAAGGGGGGGGTTTGAACCCCCAACCCCCCCCCTGCGTACGCCCCTGCTCTTCCCTATTAAATCTATTTTTTTTAATATATCTACATCATCATGTAACTCTGGAGATTTGTCCCGGAAAACACACTCTCTAGGATGCAGCACCCCTAGGATATTCATGAGTGCTGCCATTTTGCCTTTGGTTGTCGAGAAGTATTGAAATTAGTCGGTGGACTTTAAAAAGTTTGTCGTGTTTTCCACCGACAATTTTTCTTGAATCGACATTAGTCGATGATAATGACATTTTCGATTATACTGATATAATCAATCGGTGACAACCACCGACTAATAATTATTTTTTCATGAAAAACGCCCCCCCCCCCCCCCCCCCCCACCCCCAGTTTGCAGTGCATTTACTGTCTCTTTGATATACTCCTTGTAGAAATTTTTCATTTCATACTGTTTAGGGTTCGGGTCCTAATTTAATGATCACGCCATCTTCGGCTGCCAGCAAGTAAGTAGGGGGAGCCTGCTGCAGATTTCGTTGGTGTGGTGGAGATCAAAATTGCATAGTCAAGATTCTGGACAATAAAATACATTCCCGTATACCGTATTAGGCGATTAGACTGGTTGCCTCGGTTACGTCCATCCTTCAAGATTCTCTCTGTACGTCACTTTTAAGAGAAGACAACAAATCAAGTCTTACAGCATCTTTCTTGGGCGAATAGCAAAGCTGGAATGAAACACATAAAATTATATAACTTGAATGTTTTGAACGATATAGATAAAATGTTGAGGTATAAGATAAGTTTCATTGGCACAATTTTTGTTTAAATAACTTGAAATTCAAGTTCAAAAGGTCGTTGAAGTTAAATTACAGAGGTATGAACAGTTTCAATTTTTCGATAAATTTGTGTAATGAATTATAAAATAGCCCCAGTAATCACAGAAGTATGGGAATTTGACATTTGAAGCCCGTGTCATTTTGGCCAAAGTCGCTTAAAACGGCATGCAATAATAATAATGATACTAATAAAAACGGTGCTTTCAACGCTTATCACCGAAGTCACTTAGCGCCATAGACTCAAAATATAAAGTTGTTGGGGCTAAAGCTAATTTGTTTACCCTATTTACCAAAAACGAATTAACTTTAATCACAAAAAGTATGGGAATTTGACATATTTTGAAACACGTGCTAATTCAATCGGGCATACGTTTCAATAATCAATATGCAAATTACTCTACTTAATATGTCAGTAAAGATGTTGCTAGATCGGAAAAGCACAATGGCAGTTCCCATCCAACCGCTAATCGATAATGTTTTTAATTCACATGACGATTGTTTGCTCATTGAAATACAGTAAGTCAAAACAGGTGCATGTAATCATTTTTCATTAGGAAATCGACAAAGGAGCGTGCATCGAATTTGAAAGCCTTGCCAAACTGTTTGCTATACAATAAGAATTTTTTTTTTTTAAGGAAAAAAATGTGTGATTTTACACAGAATGATCATGGGGGATTGAAGACAGACGAATGATGGAGTCGTGGACACATATACCTTATGGCCTTGAATAGTCAAAATGGAAATTAAGTCTAATTTAATTTTCACGAATTGAAATTTCAAAAGAAGGAGGAGGAGGAGGGAATAATTAGGGGAGGGGAAGAAGAACTAGAAGAGGTAGAGAAGCAGAAGAAGAAGAAGCTGAAGAAGAAGTAAAAGGAGGAAGAATGAAGAAGATGCTATATGTAGGGCCGCCTAAGTATATCATGGGGGCTGACAGTACACACTAAGAAAACATGGTGCAAGTATGCACCTTTAGGGTTGCAAACCGATGTAACAATAGCAGCACTTTAGGGGTTCAATCCTGCACCCTTTAAAAGGTGCAATCCTGCACCCATCATCGAGGAATACTAGTAATATTTGCTCATACACAAATACATATTAAACATGCATGATGTTTCTTGGTTAGTAATCATATAATCAATATATCTATTGCTAAAACGTGAATGTAATTGTAACATGATCAGACAAATTATCTATTTGTTAATGATTGCCAAAGGAAAATATAAATCACAAAATTATTGTGCATTGTCATAATTTGCTTAACAAATCATGGTAAATGTATTTTTATGTCAACACGTGGAAAGTAATCATGAATATGCATGCGATATACAAACTTTTATTTTGCACCCTTCTTTGGTCGATAGGGTTCATTTTTGTGGGAAGGGTGCAAAATCTTACATTGCACCCTTTTTTGAACCCCTTTTCCTTCAATAGTGTTCATTTTTATGTAAAGGGTGCAAACTCTTATTTTGAACCTTTTTTTGCACCATTTTTTCTTAGAGTGTAGGCGGTTCTTGACATACAGTATTATAAAAGCTCATAGTCACACGCAACGCTCTCACAATATATGCGAAATCAACAGAATAGCAAAACAAACACTCCGTAAAGCCAATAATGTAATACAAAGTTTCGGTATGGGGTCATGAATATGGTTCAAATTATTGGAAGCATATGCGATCCTACACTATTCAGTGATCGTTGTCGCGGTTAAAATCGAGTCTAAAGTGATGAAATTGTAAATAATAAACTCTTTATGTTGTATAAGCTTCCTCTCAAGCTCAAGATATTAATTTAGCTATAAAACAATGTTTCTTGCCTAAAATCGACCAACTGGCTATTCCCGTTTGGAAATTATATATCATAACTGCATATTCTGAGATTTTCATGATCGCAGCTACCGTTGTATGGCCGTAGGCGCTAGCACCGGTCAATTTTGATCTTCATTTTTTCTCGAAAGCAAAAGTGTTTTAGGGGCTTACTTTTCTAGTGCTTATAATACATCCACAGGGGCATAAAACAATGTTTCTTGACTAAAATCGACCGACTGGCTATTCCCGTTTGGAAATTATATATCATAACTGCATATTCTGAGATTTTCATGATCGCAGCTACATTGTATGGCCGTAGGCGCTCTTTGAATTTGATCAAAATTTACCGGGAGCACCGGTCAATTTTGATCTTCAATTTTTCTCGAAAGCAAAAGTGTTTTAGGGGCTTACTTTTCTAGTGCTTATTATACATCCACAGGGGCATCCAAATATATCAAAATTATAAAGAATCACTTTACAGCCTATTTTTACTACTAAATATCTTACCAAACTGGGCGCCTCGGTTAAGTTCTTGTATGTCAGCTTTTGGGGAGGAAGATCTGACAATCCAAAAACTGCATCTTTCTCCTTGCAAACAATAATAATAATACAATATTAAAAAAAGACCCCTAGCTCTTGCTGGTATAGTAGTGTGTCTGTCTGGGGCGTGGTTGTAGAACTTCTTTATTATGCAGCATGCCACAGGTCCACCTGGGAATGTAAATGTCCTTTGAACTTTTGAACCTGTCCGATAACGAAAACCTACTAACTTCACACTTATACATACAGCTCTTTGGGGGTCCTGGCGATAGCCTATATCTGTATAACATAATTGGGATTTAAACTATCTCCCAAAATCTTTGTTTTAATTGGTTATCGTTTTAACAATTAAAATTAAAACAAATACTTTTCTCAAATATGAGATTGTATGTAATTTGAATATATTTTACCAAAGCGAATTACCCAAAACAATTATGAAGGTGATTTGTTGTCTTGTTCATTAACAAAGTTTTGTTTGTTTCTTATTTCTGCGTTTTCAAAATAATACATAATCATATACTTTAAAAATAATTATTTCTTCATGATACATGATTACAAAGTTTTCAGTGCATTAAATAAGATGCATACACATTACTAACACAAATATTTTTCAATGAAGAGGAGACCGCGGCGCCATCATAAATCGATGGCGGTTTCGGGAGAATTAGTACAGAATCTGGCCGGTTCCTTGTATCATATTGCTTGTCTATCAAGCGATTTTGACATTGATGTGAAATTAATCGCATTCCTTCATTCACTGATGATGAACAACCCTTGTGGCAGGACTCGAAATATTTCAACGGAGGGGGGTGGGGGGGGGGGGGGGGGGGGGGGGGGGGGTAATTATGATTTTAAAGTATTACCCCTCAAAACGCGAAATAATGTTAGCAAGGTGGGGGACACGTACCTTGCATACGATATGACCCGGCATAGCAACAGCGGCTATGTAATCATAATGTTTATGCCTGTAAAAAGGAAGGGATTTGCTTGATATGCATGCGTTTATAATGCTGATTTATTTTTCTTCTTCACATTGCACCCTCGCAATTCCCCCACCTCTTCATCCTTATAGACCGTCCAGGCCCGTGGCGAAGCTATAGATACCTAACAAAGAGGGCGGGGCAGAACTTGAGTCAAGTTTGGGAGGGTATGACGTAATAGTTCATCAGAAGGAGAGCTTCTACAATTAGAGACTGGTTGATTGATTGATTTTATTCGACAAGCTTCCAACGTATAACAATATACAATAATAACAGATAAAAAATAAGTCAGCTTGAACAGGATAACCCACGAAAGCTCGAGAGCTTATTTCCAGTGGGGTCCCTTACAGACATGTATAAAATTAATAAGTTAAAATAGTAATATTTACAGACAGATAAGAAAAATAAAAGAATTACGTATTAAAGATAATAATAATAATAAAAACATTAAACTGATGATAGAAATGATAATAAGTACAAGAAGAAAAAGAAGAAGTAGAAGAAGAAAAAAGAGGAGGAGGAAGAAGAGGCAGATAATGATGAATTTGTAGAATTTTTATAACGTACGAAAACATAAGTATATACAAAATGAAAAAGTATGAACCGGCAGGAGAATACAAATTTTAATCATATAACATGTCATTCACTTCTCTTCTCTGACTGTAAAGTATTAGGTATTCCTTTAATTTCCTCTTAAAATGAGCATAGTTTTCTATTTCTTTTACACCATTGGGAAGGGAATTCCAATTTTTTATGGCATTGTAATAAAACGATTTTCCAATACTACCTACACTAACCGGCCTAACACTTAAACTAGGACCCGCCTTATAAAAAGTTGCGATTGATCCAAATCAAAGATGGGGCCCAGTAGATGTGAAACATGCATGGTATGCAGAGTGGCTACCTTTAATTAATAGCTACTCATAACGTCTGTGGCTATGTTTTAGCAACATGTCTCAACTACTAATTAATGGTTACCGGGAGGGGGGGGGGGGGTGTATCCCGACAGTGGTAGTCAATTAGTCATGTTGCAAACCCTGATTGACAAAGTATGGGAGGAGGGGGGGGGGGGGGTGTTGGTGAACATGCAAGGTGGCCCGGGCGATGATCGAGACGTGAGGGCCAATGAAATTAGCCCGGAGTATTGGTTCAATATTATATTGAAAGAGTTGACATCAAATAGAGAGAGAGAGTAAAGAGAGAAAGGGGAGGGACTGGGGGAGGGGGGGGGGGGAGGAAGGGATGGATTCGATAGATGAAAAGTTTGTCCAAAAATTGCCATCCCCACAACCCTTTCCCTCGAGTCACGCCCCCCCCCCCCCCCCAAAAAAAAAAAAAAAAAAAAAAAAAAAAAATCTACTTCTTGTTACACTTCGAGTGTTAGTTTGAATATTTTCTTTTCTTTTCCCTCAAACCAACAAATAAATGAAAGAAAACACTGTGTCCCAATTCTTTACTTCGAGGAACATAATACGTTGTTACCGGGTATATTATTTTGATTGACTTTGAAATAAGCCAGATGTGACCTGCGCTGCGCTCATGTTCGCTACCCAGAATAAACCGTATATGACGCTGCGCGAGCTGAACGATCGAAGTTATGACGTGGCTAACGCATCGGTTCCATGTCAGCTCGCCTAATGTCAGCCCGCCCCTTTACAAAGTCGCCCTCAATTGGTCATGTCGCCTCCCGATTTTGTTTGCCGACTTTGGGATTCTTGGTCAGCTCGCCCCCAGTATTTTGGTCAGCTCGCCCCCTAATTTGTTGTTTTAATTTGATGTCTTTTACAAGTTCAAAGTCAAGCCATTTTTAGTTCCTGGCATCTCAGTTCTATGATATTACTAAATATTGAAAATTTTCCTCGAGTTTTCCATTGTAACGCATATTTTCGAGGATATTTGCATCTAAGCTTCCACCAGCTTACGTACTAACACATCGATCACTCTCTCAATATTATTGTCTCCTCTCTGTCAGTGCTGTGCTGCGGAGCGGGGAGACCCTCTTCATGGCTTTCTGGCTAGCGCACTGTCTTGTTACTCTCACTCAGTGGCGTACCTGGGGTACTCCGTCAGGGGGGGCAAGCGACCGAAACAAACAAAAAAGGCGATGCTAATTTTCACTTCTGGCGAGCGAGCGAGCGAGCAAAAAAAAAATCTTTAAGTAACGTTTGGTATATAAACTGGTATTGTTGCAAGTTGGGGGTGGGAACATTCACTTGTTAGCGACGTTAATTTCATTTTTTTTGCAAACTAGTGTAGCGAGCAAGAAAAAAATCACTTCTTTTTTAATAATTGCCACTTAAACTTGGTTCAATATTGTCCCATGCAGGGCGCGGGAACAATATTGTGTTTAGGGTGATTTTATACCCATTTTAGCTAGCGAGCGAAAATACATCTTTCTCTCAATGAATTGCTATATAAAATTTGTTTCATTGTTGCAGGTAGGGGGCGGGCACAGTCGTGTTTAAGGCAATGTCAATCCCATTTTGGCGGGCAGGCAACCCCCTACATTTCTCTTTTTAATGATATTGTAGCAGGTTAGTGGTGGGCACATAATTCCACGAGCTAGCGAGCGTAGCGAGCGAAGAAAAAATCACTTTTCTTTGATAGGGAAAATATGGTACATAAAACTTGGGTTCATTGTTCCATGTCAGGGACGTGATTATTAAAAGCGGTGTTAATTCTATTTTGGCGAGCGAGCGTAGCGAGCGAGCAAAAAAAAAAATCACTTCTCTTTATAGGGAAAATATGGTATATAAACTTGGTTTAATTGTTCCATGTCAGGGACGTGATTATTAAAAGCGGTGTTATTTCTATTTAGGCGAGCGAGCGTAGCGAGCGAGCAAAATTTTTGTAATGATAATTGGTTCATAAATTTCAGATTTTTTTGTTGCAGGGCAGGGCTTACACAATCATGTCTAAGGTGATGTTAATTCCGTTTTGGCGAGCACGAGCACACCAAAACTTCTTTGAATAACGTTTCGTACATAATTATTTACTGGTTGTTGCAGGTTGGGGCGGGCACGTTAGCGGTGTCAATTCCATTTTGGCGAGCGAGCATAGCGAGCAAGCAAAAAAAAAAAATTCTCTTTTAATAGAAATTAATAAATAAACTTGTTTTTATTGGTGCAGGTCAGGATGGACGCAATCGCGTTTAACGCGATTCAATTCCTTTTTGGCGAGAGGGCGAAAAAACTCTTCCATTTTTAATGATATTGTTGCAGGTCAAGGGTGGGCACAATTGTTTCCAAAGCAATGTCTATTCATTTTATTCGCGAGCGAGTGTAGCGAGCGAGAAAAATGAATTAGTCTCTTTTAGTAACATTTGGTACATATATTGTGTGTTATTGTTGCCATGGTTGCAGGTCGGGGCCCGTCGGGGCAGGCACAATTGTATTCTAGGCAATACTAATCCTTTTCTTTTTTCAGGGGGACGAGGAAGTGAAAACATTTAATACAAAATAGGCTAGCAAGCAGTTCGCGCCAGCGAAGAGTTTCAAATTTGTTATATCACTTATATTTTCCTATTTTCATTTGTTTCAATTTTTCAGGGCCGTATGCGGAATATTTTTCTGATGGGGGAAGGGGGAAAGATGCGTTAAAAGTTTTCGAAGAATCTCAAAAGCAAAAGGAGTGAAGGGAGTTCGAGCGACCGAACTGGTCATGAGGGTACTTTTGCATTTTCAAAAGTAGAATTGAAGGATTTGGTATAGGCCTACACTACATTTTCAGGAAAAAAAACTGTACGATTTCAAAATATCTGGGGTCAACTGCCCCCCCCCCCCTGGTGCTTACGGCCATGTTCTTTATTTTTCCCCCCATTTTTATTCCTTTTCTCTTCTTCTTCCTTTTTTCTTTCCTTTTTTTCCTTTTTTCTCTTTCTTTCCTTTTTTCTTTCCTTTTCCTTTTTTCTTTTTCTTTCCTTTCCCTTTCTTTTCTTTTCTTTCCCCTTTTTCTTTTTTCCCCTGGAGCCCCTCAGGGGGGGGGGCACTCTGCCCCCCTGCCCCCCCCCATAGGTACGCCAGTGCTCTCACTCTTTGTCCCCCCCCCCTCTCTCTCTCTCTCTTTCTCTCTCTCTCTCTCTCCTCTCTCTCTCCCTCTATATCTCCCTATCTCTCTCCCACCCCCTCTCTCTCCCTATTCTCACTCTCCTTCTTTCTCTCTCTCTCTCTCTCTCACTTTCTCTGGTATAAGTTCTTAAATGAAAGGGTGACATGTGAATGCATTTTTTAATAATGTTACTATAGGGTTAGAATATAGAATTTTACTTTTTTTCAAACTAAATCAGTTTTAATTGTATAAAATCCTGTTTGACTTTTTAACAATTCCCAAGATGATGCACACTATATCGAATATTACAATGGCAAACTTTTACCCATGTTTTTTATGCGAAACTTATCTTATTTTTATGCAATATCATATTCTACATGTATACCTTTTAGTAAATTGGCCCAAATACAAAATGTTCTGCATTTTGCCTACAATGTATAATTTGTTTAAATCATTGTAGCATCTATTCGATTTTATAATTCCTGGATTTGGTTTCTGTTGATGTCTTTGTTTCTGTTATTGAAGAAAACACCATAACCATAGTAATCATACCCATCTGGCTATGCATTTTCCAACTAAAACATATTCTTTTGAATATCAAAAGTGTATCACTATTCATATATTGTATAAGTTCAGTATATAATTTAATTGCAAATATGGTAATACAATTCAGATTTCTGTATATGTACACTCTAAAAACTGAAATGTTAAATGTAAATTTAAAAGGGCCGAGGAGTGACCACTCTTTTAAAATGTCAGATTGTTTCTTTTAACCTGCTAGATTCGACCTTTATAGTGTTGGATCCAGCATGCATGTTCAAAGTGTTAATCTACCATTTTGAAAGAGTGGTCACTCCTCGGCCCTTTTAAATGGTGATTTAACATTTCAGTTTTCAGAGTGTACCAAGCAATTTGCCAAGGTCGTTGAAGCACAATTATGTACAAAAGAATTGCAATTTTACTACCATTATGCTACCATGCATAATTTTTATGTGTAATTTTACTTTGTCACTGATGTATACTTTGTAAAAGAAACTGATTCGGCTCTCGGGCCGCGAATGTTTTTTAATGAAATAAACCATTTTAAATAAATAAATAAATAAATCGTTCTGGCTGGCTTAGTGACGGAACTTTAAATCCACAGGCTATAGAGATAAGGATTTAATAGATTGGCTTTCTTAGCTTTTCTCAAGTATAATTTGTACACGCAAGCAAATTAGAGCATTTTCAGATCCCTTTTTAATCCCATATAGTTTGTGTTCACTAATTACAAGACCCATACTAGAACGTGTCGTCATGAGATAGTTGTAAAAGTTTAAAAATAGAAATAGAATAGAATGTCTCTACATTGAATTAAAAGTGAGCTATAATTGATATGACTTATATAAGTTTATTATGAAGCAAATAGATCGAAATAAAAGCTTTCGGCGGTAAACCCAAATGAACGAAACGTTATCTAATTTTACTCTCAATTCATTATATATATATATATATATAAGTGCGTGATTTTGTTTAATGAATATTGTAAGGGACGACCATGCGTGACCAACATGAACATCTGCTCATCTTTTCAAGTATTCCAAAGCACTAGTAGGTTCCAACCTTAACCTGTATAATAATTTGTGTTTATTTTGTGTATAGATGTCACTTTTCTTTTAATATGTGCACAAATAAAAAGCAATTATTCTTCCAAATACATACCTTATCACTATGTCGCGGCGTTTTTGTCATTCATTATTATAAAGCGCGCGGAGGATAACGCTGAAATAATAATAATAACAAAGAAACATTTTTGATAATTCAAACAATGATGAAGAGTCGGTACAACGAATCGTCTTTTTTGTTCTTTCTCTAATAATTTAATGAAACGTCAAAGCTTCCGCGCTTCATGCGGAAGGGGGGGGGGACTTAATTCAGACAAGGATTAAGAGTTGAAAACCATTCTCTAATAATTTAATGAAACGTCAGCGCGGTGAGGGAAAACTGAATTCAGACAAGGATTAAGAGAAAAATATCATAATAATAAATACAGTACAGACTACGCCAACCCACTCTCCCCCTCTCTCCCTCTCTCTGTCTATGTCCATCTTCATCTTCCATAATGTTGTCTATTCCGCCATTTGCTTGTATCCCGGCATCATCCCTTCCTTGAGATTAATTATTATAACATATTCCTGATAGTATACGTCGGACATCATACTTTAGCGAAAAGATATAATCACACCAAAAGAGAAAAAACTAAAGAACAAAATCAGAGCCGGAAGGGAGTGATTGGAGGAGGAGAGACAAATATCATAACAATGAATACAGTATACAGGCTACGTCCAACTTTCTATCCCTCCCCCCTCTCACATGTTATACCTTATATCTAGTTTAGGGAACGAAATAGAGAACGAGGGGCTGATAATATCGAAATGAGAAGAATATTACTGTAAATTTCTGTTAATTCAAACTGATAAATAAAAATAAAAAATTATTATGCTATATTGACGGTATATACGTCGGATATTATACTTAAGCCAAACGATATAAACAAACAAAAAAGAGAAAAACTAAAGAAAAAATATGAGCTGGGGGGGGGGGGGGGGAGTCGGTGAGACAATTATCATAATAATAAATACAGTACAGACTACGTCCAACTTTCTATCTCCCGCCACCCCCTCTCTCCCTCTCTCTCTCCCTCTCTCTCCCTCTCTCTCTCTCTATGTCCATCTTCATCTTCCATAATGTTGTCTATTCCGCCATTTGCTTGTATCCCGGCATCATCCCTTCCTTGAGATTAATTATTATAACATATTCCTGATGGTATACGTCGGACATTATACTTTAGCGAAAAGATATAATCACACCAAAAGAGACAAACTAAAGAACAAAATCAGAGCCGGAAGGGAGTGATTGGAGGAGGAGAGACAAATATCATAACAATGAATACAGTATGGTCTATACAGGCTACCCCCCTCTCACATATACCTTTTATTTAGTTTAGGGAATGAAACAGAGAACCAGTGGCTGATAATGTCGAAATGAGAAGAATATTACTGTACAATTATAAAAAGTAAAACCTTTGAATGTAAATCTCTGTTGCATCAAAATAAAATGAAACGTTTATCACATTATACTTTAGCACAAAATAGTTATCTAGAAGAAGGTGGACATCATTATATTAAATGACCTGCTTCTGACCGCTGCGCTAGCGTACTGCCTTTGTACGTAGGGGGCGACTGTACAGGGGGCGACTGTGTATAGGAGGCGACTCGACCACACAATTTGGGGGCGACTACGTTAGGAGGCGACTGCGTATAGGAGGCGACTGCGTATAGGAGGCGACCGGCTTGGGGGCGACCTGACCAGACACCAACGCATCGTACACCGTGTCTACTCGTTACAAATATACATAACGTTTGTCATGTACAAAATGGCGGCTCATCTACGTGTCAAGCAGGCAACATGTGTTGCTATTTTACTCTGTTTTCAGGTCACATTTGTCTTTGGACTTGGACGACGTGACGGTGGTATCATAAAGGATGCAGGTAAATTTGGTAACAATGATTTTGACAAGGTGAGAGATGATCGTGGTGCACTTGGTGGGCGGTTCGATGGAGTTGCTCGGGAACGGACCGGCAGGGATGCTGCCGGGCCTGCTATCGACCCCGACGGCCGCGGCCTGCTGCCAGCAGCAGGTAACTATAGGCCTAACAAATTTCAGCAGCAGCAGCCACGAATCCAAGGTCAAGACAGGCAGATGCAGGTGGGACTCAATCAAGGCTTGAACAACCAACAACAGATGCAAGTGAATGATGGGTTGCAACGAGCAGGAAATATGAATGCTTTTCAACCCAGAGTTGGTGCTGCTGTTGCACAGCCGCAGCAGCAGTTTGACAGGTTTGCCCAACAAGGACAAGGTCAAGCGCTTCCGCCACAAGGTCAAGCGCAACAGCCACTAGCTCAAGCACAGCAGCCACAAGCTCAAGTTCCAGATAAAGGATATAGAAAACCGATCAAATCTAAAGCAGTTCCCTTGAAGCCTGTAAGGATAGCCGACCATCCAGCTTGCATCGCGGATGTTCAACATATTTGCCCCAGGAAAGGAAATAATTTTGCCGTTCTCGACTGTTTACAAATGGTGAGTACCAAAATAGGTATTTTTTAAGTAGCCTTAAGGTCAAGGTGAATGATTTTTAAAAATCTTGTCAAGTTTAAGATTTTAAGATTTTTTTTGGAAAAAAAGAAAAGAATCTGAAGTGAAGCATTCTTTTCTAAGTAAAACTAAAGTTGTAGATCTAGATCTAGACTAGATCTAGTGCTGATTCGAAAAAAAAATTGAAGTGTGCGAAAATGATTTGCATACGTCATGTACATGTATTGTAAGTGCTTGATGACAACTCTTCTTCTTCCATTTGAGTACATACCTCTTTACTAGGGAGGCCAATGCCCGGGCGTAAGGCTTCTACGCCTACGATTTGTGCGCTCGTCGTCCAAGTCAGAAAATTACCAGAAGAAAAAAAAAGGGGAAAAAAAAGAAAACAAATATCTATGGAATAAAATGTATAACAAATACACAATTACACATACCTATAATCACGGATCTGTAATGGTCTTTCACCATTTGTTGACGATCTTGCAAATTTTGATGTATTTTGATCCAATAATTGCGCTAGCAGACGAAAATAACGGACGGACAAGAGAAACTAGACGGGTCCTAGAGGGCGATGAGGTTAGCTCACTAAAATCCTTCTCAATGACTGAAGGTAGCGCCTAAAAATATGGAATCAATTTAATATCAAAGAACTTTTGATAGAGATTAACATATCAGTTGTGCACAAATGTCACTTTTAACAACTAGAAAATATAACGAAAAACGATCATATCTTTTTAATTGCAGATTTTTACAAACTGCACAATCAAAGGTAGATAGAGTACGATGTTTTTGTCAATCTTGCGTTGGTTTGAGCCCCATAGAGCCATCTCAAATTGGGGAGCAAAACTGTGAACAGAGACGTCATTGTTCCAGCCCAAAATAGAAGTCTTGCGACATCATAATATGAATATGTATGAGGTCCGGTCTCATCGCGCGCAAAACAAATTTGACGTAGTCTCACACATAGTACCTTATTCTCAGCACTAGGTCAGTGTCGTGCAGTAATGTATGAGAAGTGTAAAAAAAGACATTTCAGTAAAAAAAAAAAGTCTACGTGAGCAGTCTATACTCCAATTGAGAAGTGTAATGAATGCCATGATTTGAACGTGTGTGTTTTAGTGTATGATATCATCATATGGTTTAATAGTGAGAGAGAGAGAGAGAGAGAGAGGGAGAGAAATATCTCCGTCAGTACACGTCTATCAATGCGTGCAGTCCTATTGACTATGTTTGATTCCGTATTGTGTTCGCTGCAACAGTTGGATTTATCGATCGTATTGTGATCGCTGCAACTGTTGGATTTTGCAGTGTCAGATTGATCTTTACTCATGAGGAAATAATTGGAATACATATCAAAACTAAGGTAGGCCTATTTATTTATTTCAATAATTTTCTTAATTTACAATGAGTGGTTTTCGAGCTTTCTCTCATTATGTTTTGACCCTCCATGCCGTGGCATGGCTAGCATGGCTCGATTGCGGCTTGCATGCAATTACCGTACCTGGACGGCCTGCAGTACTGTGTCGGTGTGTGCGACTAATTCAAGGCTAGCCGGTGATGATGAATGTACTTTCGCGCGAAGTTTTGAACTTGTTGTCCGGGCAATGACCATGATGACACGCCCATTCCCTGGGGCCTGTCTAATTCTCGACGTAATTTTTGGGACCATGAAATTGATTGTTTCAAGGCTCTTACGTACGGCCAGGCGTAGAAGGAAGCTCATAGGAACTAGCTGGATATCTCCTATTTTATGGAACTTCTGGAGTCGGCAGATGGGTGAGTTTTCTTAGTGAAAGTAAATGCTTTCTTTTAATCTTTGTTTTATTTTAAACAAATTCGTAATTAAAAAGTTAGATTTGGGCATTGGCCTCCCTATCTTTACAGAGTATTATCGTACTATATTACTGGGGTGTGTGCAGGTGGACCACTACACCGGGGTCTCCCCCTACTCTAATACGAATAGTGCAGTGGGTTCTTAACGTGCAAAGGTAGTGACTCTTCTCTACACAGGGCCTCCATTTAACATCCTATCCGAGGGATGGAGTGTTTTCCACCTAACATACATGTAGCCTGCGTCTATGAACAAGGGGAGGGGCACGTTAACACACAATTAGTGCTGTAGCCGAACCGCCGAACCGAACGGGAGTTCGCCGAACATGGCACTTCCGAACCGAACCGAACCGAACCGAATGCAAAGGCCTGGTTCGGATGTTCGGCAGAAAAATATAAAAGTTTTTTGCAAGCTAATAAACTTGTCATTTTGTACCTAATTTTCATGTCATGATTGCTCATTTTATATTTACTTTTTTCCCATTTTCCGCCTTTGTGATTTATGCCTATCCAGTGGTGGGCGCGACTTCACTGGCGCCATTTAAATCCCAAATCCTGACCACGCTACGTCGAGATCTCAAGCCATAAACAAGAATACATGTGCGTGATCAAAACAAATTCAGCCAAAACCCATTTAACAAAAAAATTAATATTTTAATGGTAATGATATCGGACAAATTTTACAATATAAATAATGAAATAAATATATATTATAGTATAGTATTTATTTATTTAGGAAAAATAGGGATTTTATATTTTTCCTATTGAAAATAAAAACTTATAAAAAACAGTTATTGACGAGCCTGAGTCTCTATATTCCAGATGGCAGCTTTCATGACTCTAACATTAGACAACAACCGTCTCGGAAAATCTTTAAAAAATATCATATATTGACAAATTGAAAACATGATTCTTTTAAAATTGAAAATAAAACACGATTCAAGACGGAAATACGAATGTAAGTAGTATTTTTCTTCACAAATAATTACGTTTAGAGCAGTTTTTTAATGTGAAATTCGTGCTGGTCGGAAGCAGTGTGCAGAAGTCATCCGTGCTGGTCGGGCCCGGCAGGCCGGCAGGCCAGCCCAGTGCCGACCGGCGTGGCTATAACGCTGCTTGCTATTATATTACCGAACCCCGAACCGAACCAAGTTCGGGTGAAAATTGCCGAACTCTGCCGAACCGAACCGAACACGAACATAGCGTCTGACTTACAGCACTACACACAATGCAGGCTTCAGTCATCCGCCTGCGTGGGATTCGAACCCGGGATCTTCGGTTCGACAGGCAGATGCTTTACAGACTGAGCCAACTCGCCTCCTTCTTCTTTTTCTTACGAGTAGTCCATTTAATTCAACATAGAAGGTTCTTGTAAAACTTTCTTTGAGGTAGTTATTAGTGTTTATTTTAAGGTGCAAATAAAAACTATCTTGGATGTAGCTGCCGTAAGTACTCCATGTCTTCACAGTTCTGAGGAAGATGGAGTTTTGGTAAATATTGCAGAGATACATACATGTACGCTACGGGTTGCGGTACATGGGAGCCTGAGGTATCACTGTTTTCTTTTGTGTACACTGACAGCTCTTTTTGGTCTGGTGGTAGATACTAGATTGGTGATCGCAAGGCACTCCAGAGTCTCAGCGACATCCAGCAATAACTTCAGTGTTAATTTCCGTGACCCATTTGAAATATATAGGAGGATAGTAATTTCTCTATATTATTTTAGTTCACATGTCCAAGATGCAATATAAAAAGAATATACATGTAGATCATTAGGATGTCTCACAGTTCTGGGTCTTGTTTCATAAACACCTGCTATCAATACCTTGTTATTGTTATTGAGATACATATCTCATGGTAAACATGTACAGTCTGTGTAACCTTAGAATCATTTCAATTCTATCTAGACTTATGAATAGGATGGCCTCCCAACAGATGTCTTTTATCGACTGCCTGTATTGAATAATGTATTTTCTTTGTAGTCTGTATACATTTGTAGCTCTGCAAACAACAAATGCCTGTATTTTTTTTTCTCTCTCTCTCTCCCATCTCCCCCCTCTCTCTGTCTCTCTGTCTCTCTGTCTCTTTCTCTCCCTCCCTCCCATCTCTCCCCTCTCTCTCTCTCTTTCTCTCTGTCTCTTTCTCTCCCTCCCTCCCATCTCTCCCCTCTCTCTCTCTCTTTCTCTCTGTCTCTTTCTCTCCCTCCCTCCCATCTCTCCCCTCTCTCTCTCTCTTTCTCTCTCTCTTTCTCTCTCTCTCTCTCTCGTTCTCTCGTTCTCTACATATACGGTACATGTTTCTTAAAAGAGATGCTGCCTTGCTTCATAGTTTCACTCAAGAAAACTTTAAACTCCCATTGATGGCAGAAAATCACGGTACATGTACAAAAAATTGTATGTATGTACCTCTTGCGCCAATTTTCAAGTGGGACACAAGTTTCAATGCGTGCAAGATAATTTGCACAGGCATTTAACTGGCCATTCTACAAAACGCAGTGTACCGGTACATGTATGAACATTTACCGAGCATTTGTGTTGAATAATGCATCCCCCTCAAAATGCAATTCCATTTATACCAGAATACATTAAGCTTAGAGATGCAATATAGCTACACATGTACATGCAGTAGGCACTAATGTACTTGGTTTACCACTGTTTGGCAAGGATGGGTGAGGACATATTTGTGTAAAAACACTTTGGTCATCTTCTACTGATTTGGTTAAACCTGACCCAGGGTCTAACTAAGATCATGCATGTTCAACATAAGAAAGACTACGACCTCCGACTAATTTCCTTTTTAAAAACCTGATTTTGTAGAGATTAGAGAAGCTTACACCGAGTGTCAGCCTGTCGGGATAAAATTTTAGCAGAATGTGGGCCTTTTTGGTTATTAGGACTTTTTTGTTGTGAGCCTTCCTTGCTGTGATCTTCTTTATAAATGTATCTTTCAATAGGCGGTGTCAGACACGATTTTCCCGATCCAACTTGAATTATCTAGATAATTCACTTTATGTACATGTACGGTGATAGACAGGCTACAAATTATCTAGATAATTGATGGGCCAGTGCGCACGCACTCCTCATTTTAATAGATAAGCATTGTGACATCACACGTTCAATCAAAAGTAATGCGCAACTAACATGTCTCATTAAATGCACGCTAATATGATTGTGCGCAGGTAACGAGAGCGCGTTAAAAAGCACATACCCTGTATGCCTGCCGATCATTGAGTTAAAAGTTGACCTTACTCTGACCTTTCTTTGGGATTTGTAAAAAAAAAATTTGTTCAACATTGGTGACAAAATCCTGTGAAAATCCTTTCAGGGGGGAATTTTCTTGTTAAGTTATAGGATTTTTCGCCGGATTATTGATAACAGGCAGTCAATTACCGGTATCTAGATAATTGGCCCTGTCTGACACCGCCTATTGTCTGTCTGTTTGATTCTTTGGTTTTTTTTAAATGGAGATTTCGTATGTACTTTTCCAGAACTCTTTTACATCATTCCAAAGCCCCAATGGCTCACACCTCTCCTTTGTATTTTTGTTTTCTTCCCATGGAACACCTGATACAAATGATCCAGGTGCTAATGATCCTGTAGATATCACCTATAGGCCATACATATACTGTCTATCGCTTCATATACAGTGTGAGTCAAAAAAAAGTTCACACCTACATGTAGAAAGTTGCTAATTATTAAAAAAATCATCTATGAACAGTAAATTATTATACATCTATGAAAGAGTGTTTTATCCCGAATCGTTTAGTATCATTTTTGTGCGGTATGTGTTCACGTTTGGATGAACAGGAGGCATTGTTTGCGAGAGTGCAAAAATTGATTTGCGCCAAAGTTGCTGATGTGATGTTTGAATAAAACAATCAGGATTTTGGTATTAATTTGGTCTTTGCAGATCCAAATAATATCCCTAACAAAATTAATCATCCCACACGTATCAAATATGAAATGTCAAATATATCAGAGAACATTTGTGCCCGTGTGTGTGTGCGTGTGTGACTTTGCTTCTGCAAAAAGCATAAAATTATGCAATGCATCTCATTTGATACATTCAAGACATCACATATTAAGCAAATTTGGCGCAAGTCGATTTTTGCATTCTCGCAAACAATGCCTCCTGTTCATCCAAGCGTGAACATATACCACACAAAAATGATACTAAATGATTTGGGATAAAACACTCTTTCATAAGATGTAATATAATTTACTGTTCATAGATGATTCTTAAAATAATTAGCAATTTTCTAGGTGTAAACTTTTTTTTGACTCACATGGTAGTACCATCCCTAACACAATCTTCCCAAGCTGTTACCTCAATCCATCAAGCCCAGATTGGGTTGTCATGAGATGAAGATGTTGATGAGGCAGGTAAAGGGTACATTACACTTGTACCAGCCACAGAAAAGACTCAGTCATCATGATCATGTTTCATCCATCAGAACATCCACATACAGTACATGATGTGTATATCGTAGCTCATGGCCAAGTACATGCATGCCTTAATTGGTTTGACATACGTACTACTTGCTGTATATTTTAGTGTAGCCCCTATTAAATGTTTAAGCGTATGTGAGTGTCCAATGTCCACGTTCGTTTGCATGTTCATGCACATTGTAGTGTAGTGCTGTATACAACAGTCTTACAAGTATGATTCTGATTATTAAATTTGAAAAAAGTACAAAAACCAGACCCATGGTCTTCAGCTTACCCCACAGCCTACAAGTACATTACCTTCAAAGAAAAACCCCCATTGATTCTTATTAGGGTGTGTTCAACTGATTTTTTGAAGCTAGAATCACAAACATGATTCACAAATCAAACCGCCGTTAAAAAACATGGTTACTGCGGGAGAGCATTCAAGCGATTTTTCATCAACACTGATTCTCGCTATTTCAAGCCCAGCCACTGCTCATCACACTGTGCAGTTTGACCCAGGAAGTATACATGTAGGTCAACTTTCGCTGCATGCTTTCTGAATTTGTTTACGGTCAACTGTCGGCCAAACCGGAAGCAGGCCGCGATAATGATGTTATAGAATCATGATTGAGATCTCTGTTCATTCAAGCGATTTTTAGCGACCGTGATTCTGCAGAATCACGATACAAAACGCATCTTTTTCAGTGTACATGTATCTTGTTTGCATTTTTTAATCACATTTATTTTCACGACCAACATAAAAAAAGGCTTGAACGCAACTGTGTTTTAAACTAAACATCTTTGAAAACCGTGTTTCTAGAGTGAAAAAGTGTTGCTTGAACGCATCCTTAGTCCTTACAATTTTTGTTAGCTTCATATTTGTATGATAATCAATAATTGTAGCAATAAACTCTTTTATGAAGTAAAATTCTTTGCTTTGAGTCAGAAAGGCATTTAATATATTTTAACACAGAGTTGCCATTTCTCATTGTAAGTAAATCTAGAGGAGGAGAGCAATGACGCTCTAAAATAATTTGAGTTAATTCTTCTGGCTCTCAACAGATGATACATGGTACAGTATATGGCTTAAGTGAAAATCATGTGATTTTGCCATTTCTCATTGTAAGTAAATCTAGAGGAGGAGAGCAATGACGCTCTAAAATAATTTGAAAAGGTTAACTGAATGTTGATATGATAAAAGGTTGTTGGCCATCTAGGCATACATGTAAGACAGTATGGATGGTTAGCCATGTGGATAAAATGTACACAGCACAAGAGCTCAGAAGGCATAGCATCTCTAACTGTTCATAGCAGAAACCCTTTTTAATTTTATACACCTTTTCAGTTTTTTAGTGAACTGTCATTTTTTAAGCAGAAACATCACTTGTCTACTCTGTATATAGCAAATTGATCTTGCTGTAATATGTTCATTTACATTGATGTACATTACTTCATTGTAAAATGTGTCTGTGTCGAATTGGCAACTCTATGAAGTCTCATGAGAGCTTAAAATGTTCTCTTTACAAGAGGTTGATAATACCCAGTCAAGGTAACAAAATAATTGGAAACAAACAAACATAGAACAAAAAACAAGCAGTGACATTGTAACTGGATTAGGAGATAAAGTTCATATCAAGAGGTCAAGGGGTCAAGTTCGGACAAGGGGGAAGTGATGAAGGATATCCATGACAAGTCAGCTCTAATTCTTATCCTGCCACAGCTACACTTTATTACAACATGTACATACCTGTATGTGTGTACTGTATACTTGAAACATGGCACCTGTGAACTAGTGAATATTCATTTGTTTGGGTTCAGTAATACGCCAAAATTCCTATGCCAAACAGCCATTTTATTAGATTTGAATTCCAAAAAGCTTTGTGGTCTTGCTACATGGAATAATTTCCCTCTTTGGCCTGTTTGAAATCAAAAGAAATCTCTTAAGAAAAAAAAGTTGCTTCTTTGAAGTTTGAGGGCTTTCAAAGATACACTGCATTTCAATAAATCTTGGGGCAATATTCGCAGCCCTGATCAAGAATCATGCCTGCATAAGTGAAGTGTTCATTGAAATGATAATGAGCAAAATATTGTTTTTGTTTTTGTTACTGCTTGTACCCATCATCAGGCAAGGCGCCTTATTCCATCAAAGAACCTACAGGTCCTTAGATCACAATGGATGGAGAAGAAAAAAATCGGGGATTCAGACATTCAGTATTCCTCTCCAGGGTATGCACGGGGAGAGCGTCAAAATAGTCTGCTGTGTGGCCTGACGCGTAGCGAAGATATTATCGCATTTCATGTTGTCTTTGCTGCTACGGTGTGTGTCGTTGCTAGAGGCCTCGATCTCCAGATCTGTGTATTCCCTGCTGGGGAGATATTATTCAGCTGTGTCCAAATGATACATATATTGCATTTGCCCCCCTCGTTCATCGGTCGTGGGCTAAATGAAATATTGCAAAGTGAAGAAGTGAAACAACATATTGCCACTTCCTCCATATGGGCCTACTACAGACATGTGGATAGGATGGTAAATTGGTAATGCTGTATACAACGAGGATATGATAGATACAGTGTACAATGTACATGTAGGTCAAGTTTGTAGACAGGGAAAACAATATTTAAAACATGTTGGGGGCTATTTTTCAAGCTTGCTTGCATGAAAATAACACTCTTTAATTTGTTTTGCATTTAACTCTATGCAAATTTTTGGGGGGCTCTTTTACGACTTTCGGTGGCTCTTTTTGGCATTTCGGGGGCAAATTTGCCCTGAGCCTCCATGTATTTTTTACCTTCAAGTAGAACCGGCCCTGTTTCATAATACTTGTTATCATTAAGAAGATATGATTGGTTATGAATAGATTTGTCATAGATTTTTGTTATTGATAAAAAAATGAAAAGAAAGTTTTAATGAAATGGCCCAGTTTACTGAGTGATTTCTAGTTCATTCTTCCATGTACCCCTTTTTATCAACTATCAAATACACAAATTATGCAAAGCAGCATCAATATGAATGGAATCCCCTTTGCGTGCATTATAAGTTTTTGCTGTGTCTGGCAAGCTTTGCGGGTAGCCAAGTGCAAATGTTTTAGACTTATTCATGAAATGGGAATACATGACACAGGGCTGCATAGTAATGCATACAATTTTTTTGGGGGGAAGAGGGTTCAAGTTGAACTCTTTTTTTTTATTAAGAGTCTGTTTGCATGAGCCCTATGTAAAAGTTTAAGAATTTTGGGGGTGCGGACTTAAATTTTAGGAGCCTATGTGCCCCGGGCGCTTCTTACATGTAATGTAAGTGTCGAGCCCTGCCTTAGAAATGTTCCAGTAAATTTCAAATCAATTCAATGTCAATGGTAAACATAATGGCAAGAGGCTATGCAATCGACATACATTGTAGCATGTCACATGTACATGTAGGCTTGCTGGTTGACCTTTATAAGTAAATAATTTCCCAACTTGTTTCATAGTAATGTGCACTGTAGGTTGTGATACAAGTACGTGTATGAAATGTACTGTGTATCATAGTCATTATTGTCATTAATGTCGCACCAATGCGTTGAGCCCTTGCCCATTTGGATGTGCAAACTGAAGAAGCAAGCTGTCGATATAGCTATGCTGCGTTTCCCATGCATTTTAGGGAAAACATATCAACCTTGCAAAAGCCAGAGAAAATTTGTGTTTTAATTTTTCAAAATTACAAATTTCCCGCTGCGTATCCAGTTTCCACTTTCCACTTTAATTCTCCATATTGAACCGGTATCGAAGTGACATTGATATTAAAATGCATACTTTGAACCAAGGCTGCAATGTAGGACAGAAATGCATGGGAAACACATGTTATGCATTTGAAAGATGCAGAAAAGCCCGACATTGAAATGAACAAATTTGGGTCGTGACTGCGATCTTTTAACGATCCATAAATAACAACTGTACATGCAAGCCTACGTTTGTCACATGTGTACATACATGTACATGTATATACAGTTTAAATTGCCAAACAGAGCGGAATCTGAATTGCCTAATAAATGTTGTATGTTACCTGCTTACATTGATGTACTTTACATTTACCGTTAACACATAGTTCAGTAGTTCACTATCTCTATGTTTGTCCCTGCACATGACTAAGGGTGCGTTCAATCGAATTTTCGAAGCTAGAATCACAAACATGAATCACAATTCAAAACGCCGTTACAAAAAGCAAGGTCACTGCGGTTTGCGTTCAAGCGATTTTTCATCAACGCTGATTCTAGCTCATTGCGAGCCAAACCACTGCGCATCACACTGCGCAGTATGGCCCAGGAACTTCGGCGCGCGCTTTCTGGAATTGTTTACGGCCGACTGTCGACTGCTGTTTTGAGCATAGATCGCAATAATAAGACAAAGAATGAGAAGGTGATAGAAGGAAGAAACAAAGAATAACATAAGGAAAGACAGAAAGATAAAGTCGATAGAATGATTAAAACAAAGAATAACATAAGAGAAGGTGAAAGAAGGAAGAATCGAAGAATAACATAAGGAAAGACAGAAAGACAGAAAGAGAGAGTGATAGAATGCTTAAAACAAAGAATAACATAAAAGGTGATAGAAGGAAAAAACAAAGCATAACATAAGAATAGAAGGAAGAAACAAAGAATAACAAAAGAGAAGGTAATAGAAGGAAAAAAACAAAGAATAACATAAAAATAGAAGGAAGAAACAAAGAATAACATAAGGAAAGACAGAAAGAGAATGTGAAAAAAGGAAGGAACAAAGAATGACATAAGGAAGAACAGAAAGAGAAAGTGATAGAATGATTAAAACAAAGAATAACATAAGAGAAGGTGAAAGAAGGAAGAATCAAAGAATAACATAAGGAAAGATATAAAGAGAAAGTAACAGAATGATTAAAACAAAGAATAACATAAGAGAAAGTGATATAATTATAAAAACAAAGAATAACATAAGAGAAGATGATAGAAGGAAGAAACAAAGAATAACATAAAGAAAGACAGAAAGAGAAATTGATAGAATGCTTAAAACAAAGAATTACATAAGAAAAGGTGATAGAAGGAAAAAACAAAGAATAACATAAGTATAGAAGGAAGAAACAAAGAATAACATAAGGAAAGACAGAAAGAGCAAATGATAGAATGATAAAAACAAAGAATAACATAAGAAAAGGTGATAGAAGGAAAAAAAACAAAGAATAACATAAGAATAGAAGGAAGAAACAAAGAATAACATAAGGAAAGACAGAAAGAGAAATTGATAGAATGCCTAAAACAAAGAATTACATAAGAAAAGGTGATAGAAGGAAAAAACAAAGAATAACATAAGTATAGAAGGAAGAAACAAAGAATAACATAAGGAAAGACAGAAAGAGCAAATGATAGAATGATAAAAACAAAGAATAACATAAGAAAAGGTGATAGAAGGAAAAAAACAAAGAATAACATAAGAATAGAAGGAAGAAACAAAGAATAACATAAGGAAAGACAGAAAGAGCAAATGATAGAATGATAAAAACAAAGAATAACATAAGAAAAGGTGATAGAAGGAAAAAAACAAAGAATAACATAAGAATAGAAGGAAGAAACAAAGAATAACATTAGGAAAAACAGAAAGAAAAAATGATAGAAGGAAAAACAAGGAATAACATAACGGAACAGGCCACGATGGTATAGTGAACGCAAATTGCATGCAAAGCGGGCGCGCGGTTTTTCCCAAACCGGAAGAGGCTTCGTCATACAATCATGATTGAGAACTCCGTCCGTTCAATCGAATTTTAGCGACCGTGATTCTTTTGAATCATGATACAAAACGCATCTTTTTCAGCGTTTCATGTTTGTGTTTTCAAACACGTTTATTTTTACGACCGACGAAAAAATCGCTTGAACGCATTGCGTTTTAAACTAAACGTCTTTAGAAACCGTGATTCTAGGGTGAAAAAGTGTCGATTAAACGCACCCTTAGCCACATGTGCAAGGTCCTGTGTACTTAAAGTCCCCGACAAACTGGATAGTATGAGTGCAGTTTGCCACGTACTGTCCATGTAGCTTTAATTGAATCTCCTCAATCGAATCTCCTCATTATGTCCATTGAATGCACATGTATAGAGCTTTTCTTGGTCAATGGTTATGATTTGCATAACTTCCATGAAATATTGAATGTATTCATTCTTCTTTGGTCCCTGGTCCAAAGTCCCCTTTTGCCGCATTGTGTGAACACACAATTACTGTAGTGTACCGGTACACGTAGTTCTACTGGTTACACTAGGGGGAATCTGTGACAATAACAAGCATACATTTTTGTAATCGCATGATCTTATATATATCTACAGTAACAGGTTGGTCCACAAACACAAATTAAAAGGAGTATGAACTGATAAATGTACATGTGTACATGTTTATGGGAAGCACGAAGTCCGTTGTGGCTGGGCTCCAGAGTCCAGGGGGAGGGGGGGGGGGGCGTTTTAGCTACTGAAATCCTTGCTTTTGATTAGTTATCAGCAGATTTGTCACTGTTTTTTTGTGAAACGGGCCCCAGGGCTTCCTGAAGGGCTCTAAGGTTCTGAAGTGCACTCTTGGTGCAATCTGAGCCATATTTTGAATCATTTTCAAATACATTACAGTCATTTTGCTTGAGAATGAAATTATAATGTTGCTGATTTTCAAGCCTGTTGCTGTTATATTTTTGAACCCCTCGTGAACCACCTAGCAGTGAGCAAATTGCAATGTACAAAATTTACCAAAAAAATTACAAAATTGCAATGTACATGACATGTACACGTCCATGATGTAAAGGTTTCAGTTCAAAGTCATTGACATTTAAGAAAGAATGTTGAATATTGTTGTATAAAATGGAGAATATTTTATTTGATATAGTTAGGCTAGTCTTGTGGTATTTGCCTTGGCTACAAGTGGGGCTAAGGGGGGGGGGGTCTTAGGCTCTTAGCCCATCCTGGGCTAAGCTTAGCCCACTTGACTTGAGCCTGCACCAGCTTTACAACTGTATGTACAAATACAATGTAGCATTAGTTGCTACTGGAGGATGCCTTCATACAGTGTACATGTATTTGTATTATTTATTCAACAGTAAAGCCTTCAGGTACATGTAGTTCTCAAGTCTCAACCTGACATCGTGTGCATGAATGACTGACAAGGGAGGTTGGCACAGATCTGCAAATCTATATCAATCTTTCCCCTCCCCTTTGGGGCTCGTGAATGAGACTACAATGTGTTTGTAGGACCCGATCGATCGGTGCTTGTGACAAGTTCATTTGAAAGTCACAACGTCTCACTACTCCAGGATACATGTGCTTTCCTTGCCCAGTGAATGACATTGACACTAATGTACAATCCAAAGCCTCTTCTGTTCCGCATTCTGTTGTAAGTGTTGATGAGGAACTGTTTGACAACTACATGTAGTTGCTAAAATTGTAATTTCCCTGAAAGAACCTGATTAATGCTACGGTCACAAAGGTTCATACGAATCTCTGCTTTTCCATTGTCTTCACGAAATTTCCATTGTCTGAAAATCGTTCCTACAGCGTTTATAGCAGTTCATAATGGCATTTGAGTCCGAGGCTTTACATGTTCAAATTCAGATTTGTGGCTGTGGAAGTACATTATTTCAAAAACTAAAGCTACAGTCCCATATACGTCCCGGACCGTCCCGGACCATCCCGGACCCCATCCGGGGTGATCCGGGATTCGGTCCGTGTTCACACCGTGTTGGCACCGGGGTGGTCCTGGATGGTCCTGGATGGTCCTGGGCGGTCCGGGAGTCGACCCCGGATGTTTTTGACGGTCAAAAACTGCCGGGGTGGTCCGGGACGGTCCGGGACAATAGTTTGATCCGGGGTGATCCGTGTAGCCACCGTGCTGGGTCCGGGGTCATCCGTAGTGGCGCCGGGGCGGTCCGTGTTGATCCGTGGCAGTCCGGGAGTGAGTTATTGACCGCCCAGGACCATCCAGGACCATCCAGGACCATCCAGGACCATCCAGGACCATCCAGGACCACCCCGGTGCCAACACGGTGTCAACACTGACCGAATCCCGGATCACCCCGGATGGGGTCCGGGATGGTCCGGGACGGTCCGGGACGTATATGGGACTGTAGCTTTTAAAGCATCACACTTTTTTTAACAAAACATCCCGGACCATCCCGGATCACCCCAGACCATGGTCCGGGATGGTCCGGAGTGGTCCGTGCTCGTCCGTGCTGGTCCGGCTTTATATGGGACTGGGGCTTAATGGTGAATGAAATTAATGAACCTGTTGTGCTCTTCACGTTCTGATTTTGACAAGAAATTAATCCTTATTGTTGATTGCTATCTTGTAAAGTGACCTATATTAATTCAGATCAGAATGGACATGAGCAAGGAGACAGTGACTGACCTGACCTTAATCTTTAAGCCTTTAAGCTTTTAAGGTACACAAAATATTGAGACAAGTAAACTGAAATGCCTAAAGTTTGTAAGGCACTACACTGTACATGTAATAGTGATCAAGATAAGGCTTTTTTGATGCTTGGAGCAGTATGCTCCTGGAAGTACTGATTTAACACCCGATAGCAACATCCTTGCAGCCCTGAAAAAGTTGAAATGTTCCTTCTTTAGGTCAAAAATATTTCTCTAAAATTTCTCAGACAATTGGATAAGTGGTACATTTTATTCAAATCTTTTGGGTGTCGTAACTGGAGTTTGTATGAGTCAAGGAGAGGGCTTCCTGTTGAAATTGTGTGTTTACACTCACATTTGTGTTTATCTTTATCCTCCAACATGTATGCAGAGAGTCAATCCATTTGATGAGTGTGAATGGGTTTTCATGCTCACATTTGGGTTTATCCTTCAACATGTATGCAGAAAGTCAATTAATTTGATGAGTGTGAATGGGTTTTCATGCTCACATTTGGGTTTATCCTTCAACATGTTGCAGAGAGTCGATTAATCTGATGAGTGTGAATGGGTTTTCATGCTCACATTTGGGTTTATCCTTCAACATGTATGCAGAGAGTCAATTAATTTGATGAGTGTGAATGGGTTTTCATGCTCACATTTGGGTTTATCCTCCAACATGTATGCAGAGAGTCAATCAATTTGATGAGTGTGAATGGGTTTTCATGCTCACATTTGGGTTTATCCTTCTACATGTTGCAGAGAGTTGATTAATTTGATGAATGTGAATGGGTTTTCATGCTCACATTTGGGTTTATCCTTCTACATGTTGCAGAAAGTCAATTAATTTGATTAGTGTGAACAGGTGTTCATGCTCACATACTGTACACTGTAAGGGGGCTGTACCACGATGTAGGGAGCAGTCTTATTGTTGAGGTGTGAATGGTGGGTACAGGTAGACGTAAAGCTGCATGAGCTGACTGGCTTGTCCTTGATGAGATATCCTTGATGAGATATACCTGATGAGCCCTTAGGGATAAGATGAATTAATCTGATGTACATGTAATGATCAGCCATTGGAGTGATCAATGGAAACCACGCTGCTCCCCCGCCCCCATTACCCCTTACATGTCTTATTTAAGGGCAATATGGCTTATCCTACATGTAGATCTATATTAAAAGCCATTTTGCTTATCTACTAAATTATTATCTACTTCCATACTACATGTACAGTATGTACAGTTTGTAAATTGTAGGCAAAGTATGATGGAAACATTTATAGTGTACAATATGTACATTGTACAAAGAGGGAAAATCGTAGTTGAGAAGGTAAAATTCATATTTGGTGATAAATGTATAACAGGGGACAAATTGTTCAATTTTATAATAATCACTTGAAGCAGTTGATCAATCTATTTCTTTTATGTCAAACCTTCACTCCAGAAGAGCAACAACTTTATTCTGAGTTCTGACAATTATATTACGAAAGATAATAACAGGTGAATGAAATACTTCATCACCACGCACTGGGAAGGAAGCATCCATAAATTTGAATATATATATATATATATATATATATATATATATATATATATATATATATACTTAACGTTATTAACAAAAATAGCGATGCCCATGTCGTGCCAAGAATCTTTGCATTAAGCTCAGAATATCTTGCTTTGTACCTCTATCATACACTGTGGTGGGGACAATTGTGGATTAATGGGCAAGAATACAATAAATCTCTCAGAAAACTATTCACAAAATTGTGGGGTGAGGTTTCTTTTCAGATAGGGAACATTCTGCTTTTGCTTAGTTCAGCTTAAAGGTAAAGACCAGTATTGGAAACGCCCCAATTTCAAAAAATGAAATGGAAGCTCTCATTACCAATCATGTGAAAGAATATGTTTTGACTAATACATGATGATAACAAATTTGCCGGGAAACCGCCTACTAATTCATATATTTGGTAAATTTGTTTCTCTCATGGTCTGTGAGAGATATAGGGTAGTCCCATATAAATCTTTCTGTGTATAGTGCAGCTTAGTGCTTGTAACTTTACGAAGAATGGGCCAAATTTCTTATCATTTTGATGATTCCAGAACCTTGCAGATGCTAGATGCTAGATAATCAACCTTTTCTGATCGATTCCACAACGTTTCTTTCACAGTGCAATCGCATGACCATAACTGGTCTTTACCTTTAATATCTCTTGATATTGCATGTGCTTTGAATACACTGCATGACTGCAGTAGGCCTATTGAAATAGTATTTCAACTAAGAGCAGTATTTTTTCTTTTATTGTGCTGTTATTTACATTTGCTGAAGTGGGCAGATCTGGCAGAATCTACTACATGTAGATATGAAAATGAAAGATGGTTTTTGAAAATTTCGAGCTCTCAAATTTGGTTTCTGGTGTCGTGACCTTTCATCCTTCATCGAAGTGGAAGAAGAGAATGTAATTTATCAGTGTCCTATTTCTGGTATAAATATAGAAAGTGTTTTCACAGCCTCCTATCAAATGCTTGTCGTCATTGGCATGCAATGCTATAGTATACTGCCATGATTGGAGCTTTGTCGCCAGATAAATGGTAAAGGAAATTTAAACACAGTAAATTTAGAAATCTGGTGAGAAAGAGGAAAGGTTGTAAAAATGGGAAATGTGTGTGTGAAGGATGACATATGGTACATGTACTTTTATTATCATTGGAGGCATCGCACTTTGAGCTATTACTATTAGAAAAATGCAATTAATGTGTTGACTCTGTGAATTCATGGTTGAACAATTAAACGATGAGGAGAAGAAAAAGTTTGATCAGCTGTGAACATTTGTAGAGATATGGATGGAAGTTGAGCTGTTTGCAACTTTGCATTTATATAACAAATAGAACATGTATATGACGAGATGTACATTTGTGTACATTTACATTGTATAGGCCTACAGTGTAAATGTACACTACGCTGTAATATCGTATGTTCATGCTACATGTTTTGCCACATTATGGGCGCTTACAGAACCTGCAATAAGACACATACATTTTTAGATTACAGTCTTGCAAACTAATACTTGTCCATTGTATGATTGTAATAGAATATAAAAAGTTGTAGTTTAATCAGGAATCTAGTCTAGTAACCAGAAAGATGTTTTCCAAACAAATGTGTACACACATGGGACTACCCATTCTATTATCCAGAGAGGGGGGGGGGGGGGGGGGGGGGGTAATAAGTATTACTTTTTTCATCTTTATCTTTTAATTAATGAAATATATGAAACATCATCTAATTCATCTGTTTGGAGCTAGAAGAGCAGTGTAAAATCATGTGACTTTTTCAAATTTTCACTGATTTTATTCAAATATCTTAAACAATAAAAGTAACTTAGTAGGAAGGTTTTGGTTCCCTTTAATGCCCTTCTGGTTCCAAACAGGTGACATGTTCTATTAGCATTGTTTTTGTTGAAGACATTTACTTGTATTATTGGCAGTTTTTGTTGTTGTTATGTTGTTGGAAAATTCAATTTTTCTTTATAATATCCCATGCTCAAAAGTTTGAGCATACCACTATGTTGATTCACTAGCTATACAGACGGATATGTATAGGTCGAATTCCTTGTCATGTAAAACGGTTGAAATCTCCCGCCCCCTCCCATCAAATACCGAGGGAGAAGAGTGAATATAATCAAATGAACACAAGTGCAGCGCACACCCAATATACACATTTATGCACAAGTGCATGATGCGGACATCCTGTTTATCTTTGGTGGCAATTGGCATTGCCTAATGTAGTATAGTGGCGGCGGCAAATAGAATCAAATGAATTTATTATTATTATTTTTTATGAGCAAGTATCCTTGGATTCCAAATGAAATTTCTCAAGTTAATATGCAAGGTGTGAGCATAGGAGAAAAGTAATTGTGTTCTGAATGGTATTATGTGTACAGGGATTTAGCGGTTTCATTCCATTCTGATATGGTTAAAATTGAGGATAGGCACTTTATATTTTTATCCCTATTAATGAATCGGTCGGTCAGACATGGCCCAGAGCGAACATTTAATGTTTACAGTACATGGAGGTGCAATTAAATTGTTTTGCCAATATCAGAGATGCCTTCATGTCTGAAGTCGGTCAAACTTGATTTGCTAAAGACTAGTACTGTTTTCACACTGGCAATATTTTGCTTAACCCCGTACTGTAGGTGGGGTTAAGGGGGGTCTTAGCCCCACCTATAGTACAGGGTTAAGCCTATTCCACTTTCTGTTCAGACTGGCTTTTACCAAAGTGGGCTAAAGTTGGCTAACCCCACCTATGGTATGGGGTTAACTAACCCTGCAAAATAGCAGGGCTTACTCCGCAATTGTGATGCTAACTCCTGCTAACCCTGCAATTGCGGTGCCAAGCAAATGAATGAGAACAGAAACGAAAAATAGTCTGGTACTACGCAATGGAGCGTATCGCAGCTGGCCAGATGCGAAGTATGTCCAATCATAACATTCACGATATCCGGGGTTAACAAATTGCAGTGAGAACAGCGTGAATTTTCTTATTCCGGAATAGGCGCTAGTACGGGACTGAAAACAGCGTGTGTGAAAAGCCAAAAAAAATAGTCTGGGGTTAAGGATAGTACGGGGCTACGCAAAGTACGGGATTGAGCAAAACCAGTGTGAAAAGAGTAATAATGTTGCTGAAATTTCACATTCACCAAATATTAATAATGTTCCAATAAGGGTATTCTTTGTCTGATTAATGAATATAGTTGGATGGATTCCAATAGATAATATTTCATTTCATAGTTTAATTCTAAAAATAATTTGCTTTGTTCAAGAGGATAGGAAAGTCGAGCCAGTAAATAGATTGTCCAAATACACTGAGATGTCATTTAGGTTCATTCTCCCACCTAACACATCCAATCAGGAAAAACTTGCAGTATTAAAACCAAGTGATTCAAAACAAGTCCATTAATTACTTCAGAGTCTTAACAACAATGGAGAACAAAACCAGCCCTACCTACAAAACAATTCTGACTCTATACTATAGATCATTGATAGAGAGTGTAGCTACATACATGTATAACATAATATGCTATTTTGGGAATGCAATTCAAAAAGATAAGAAGAAGTTAGATGGTACGAGGAGAGTAGCACAACGGATAATTGGCAGTAGCCTACACGCAGTATCCATACTGTATGAAGAAAGAGTACTTGCTAAAGTCAAACGAATCATGAACGACCCCACCCACCCGCTTCACACTAATTACAATTATAATAGGTCAGGCTTTCGTTTGTGTGTGCCCAGGTTTGCACAAGTGAGAACTCGGCAATCATTCATATCAAACTCTATCCATATGTACAACGGAATGTCTCGAAGACCCAGTGTTGTACTTTAATATCATATTTAATCTAATTAATAATTCCCAAATTGGTTTAAGACGAAAATACATGTATGGGTAGATTGGATACCAAACCTCCTCAGTATATTTACATTTATCTCACCTGGTAATTTGTTGATCACCTGACACCTCCTTTTGCTCTGCTTCATTTACTATGTTAACCATTGTTCTGAATTAGTGTTTATAAAACAACATCCGATCCTCTGTTAATCTGTGCTTAATCATATGTTAAACCTTGTTTATTTACTGTTAATGTCTACATTTTTGTAAATTCATTAGTAAATGTTAACCTGTATATGTTACACCAGTGAAAACCAAATATCCAGAAATGGACAATAAATACGAAATTGAATTGAATTGAATTGAATGCATGAATGTTTAGAAGCAAAGTTTGCATATATATATCCAAAACATGTCCCTGTCATGGTACAGGTGCATTTGTTCATTAATACTTGGCTTTCAATCCACATATTGAGATTCTGTATCTCAGACTGGTACTATCTACCATTCAGTGTCCGTTTATATCAAGGTTTTGTTCCTCGTGAGATGTAAATGGGAATGTTCCTTTTCCATGGTTACGTGTACCTGATATAATGATGATTGAATGCCTCGGTGCTAAAATAATTCAGTGCCTGTTTATATCAAGGTTTTGTTCCTCTTGAGATGTAAATGGGAATGTTCCTTTTCCATGGTTACGTGAACCTGATATTATAATGATTGAATACCTCGGTACTATAGAAATCTTTGAATGTACATGTAGCTGCTGAGCTGCAGCTAGTAATAGGGACTTTTAGAATTGTCGAACGACAACGTGGATTGCTACGATCGACGTACTTGTAATGCACTGCCTTGAATGGACGTCACACGTATCAGTCCAAGCAAATCTAAAAGTCCCTAATGAGAGTGGAGTGCTCTGAGTGTTGCCACGTTACATGATTATTTGCTTTTTTATGAGCAATTCTTTGACAGACAGGTGCTACTACATGCATTTACAGCAAAATGTCAATTCAATTAATATACAAGATTGAGGAACTTGCTATCACTTTGACTTATCGTGGAGTTATCTTGCTCCTCAAATCACTTTGGATTTTTATTATTTTATAAACAAATCCATTAGCATTTAAAAAAAAAGCTGCATGAGTACATCAACATCTACTGTATACGGTATATATAGAAAACAATTTCTCATTCAAAAGAAGCTCAAACTTGGTATGTTTTATAATTGGTTTTAAGGGATTGCGTTACTATCCCAAACAATTACTTTAACTTTTCCTCTTCTGCTGTATAAGTTGTTACTGTGTGTTCATGTTATTCCACACCACATGACAGTTTTTGGCAGGGACAATCAACCTACCATGCCTCAATAGCTTTTTGATATGCTTGTTTAAATTTGTGTTACTTTGTATTTGATAATTTAAAGATAATTTGTGTGAAAATATTTCTGTTTGTTTGTGTTATTATTTATGTATTTTCAAATTGAAGGGTGAAGATAACTTTAATTCTGGTATTAAATGTGATTGCATTGTGAAAGAAGCATTCTGGATGTGAATGATAACTAGTGAATGTGTAGTGAAATTGACTCGGTCTGGCAGTCTTGTTGAAAGTCACATACTGTTCATCCAACTTTATGTGTGTTGGGGACTACACAAACACATTGGTCCATACACCTCAGATACATGTATTTCTTGTCATATTTTGATTATATGAAGAGATTGTAAAAAAAGCTATCGCTTTCAGGGCTTTTTTGTGTGCGATATTCTTCCACACTAATGTATAGAGAATTGAAAAGCTCACAAATTATTTTTCACCTTTCCTAGAACTCCGGCTTCTTTTTAAGTTTGATTGGTAGTTCCAGTAAATGTCTCCATGAATTCTGAAACGCTTTCCTTAAAACAGATGACATACAGTAAATGTACATGTGTTATCTAATTTCAAGTACAATTTGAATGTTTCAAGTCATACTATTCTCACTTTCTTATTTGTTCTCTCATTTCTATTTTGTTATGCAGGCAGACAGTGATATATCAGCAGATTGTAACCATGTGAGTATCTCTTGATTTTTTTCTACATGTATTTTGTAATTATTATACTTAGTAATCATTGATATTCAATCCTATAACTGGAGTACTATGATGTACATGTATACATGTTTGTATGGATGTATAAACATGAAAGCTACTCGCTATAATTATTCTTACGACTTAAAATATCAATTTAAAGGCAACCATGCAAATGTAATGATATTGACGAAATAATACTTTTGATTCTTAAAATCAAGAAGACAGTTATTGATCTATTAAAGACTGTCATGTGTATGGGTCCAGAAGAGTATTAAAGAGGAATTCAGATCATTAGCTGGTTTTAATAAAAGCATAAATACAAGTGAAACGTAATTGTGAAAGTTGGAGCAATATCTGATTAGAAGTAGGAAAGTTATGAAATTTTGAAGCTGTCGTCGGTGAAACACAAATTGGCAACTCTGTGACATATCTTGCAAGGTCCTCTCCAATGTGTTCTGTACAGAAATTTCATAAGCTTTCATTTTCTTAATTACAGTATATGTGACGGAGAAGATTTGTTTCTTATAGGGATTGTATAGAAACATATTTGCAATACCGGTAACAAAAGTAAGGTGCATGTACATGTATGATTGAATTTTTTTGGGGGAAATAGGCATTTCTGATTTTTAATTAGTACAGTGCAAATGGGAGGGAACCTCACAAGATACGTCACAGAGTTGCCAATTTGTGTTTGATTAATCGCAACTTCAATAATTCATAACTTGCTTATTTTTAATCTGATTTTGCTCAAACTTTCACTCACCTGTTTCCCTCTTCTGCTTCTAATAAAACCAAGTTCAGGGTTTACTTCGCCTATAACCCCATGCTATCCTTTGCTCACTTGCGCAATGGCTACCCCAAGACTAGAAGCTATAGATAAGGTCTTTTGTAGGAAACTCAAACCCGTTTTAGATGATTATGCAATTCATTTATGCACTGCATAGTACATTATATGATACGCAGGTGGAATTATTCTTTTTTGAGAGGACAGACAAGAGGTAAGTCTCCAAAAAGTATTTTTCTCACTTTGGCAACTAAAATGCACATAGTGGGACTCTCCCCGCGTTTTAACAGATCTGCAGGTAATCAGGGTCCACTTGTGCTACCTCTGGAGTGGTCTATTGACTTGCTTACGGATATCTATTTACAGCAGTGGCCTTCACTATACTATGCTTAACCCTGAACTTCATGTATTTCAATAGGTCTTTTTTGTAATGTAATCAAAGTGAATGGATGCACAGATCTTTGTTAAAGGTATTCACCGGTGGTGATAAAATTGCGGTTCAAGGGTTTTGGGTGCAAAATATCCATTCAATATTGTTTAAATATTGCCTTCAAAGGTTTAGATTGCAATAATTTAATATAAGGTGCCGGTTTCCCTGCAAAATTTGTATCATCATGCATTACGGTGGTCAAAACATATTCTTTCACATGATTGGTAATAAGAGCTTCCATTTCATTTTTTAGAGGGGGCGTTTCCAAAACTGGTCTATACCTTTAAGTGCCTCATTACAAATATATCTTATAATTCACCTTTTTAAAGCCCCTCTAAAGTTTTGGGAAACCCAAATTTGCTTAAAATTTGATGGTAAAATTTCACTTAAATTGTGTCATAATGTGAAAGAGGATGTCATTTAAGACACACTTCTGCTAAGATTTTCTCCTAAAAAATGTGTTTGAAGACAAATATTGATAAAAGAATATACAATCTTTCATCAATATATATATTGGGGCTCCCAAAACTTAAAAGGGGCTTTAAAAATAGTTGTATTTCAATAGTTGGAATTCAAATTGCATATATTACGTGTTGTTATACATGTAGGTAGGACCCTAATGTTTGTCCTACCTAGCGCTATCAATGTATGCAATTCACATTCTGACTTTTGAAAGACAATTATTCATAACAGGTGAATGAAATAATTTGTAATGAGGCACTTATCAAAGATTTGTGCATCAAATTTGATTACATTTTTACCAAAGAAAATGGTCTATCTTGGTCTCACTTGAACATAGCCCACTTCTTATCCTTAGCCACACCCCAAAGGTGGTGCTAATTGAGTATGAAAATGAAGTGGGCGAAGCATAGTCCAGTACTGTTGGCTGGGCTAAGGCCTCCCTTAGCCCCGCTGATAGTACTGGTCTAAGGAAAATCTTGGGAGTAGGAAAAGGGTATAAGCCTAAGGTTCACATGTTGTTCAAAATCCAAATGACTAATACACCTGTACGCAAACAAGTCCATCGTCCACGTGTACAATGTACATAGCCTTGTCCCCAAGTACTCTTTTGAGGTCACCCACACATCCGAACTTACAGAGCTAACTGATAATGCAGAAATACTATTGATCTTTTTTTGTCTGTTCTGTCTGGTTATAAGCATGACTGGTTCTTGTCAAAAGCTTCTATATTGATCGGAACAAGAAGGGACGAAAATGCATTTATGTATAAAAAAACGGCAGGGCTTACTACAATGGGATGATGTGTTTATTCATACTTGTTTGCATGATATGTACGATGTAGAGATGAGTGCCTCTGGAGAATCAGTAGGCATAAAAAAAAATGGCGATGCCCATGTCGTGCGGTAAATCGTACATTGTGCTAAGAATATCTTGCTTTATACCTCTCTCATACACTTTGTATAGACTGGCAAACAGCATCAGTATGAAGAAACAATTTTTATGAGGTCAAATTGACAAACAACTGGCCAATCATCAATGTGAACTCTTGATAAACCTCACCCAGTTATTTGATGTTATACAATTTTATACAATTTTATACAATTTTATACAATTTCATACAATTTCATACAATTTTATACAATTTCATACAATTTTATACAATTTCATACAATTTCATACAATTTCATACAATTTCATACAATTTCATACAATTTTATACAATTTTTGTTCAATACTACATTCTGACTTGAGTGGGACCCTGATTCTTTATCGAGGTTTTCATTTGTAATGATGCACAAACATGCCTTTCCATATACGTTTCATTATACGATGTCTAGACTAGAAAATAATGTTTAATTTAGCTAATAGCGTACGATTCTCGTCTAGCTATATGATTGGAATTCTGGTAATCGGTAGTCAGGGTTAGATTGATGAGTTCATGTAGGTGATGTTCTAAATTAAAGACCCTATCTGATGAAAATAGAACTTGATATAAATGGAAAGTGAATGAATGTAGAATACATATATATACAGGGAAAAAATTAATATTTATTTTTCAGGGGCTCCTTTTCAAGCTTGCCTGCATAAAAATAACTCTCTAAAATTTGTTTTGCATTGAACTCTATGCAAATTTACAGGGGCTCTTTTGGGGGGCAAATTTGCCCTGAGCCCCCGTGTATTATTGCACAAAAACAAATTAAAACTTCACTTTCCGCACCCCGCCAAATTATGGGTCAACAGGGGTCAAATTTGCCGAAGTTACAGTGACGACACAACATGTGGACCCCATCGGTTCACATATATAGCTGAGGCAATAAGCCATGCAAAGTCATCGTGAATATGCGTACTCCACATACGATGATGTCATCAAGTCGATAGCAAGTTTTACGTCGTCAACTTCCAATTTTCAAAGCTTTAGATTTTGAGTTTTCAGACACTCCTCTGACAGACACTAAAATGGCACATAATATTATTGTAAGTTATCTAGCTTATATGCTTTCCGTTGATTAATAATTCATCCATTTCATTTTTCAGTTCGCGTATGGTCTTTAAGTATTTCGTAAAAGGGTGCAATCACTAGTAGAATGATGTGCTTCTAATCTGTTGAGAGCCAGAAGGGTGTTGAGTCTGTAAAGAGCTTCTGAGTTGAATTAATGCCCTTTTAGTTCTCAACAGACTACATGCTTGCTTGTAGTTGATACTTGATAGACATGAAATCACTCCTCAAGCTACAAGCATGCCAGACTTTCAAATGGTCACCAATTTCAGAGAGATGGTAATGATTTTATATCCGGGTCGGCATGGGAGTCGACCCCTTGCACATGTGTACCCATATGATTCTAGTGTGCTCTCAAGTTTCTTACAATGACCTCTATTTTTGTTGTGTCTGAATTTGCAATATTGCTTCACAGAAGTTATAATTAATGTTACATGCTTTTGTTTTTTTTCCATCTAGTTTCTGTGGAGTTACAAGAAGAATTTGACCACTGATTATCGCTTTGATAATGCTGCGGCTGAAGTATGCAGAGAGGACTTGTCAAAGGTACACATACCACGTTCAATATATTCAATGTTTGGATACATTACAGAGTAGTTACATGTATGTCTTGCCTATATCTTCAGAATGTACCCCCATTATTAAACATCAAAGGGCATTTAAATGATTTATACTCTTGAATCCTTTGTAGGGGCTTTACTAAAATCATTGACACCTTTCTACTTCTGTGATATGTTATACAAATATACTCTTTATCATCATTACTCGTTACATGTTTAATGTTGTTATAATTTTTATTATTATTATTGTTATTATCATCACTGTTAATATTATTCTTGTTATTATTGCTGGGGGGTGTTTCACAAAGATCTTAAGTTGAACTTATCTCAAAGTTGGACTTAAAATATTTTGCAAAAGTTATTTTTAAAAGGCATAAAATGTTGATTCAAATCATTCATATTTTCTATTATCAAGGAGATTTCATGTTCTTGATGTGGAATTTATAAAAAGTCTAAAATACTTGATTTTTCTCTTTTAAATATATTAATTAAAGGCTACAAATGGCTCTCCATAATTGTTGAGTCCAACTTAGAGTTAAGTTCGACTGTTGTAGAAGATGAAATCTCATTTTGTTTTCAATCATTGTGAAATACAGCTCTCAGATTGCAGCGGCCTTGAGAACGGAAAGGGTCTGGTTCTCCCGTGCCTCCTCGATCACGTAGAGGAGATAAGCATCGACCAGTGTACCCAGTACCTCAACAGGATGAAGCAGATCATCTTCAGTGACTACAGGCTCATCACAGGCTTTTATCAGACCTGCAATGATGACATTGACAAGTTCAAGTGCGGCGTCGTCAACGAAGGTGGGGCACCTCCGCTAAACAAGGTACGGCATACGTATGTTTAGATCCATGTTCTTATAACTTGGGGTGCGTTTATTGACCAATTTTTTTACTAGAATCGGGTTTCTCAAACGTCTTTCAGGCAAATTTTTAAGGTGGTACACACAAAGCCTTTTTCAAACGTCTTTAGATATGGGCATATTGTAATGCCGAAAAATGCCCCTTTTGAATGTGACATACAGCCAGAATCACGTTTCTGAGACACGATGAACGCAAAGCTGTTTTGAACCCCACATACAAATCGGACCTTCCCAGGCTAATTTCCGGTTCGGAGGCTAGCGCACACCATGTGTTGTGTCATCTTGTTGTACAAGTATGTGTGTGTAGTTGACCTCCGAGAAACTGTCTGCTTCCCGGGTCAAACGGCGCAAAGCAGCTGCGCAGAGACAAGGCCTTTATTTTGAATCGTGAAGAGACAATAAATGCGACATCCCGCAAATCACGTTTGTATAGTGGGGTTCAAAGTGGGGTTCGATATGTACGTATCTAGTGGCAAGACACGATAAACGCACCCTTGGTCAAACCCGACACTTGGCCTGATGTCTGTTGTACTCAAGGCGTTATTTCTATGGCATTGTCACCTGCATTAATCAAGCCAGTGAAAGCAATTACTCCATACGCCAGTGGGTCCACTGTTCATTCATTTTCGTTGGCGATTTCACCTTCATGTTGTTTGCCAAAGATCTCCCCTCTCCATCCCTACCCGACCCCCCCCCCCCTTCCCCCAAAATGATAGTGCATCACACATTTTTAAAGGATTACTTCAAAGTAAGCACAAGAATGTGAGAGAGACATTTGTTCATAGCTGGCCAAGTTATGACACTTAACATTGATTATTACTGTAAATCAGACTACTTAATATGCCTTGGCAGTACAAAACTCAACAACTATCGTTTACCTAGCTATTATGCATATTGACACCATGCTAACATATAAGCATGCGCAATTCAAACGCATTCACGTCTCTCCTTCCAAGACTGGTTATACATATACATTCAAGAATATTATTATGACTTTTCAAGCTTTCAAACCGAATTGACCATAGATCGCTATTTAGATTTCAGAGATCTGGTTTTTGGTTCGTAAGTACAGGGTATTGCATACATTGTTTTCTTTTTTTTTTTATTGTGTGGACATCAGAGAGCAATAGAAACTGTTAATTGAATCCTGAGAGGTTCTAATAGTTAGCCTAAGTGTTCATAATGCACCATACAAGGGTATTCATGGTAAAACATTAGTCTGTTTAATTACAAGGTTAATTAAGCCAAAACTGGGTGCCATGAGTTTTGAAAGATTTTTAGTGGAGCTATTGAACTTTGTGGAGCTATTGAATAGAACAATCTGAGTACAGACTGTTCTCGAGAAACATTTGTTTTGTGAAGATAGCATACATTGACTCGTGTGTATCATCTAGAAAGGGCATTAGAACAGGGCATTAAATCCTATAGGTCTTGATAGTCTTATTGATAGAGCACCTGAGCCGATAGGACTGCACAGACAAATTGCTTTATATCTCGTGGAAATGTGAAACGAGGAGAGTCAACATGGCATCGAGTTTCCTGAACTTTACTAAGTTAATATTCAATTTTTTTTGTATTTGATTTACTCTCTACTTTTGAACTTCCGTCTCTGGGAAGAAAAAAAATGTTCCAAACTCCAACTGTGATCAAAATTATGTACAGATATATTTTATTTAAAAAACCATACACACCCAAATCTCCCCAGCAACATGATGTCAAATTAACAAGATTGATCATTAAAAACATAATTTCTTGCCTTTCGTAAAGTTCCACGTTTGTGGTAATAAAAATTTGAATATTTGAATTATACTTTAAACTTTAAACCAGCAATGACAAAATTGATTTGAACACAAGAATGGGGAATGTGTTGACTTCTTTTCTTGCTTCATAGTCATACATCCATTATTATATATTTACTGGTACATATATATATATATATATATATATAGGACACAAGGTAGATAAATAAAAACACCGGAGAAGTGAATATTCCACTGACGTTTCGGGCATAGCCCTTTATCGAAGTGATTCAAGCATAAACAACAATATACAAAATCAAAAATATATAGGCGACGCTTGGTAGTCAAGATGCAAAGGCGCGTGAGAGTACGCGAAAGAAGAGAAAAAGAGATAGAGAAACGTCACAAAGCTCAAAAGTTGGACCATTGTGACGAAAGAAAATAGGAGAAAATTAGAAATATAGGGAGCGTTAGAAGAGCGTATCTCCAGGGGAGATACGCGGAAAGCAAAAGAAAAGGAAAAGAAGAGGCGCACAGAAAGAAAAATAAGCAATAGAAAAAGCATTATGACGTAATAAAGATATTAAAGTTCAACAAAGTTCAGTGTGAGTTAGGGAAAGATCTGAAAGTGGCGTTCATCCCGTCCGGGTGGAGAGTGCCAAGTTTGAAGATTATCCTCTCCTCCATCAGCTTCCTTTCTTTCTCATCTCGGCAAGATTTCAGCACACATACTTGAAGGTCATCAGCATTATGATCTCCGATGTTGAAGTGGTGAGCTACAGGTAGTCCGGCTGTCTTCAGGCGTATGGAACGCAGATGCTCCGTGATTCTATCGGCTAGGCGTCTCTTTGTCTCCCCGATGTACACCATGGAACAGCGGGTACATGTCAATCCGTAAATGACATTAGTGGTGGTACATGTGAATTCTCCTCTGATATGCCAAGTTCCTCTGGGGCCCACCACATCATGGGATGAGACATGGGCGCAGGTCTTGCAACGAGGACGCTTACACCGAGTGGTACCAGGATTAGTGATGCTGTGGGGTATCTGACTGGGAAGTCTTGAGCAGACAAGTTCGTTTTTGATGTTCTTCCCCCTCCGGTACGCCGTGATGAATGGGTTGGCCCCAAATACACTAAGAGTCGTCTCGTCAGCCCGGAGGATGTTGATGTTTTCACGTACGGCCTTAGCAATTCGCTGAGATGTATGGTTGTACGTGAGTACAAGAGGGGTGCGGGAATTAGAATCCTTACGTCTCTTAGTCAGAGCGTCATGTTGTGTGATTCGGCTAGCCTTCATCATTCCCCCTTCGACGATCTTGTCGGGATAGCCTCTGTCAGAGAAGAAAGTTCTCATCTCCTTCGCTCTTGACTTGAAATTAGTGTCGTCGCTGCAAATTCGTCTTAGTCTCAGAAATTGTGAAAAGGGGATGGCCTTCTTACATGATGGGGGATGACAAGAGTCGAACCTGAGATATGAATGCGAGTCCGTAGGTTTGTAGTGAATATCAGTCGCAAGAGTGTCACCCTCCACACTGACTTTATCTATCTACCTTGTGTCCTATTCATTTTATGCACCGACGCAGAACCATTTATTTTTACATTATATATATATATATATATATATATATATATATATATATATATTTATGTGATTTCATGAAATGACATTCCAATATGTGATAAACCTACTTGGGATTTCTTCTTTACCATATTTGCAAAGTAAATACTTCCTCAAATACTCCCAAGATATGTCATTATTTTAAAGCTGTAATCCTATAGTTTGGAGGCCTCAAAAGCTTATTAAAGAAATCACTTACTAGTAAGCAGTTTCAGTCAATCAAAAAGCACTTAAAGCAAACAATTTTATGGCTCTTAATAATAATAATAATAATAATAATAATAGCCTAATAGTCCACTCCAAATTTTATTAAACCGAAATGGAAATTCTTGGCTGTAATCCTCAGAATCCCACAGATTACATGACTAATGAGCCTATAAGCTTGAAACCAGAGGTATTGGTAAATAGTATTGATACATTGTCTAGACTCTTTAGAGGCATGAGGGTACCACTGCCTGTCAGGGATTTGAAACAGAGCCTCTGAATAGCCTTACAAAATCCTCTTCAAATGCTTTGCAGGCTTTTGTCCTGTATGAAAGGGCCTTTAACTATATAGGATCTACACCACAAAATGACTGTACAAATGTAAGCGTTGTATTTTTAGTGGTTTTCGATGGATAATTTACTGTACTGAATATGGCAGCGACCCATTTCACAAGGAGCTGTGTCTAGGGACATTACGCAGGAATCTTCTAATATTCATGCTTCACTATGAATGGCCAGCAGGTCATGTATTTACTAAATATGCATGTGACCAATTGGCCCTACGCGGCCAAGCCTCCAAGGTGCGCGCGATTATTATTGCGAAATATTCTTTACCGTCCCTGTCACTGTCAAATATTGTATGCTTGCCATATTTGTCACTGTCCACCCACTCGAGGTTAGTGGGTACCGGGCAGAATTAAGTCCTTAATTGCAGATATGCTTATGCCAGGATAATAATAATGGAGTGCTATGAATGTAAAGTGTGACAGACATGAGCACTATACAATTACAAGAACCACCAATGTCATTTGGCAAGACATTAATCTACATTTGCTGCACTTGACCGGGTGAGGTTTAATGTTTATATCCGGGCAGGAATCCATTCCATTGCAATGATCTTTTTCTTTTTAACCCTCACAGCCCCAGCCACCACACTCCCAAGGTGGCACCATCCATTGCCTGGAGAAGAACATCCAATCCCTGGACAAGGACTGCAAGCTTCAGATCCTTCGCGTGGCGGAGCTCTCCTCCAACGATTACCATGAGGACAGGTCCCTCTTCTTCGCCTGCAAGGAAGATCGGGAGAGGTTCTGCGCCAACTCACATGCCGGTCAGGGCAACATCTACAAGTGCCTCAAGGAACATAAGTTCAGTCCGGAGATGAGCACAGATGTAAGTGCCGTACAAGCCACTATTTTCACGTAAAGATATTTTCGCAGATACAGGGTTCAAGAGGTTCAAAGTGTTGTTATATTTGTGTAAAAGGCATCGTTTAACATTGTTAATTCTGAGATGCATGACCCTACGTGTTAGCAGTGTCTGTGATATGTGCCTCAAAGTGCCTCAAAGAAGTAAAAATCTTGGAGTGACATTTTTCCCAATAGACAGTAGTGTTATAAAAAACGTTAGGAAAACAAATTCTTGAATTTCGATTTCCAATCATAAATATCTTGATAATCAGACACACGATCGGCTTGTAAAAGTCGTGGGGTTGCTGGCTGACCTAAAGGTTTAAAATTATCATTGCAGCATGAGCTAAATCCAGGATTTTATTGCAGAATCTGAGACAAAGTTACCCAATCCCTTTAAGCCATAACCACTTCCATTTATGCTTTGCAATTACTTCCATTCTGTTTCTGTGAAGCATGAACTCGTTACTGAGTAACGTAAACGTCATAATATAAGAATTATTTTAGGAGAAATAAATGAAATTAATCTATTGAAGTGCCTCATTATAATCAGTCTGGTCTCCGATTGCGCCGCATGACCCATTGATGGCTTGTGCTACTGTACAGACACTGTGTGCTTCATGCAACAGAGCTTGATTTTGTGAATTTTTCATGCCTCGTTAAGCCCTGGAAATATTTGTGCGTGTTGTTCAATTGCAATCAATGAATGATTCATGAAATTCATGAAAATTACTCTCCCCCCCCCCCGCACCCTGTGTAAAAATAAGTGCTTAAAGCTCATCTGTACTAGTTTATAGGACGGATTAGACCACCCTGCAAGGTCACTGGACAGGTGATTATCTCATCAACTCAGCTCTCAATTAACATAAGAAAAAGAGGATCACGGGGGACCAATGGTCACCGATTAGGCATTGTTTTCTATATAGAGGGAGCAAGTATCTACAAGTAGTACAGTTTGGCTTTAATACATTGTACCCAAATGGCCTCCTCCATCAGTTACCATCTGTGCGTAAAGACCACATTTTCCCCTTTGAAAAGTGGTTCTCATTGCAAACATGTAATAAAGGCCACTTGCCTATGAAGACCACTTTTCTTGCCTCCCCTGAATCTTCAGATTGCATTGATTTGATTTGATTTGATTTGATTTTTGATTCAACAGTGTAAAGACAAGCTTACTACCCGGCAGAAGGTTGTTGCCCAGGATTACAAGGTGAACTTCAGGCTGCACCGTCGGTGCAAGAAGGAGATACAGACCGCTGGATGTCAGGAAACAGCAACCAAAACCAAGGAGGTCAAATTGGCTGAAATTTTGATATGCTTGGAAAGTGCTGGCAGAGCAGGTTAGTCAAATTCATATTTCAGCACAAATTCCATTTTCAAATGTATAGTAGTTATTTTTAAAGGTAATACAAAGTTTCCATTGAACCATTGTGCCTCTTGAAACCCTGACCCCACTGAGGACATTCCTTTGACCACCTCGATTCCTCCTCCCTCTAGGAAACAAAATCAGCGGAGAATGCCAGGCTGAGCTCACAGACACCCGCAAGGAGATCATGTCCGACTATATGATCAACCCTGGGCTCGTCAAGGCCTGCTCCAGTGAGATTGATGTCCAGTGCAAGGGCTTGAGACGAGAGGGAAAGACAATCCACTGCCTCATGGCGCTGGCTAAGAAGGGAGGTATATCGGCTGAATGCAAGAAGGGGGTGAGTGATTTATTCTCAACCTGCCGCAGAGTGACCACCTGTATGTAAAGACCTAAGTCGAGAGAGGTCTTCATTCCAAATATATGAAGACATCACACAAAATGTATGGTTTGTGTTTAAATGCAGCCTCCAAGACCTCACTTGTTTTACTTTGTATGTTTAAACTCTAGGGTGCCTCCATGTTCTACTCGTATATTCCACTCCAATCGGTAATGAGCATCTCCTGAATCTTTGGCCATACCCTACACAATAAAACTTGTTTAGTATGATAACACTTGTTTCTGTGGGTCTTTGTTACATAGCATGAAATTGTAGCAGTGACAGGAACAACTGGTTGCACAATTGATATTTGCAGTCAACTTTTGACTTCCTAATATGACCATTGACCCCAAATGTGTGACGATGTACTGGACTTTTGTTTTGCAGCTGTCTACCCTTGTGGAAGAGGCTGATGCTGGATCAGACTACAGAATAGACCCCGCTCTTCGCAATGCTTGTAAGGAGTCCAGAGCCCTTCTCTGCCCCAAGAAAGACGATGCTGAGTAGGTATCCCTAGGATTGTACAACGTGTGCTCCATCATAGGTCACTTCGGTGATCATTTCCCCACGATCGATTTATTGGACTCGTTGAATTCCTAACTATCAGTCATTAGTATAGAAAAATTGAATTGCTGTGAATTGTAAATCTGTTAGTCAGGGAAAAGGCCTTACCAGCTTTTATTTTGGAGTGATATCGGACTGACTGCAATGACTATTTGTTATTTTCTCAATTTTCCCTAATCCAGCAAGGCTCTCAGGAGATTCTTAAAGAAAAATACAGAGCACATCAAGTTGAATGATCTACATATAAAATTCAAAGCTTTTCTTCATTTGTATGCGCCTTGAGCATCACTAAGAGATGGATATGTTGCGCATTACAAATATTGTTATTATTATTATTATTATTGGTGGCATTTATTTTGTTATTTTATCCCAAGTTTGATGGCATGGTTTCTGTTTTCATTCCCCATAATGTTATCAGGGATGCCAGTTTTTAGTCTATTGCCTGATTTCAGGCCCTGTCACGCATCTGTTTCTGGCTCTATGTCATATGGAATGTATAGGGATGTAACATGATGGGGCCTCTTTTCAGGCTAATTTGGTTTAAACGACTGGTATGCTTGTCTAATAGTACATATTGCATTTTGTTCCCACAGAACTCTGTCTTGTTTAATGGAAAATATTGAAGATAGCCAGATGATGGATTACTGTGCTGAAAAGCTTATGGAAATACAGTATTTCATCTCCAGAAATTTCAGGTGAGTTGTCTTATTTTCAGTCTTCTTTATGGTACAGTCAAAACAGCCTTAGCGACCACCTGTCTATGACGACCACCTGACCATAACGACCACAAATAATTCCACCACAGAATAGTCATGTACTAACTAACCCGCTTGTAATGACCACCTGCCTAACGCGGCCAGCAACCGCCCATTTTGACAGCGCGAGGAAGAAGTAGTGTTGCCACAACGACCGCCTGCACTAGCGGTAGGGCTGTCAGCAGTCAATGGCATGCTCTTTGCTGCTGTCGTTACACAGAAATGCATACACAAGCAAGGCCGTCCTTTAGTGGTAGCTTCATGTCAATGGCACAGGGACTATCATACATATGGTTAAAAAACATCCATTTAATCATGAAATGTCACCAGAAGAACATCAAACAATCTGGAATACTGACGGGAGGTTCTCAGGACACATTCTCTCCATGGCTATCCACTACGTGTGCATACGTAAATAATAAAGTGGACCATGATTAGCATGACATTCTTTTATAGTACGTTATGATTACCATCATTTTGTTTTCACTGCATGATCACCTTTGTCCATTCTCCCTGTCTCTATAGGCTAGACCCTCTTCTCTTTAAAAACTGTGAATCGGATGCCAGCATATTTTGCTACGAGGAGAAGTGGAATGGAAAGGAGGAGACCCCCAGCGGTCTTGTATTCTCCTGTCTCCATCGTCATCTCCATGACCACTCCCAACCAGTAAGTATGCTCCCCGCTGAGAGCCAAGAGGGCATTAATTCATATACTTTACATAGCGTGAGCCCCCTTGTGGCCCTGAACTTAAAGATAAAGTTGAGTTCTGGTCATGCGATTACATTGTGAATGAAACGTTGTGGAATTGATCAGAATAGGTTGATCATTTAGCATATAAGTATTGGTGTGTACTGCAAGGTTCATGATAAGAACTTTGGCCCAGTCTTTGTAAAGTTACAAGCTCTGTACACAGAAAGATGTATAGAACTCATCTATTCATGGCCACAAGGCATCTGTAAGAATCCTCTCTTGTCTTTTGAAAGCCTGAAGGGTATTAACTCATGTACCTTTACAATGTTGGATAATTCAAACGGTGCATTTGCTAAAGAATTTCCTTGCCATGCATCCTTCAGTATGTGGAGGGCTGAATGTACCGTCATGTAATGGTGATTGCAAGAGTTGGTCATTGATTTTGTCTGCTGAAGATGGAGAGAAAAAGAGAGAAGGGGAGGGGAGAGAGAGAGAGATATAGGGAGAGAGAGGGGGTGCAGGAGAGAGAGAGATAGAAAGAGAGATAAAGATTGAAATAGGGAGAGATAGAGCGAGCAAGCATAGTATCCTGGCCCTCTGTTAAAACTCCTTTATTTTGTACTTCAGCTTCAATCCCGTTGTGCTGACCAAGTCCACCGTGTTCTCCGTCAGAGGGCTGTGAGCGTGCACCTCAACCCAAGGATAGAAGAGAACTGCCGGGTCGATCTGGGCGCGCACTGTAACGACAAGACCAAGAGAGGAGAGGTAAGCAACAAAAAGTCTGCTGTCTTTAGACTTGCAAGAAAAAATAAAGGCCATAAGTATCTTGTTTAAAGCCCCTCTAAAGTGCTGGGAGCCCAAAAAATTTGATGTCAACATTTCACTTAAATTGTATCATAATGTGAAAGAGGATGTTATTTAAGACACATTTCTGTAGGAATTTTCAAAACGATTGTGTTTAAAGTCGAATATTGATGAAAGAATATGAAATTTAGGTTTTCTGCGTACAACAGAAAACCCAAGTTATGTATTTTTTTATCAATATTCGAGCAGGCCAACTATCAAGTGAAATTATACTTTTAACATCAATTTAGGTTCATAATACCATGATAATAGGTAATGTATTAAAAACCAAATGAACGAATACCCTGGACTTGCCTTATATAATTTGAATGTATATGAAGTAGGAAACTGACTTAAGTAGGATTAAAGCCTGTCTGTACTAGTTTGGCCAGGGGATTAGACCACCCTGCAAGGTCACCCGAAAGGTGGTTATCTCCTCAAATCAGCTCTCAGGAAACTGACTTAAGTAGGATTAAAGCCTGTCTGTACTAGTTTGGCCAGGGGATTAGACCACCCTGCAAGGTCACCCGAAAGGTGGTTATCTCCTCAAATCAGCTCTCAATTAACATAAGAAATAGGGGATCATGGGTGACCAACAGGCACTGATTAGGCATTGTTTGCTATATAGACAGCACAAGTAGCTACAAGCAGTGCAGTGGGGCTTTAAACTTGTTAATTTTCCAGGAATTGAGGTGCCTTCAAGACCACATGGATGATCTGGGACAGAAGTGCAGGCAAGCCGTGGGCAACTTCACTGTGGAAGAAGCAGAAGATGTGCAGATGAACAGGAAGCTCATCGCAGCATGCGCTCCAATGCTCAGGAAGTTCTGCCAGGTGAGAGGAGAAGGTGGAGTTGTGGTGAAGATGAAAAATGCATTTCTGAGCTTTTTCTTCTTCTTCTTTTTCTTCAAGAAAATCTGCCTCCTTAAATACTGAAGATTCTTGCAGATGCCGTATATACTCAGCCTGATTGGGGTGTGCAGGTGAACCACTACACCGGGGTTTCCCCCTACTCTGATACGAATAGTGCAGTGGGTTCCTAACGTGCAAGGGTGGTGACTCTCCTGTACACGGGGCCTCCATTTAACGTCCTTTTCAGTCATGTGCGGAAGAATATCATAGAAGGAACGTCCCTGAAAAGGATTGCTTTTCGAATGCACTAATACCCTCTTCTTATTTCAAACATGACAAGGAACAGCTGCTGCTGCTGCACAGTGTGGACCAAACCTTCATGCCACTCGTGTGTGTAGAGTCCCATATACATGTACATATTTCTGTGTGCAATTTTATGTGACTCTCGGCAAGACGATTCCATTTCTTATTCCTTTGGTGATTCTGAGACCTCTCAGTCTATTCCAATTCTTCTGTACTACATCGTTGGTCTTTCCCAATTTCCTCCAAACACCTTCTTTCGCAATGTTATCGCTTGTTTTGTCTTTAAAATTATAACATTTGTAATGAAGTGTTTCCAATGTGATTTGAATCAATATTTTATTGTCAGTATATAGACTGTATCGCTAAGAAAATGGAGAATTATTTTTTTAATAAAAAAGATAAATAATAAATTTTGAAAGCTCTGTTATAGTAAAAGTTTACTTACATCAAGAAGTTTACTTACATCAAACAATTTAGAGCTTTTAATGAATAGTTGAGTTTGATTATTCATCAGAATATGGGCCAAAGTATTATCACTATAATTCTGTTTTTATATCTTTGTCTTATTTTATATTGGTTTAAAAACAGCTAAACTAAGTCTTTGTATTTTTGTATTATTTTTCTCTCAGGATAAGTTGAAAGCTAAGAGGGTTGATGAAGGAGAAGCTTTGAAATGTTTGATAGAACACAAGAATGATGATGAGATGGAGGCAAAATGCCAGGCCAGCATTGAACATTTTCAACTTGTAAGTATCCTGTTAGATGAGTGGGTCATCAATGAAGCAAAGGATCAGGCCTAATAATTACCTGATTTTTGCTCAATTTTTAAAAACCGATTCATTATTTCATTTTTGTTGTTGCTGATTTTCTGGTTAAAAATTGGTTGAAATTTTCCCATTTTTTTTTTTTAAAGGGTTTTGATTTTTTGTTGTTGTATGTGTGTGTGCTCACTATCACCCCTGGGAAAAAATAGATGGATGGATGGATGAATTAGTTAGTGAATGAATGATTAGATAGAAACTAAATATCAGGCTAGCATTGAACTTTTCCAACTTGTAATTATCATGTTAAATGAAAGTTTCATGGATAAAAGGAAGGATAGATGGATACTAAATATCAGGCTTGCATTGGATATTTTAAAGAACACTGATATTCAACCAAAAAAAATGTTCAATACAAATAACCTGTTTGCAATATATATATACATTCTGTTTGCATTTACAGATTCAGTTGAAAGATTACCAATTCACCTTCAAATTCAAGGAAAGCTGTCGCAAAGATGTTCTTAAACTCTGCAAAGGAAGCCGAGATAAGTGAGTATTACAAGGATACATGATTTATAAATCTGCATTGTTTTCAATGATTGTCTTTACAGTGTATCATTTCATTAAAAACATTATAATCTTATCATCCTTTTCAGTCCTTCTGTCTTTGTATATGTATCCCAAAGTGATTCAGATATTTAGTGTACTGACCATTCAGAAATATTTGTTAAAACTGCAAGTAATAGGACTCCTTACAAACATTAGATGCCAGTAGTATGATTCCATTAAAGGTAAAGACCAGTATTGGAAACTCCCCAATTTCAAAAAATTAAATGGAAGCTCTTATTACCAATCATGTGAAAGATATATGTTTTGAATAATACATGATGATAAAAAATTTGCCGGGAAACCGCCTACTAATTGATATATTTGGTAGATTAGTTTATTTATTGGTGTGTGAGAGATAAAAATGCACGTGTCGCACACGTGTGCGTAGTCCCATATACATCTTTCTGTGTACAGTGTTTGTAACTTTATGAAGACTGGGCCAAATTTCTTATCATTTTGATGATTCCAGAACCTTGCAGTACATCTATGCTAGATATCAACCTTTTCTGATCGATTTCACAACGTTTCTTTCAAAATGCAATTGCATGACCATAACTGGTCTTTATCTGTAAACCTCGGAGCATGTGACCATTCTTTTTACAAAGATCATTTATTTATTGCAAGGAAGCAAATTTTTTTGCATGGCAAGTCCAAAGTTTATGACCACTAGTTAACAATTTAAACCAAAGATTCAAGTTTACCTGGAGTTTGAATGAAGTCGTTCGCCCATCCAGTGCAAGGAATTACCCAGTAAAATGATGCTCAAAATGTCACTTGATGATTTACGTTCATTGTACCATTGTTGTATATGAGACACAAGTGAACAAGAAATCTTCTATGGCTTGTCCTTTATCATCAATCAACCTACTGCTGCCCCCTTTCGATACCATTCACTTACCTCTATTCTTTCCTTAGGCCCTCTATCATCAATTGCCTGAGCTTAGCTGTGCGTGATAGTGTCTTACAACAAAAGGAACCACCTGTAGATCCAGAGTGCCGCTCGCAACTTAAGTTTGAGCTCCTTCAGAGGGTGAGTAAGAGGTCTTGTAGAGGTCAAGTAGAGGCCGTATGGGGTTAAATTGGGGTCATTGTGGGGGCAGGTAGGGTCACTAGGCCCTTTATCATCAATTGCCTGAGCTTAGCTGTACGTGATAGTGTCTTACAACAAAATGAACCACCTGTAGATCCAGAGTGCCGCTCGCAGCTTAAATTTGAGCTCCTTCAGAGGGTAAGTAAGAGGTCAAGTAGAGGTCGTATGGGGTTAAATTGGGTTCATGGTGGGGGCAGGTTGTTTCACAAGGCCCTTCATCATCAATCGTCTGAGCACAGCTGTGCGTGATAGTGTCTTACAACAAAAGGAACCACCTGTAGATCCAGAGTGCCGCTCGCAACTTAAGTTTGAGCTCCTTCAGAGGGTGAGTAAGAGGTCTTGTAGAGGTCAAGTAGACGTTGTATGGGGTTAAATTGGGGTCATGTAGGTGTCAAGTAGGGGTCACCTTAGGGCTAGGGCTATATTGGAATCATGTCGGGGTTGGGTAGTGTCAAGTAGAGCTCAGGTTCGATCCATGTTAGGGTCAAACAGGAGGGAAACTTCCTCAAAGATTACAGGTTCAATGTACTAGGGCTTGTTATAAGACCATTTTTAAGGTGAAAGAGTTTTTTGGTGTTGTGTGTGCTGTGTGGACTTCTACAATTTGAACTTTATTCAAGGATACCCATTTTGCTTCCCTAGGATGAAAACATCAAGTTGGATCCCGAGCTCACGAAATCGTGTGGCACGGAAGTCACCAAGCTTTGCCCCACGGTGACCCAGGGCAATGCCAGGGTGATGGAGTGCCTACGGTCCCACCAGGAAGAACTGGGCAATGACTGCCACGTCAAGGTCTTCAACAGGGAGAAAGAGATGGCTGCCAAACCTGACATTGATTATGCCCTCATGCATTCCTGCAAGAAAACCATCAAGGTACATCACTTTTCTTCACTGTTCTTGTTCTGAAAGATGAAGTTGAGATTTGGTCATTCAAATAGATTGTGAAAGAGACAGTGTGGAATCGACCAGAAAACGTTGATCATCCAGCATATAAGTATTGGTGTGTACTGCAAGGTTCTGGAATCATCAAAATGATAAGAAATTTGGCCCAGTCTTAAAGTTACAAGCACTGTACACAGAAATATGTATAAGGGACTACACAAACATGTGGGATAAAAATCTGTCCCAATTTGTATGCTGTTACATGCCATATTTAGAATATTAAGGCATTTCAGGAGCCATGCTTTTCAGGGAACATTTTTTATCTGATATTCTTCCACACTTGCATAATAACAATAATAATGCTCACAAAGTATTTTTCACCTCTTCCCAGAACTCAACCTTCTCTTTAATGACACACATGTATACCTAGCGTGCTTGCTAGCTAGCTAGGTGCTTTGTCATTTCCAGACATTAGTGATCAAGACTCTTCATCTGCTTCTATTTCTGGCACTATGATACCAGTTGGCCTTATGAATGGATCCTTTTATTTTACAAGCTGTCTTCTTCACTTTTCCATGATTTTTTTCTATTCGGTATGATGGAACTGCCTTTAAAGGCACTATGTCCCATTTGCAGGCCCAAAAAATGAAAGGTTAGATTCCAACAGCATTTAAAAGACAATACTAATTTAGAACTTCCCTAACAAAAAGGGGGGCTTGAAAATGTCTTTAATGCACTTGTCATTTGTAAGACGCACCTCTTGACCCCCGGGAATGGTGCGTCATTGTACCGATGTGAGTCGTACATTTTGATACCATGACGCACCTTCCGTCACAGAAAGTGACACACCATTACATTCCATCGACGCACATTTGAGTCAAACATATGACACACCATTTCATGAAAATGACTAGCCAATGACGCACATTTGAGAAACACTTCTGCTTGGAGAAAGTGACGGTCCCATTGACACACCAAATGACGCAACGTGGTAAAGTGACTTACTATGACGCACATATGGGTCAGTATTGTGACGGACATTTTGCGGCCATGACGGTACTGTGCGTCGCGATTTTGGGGAACATGAAGCAACCATGACGCACCATCCCCGGGGGTCAAAAGGTGTGTCTTACAAATGACACCTGTATAAGTGGGAAAATAACGACCATTAGTTGTCGAATCAACTTAGGAGCTAAAGGGCCAGTAAGTAATAGTCTGATTTTTCAGACCATAGTACCGGATGGTCGTACGTTCTATGCTGTGCAAAGATTCAATCAGTTTAATTTTGGCCATCATAAGAAGTGGGTTATTGATGTAGACACATGCTCATGTACCCTTTACAGTTCATTTGATGTATGTTATTACCAAAGATGAAAAGAAGCCAGTCAGTCACTCAATAGTGTCTGACAGTGAAGTCTAGCAAGTAAACGGGTTTCCTTGCCTAATTTGAATATTAGGACACTGCGAATGTTTAAATTTCACAAATAGGACATACATGACATATTCCTAATTCCTGCAAAGTTCTACAGAATTTCACGTTGGCTGCAAAAGGGACATAGTATCTTTAAACAGGCCTTAAAATTTGGTAATATGGTATAAAAGTCTAATGGGTTCCAACAAAAAACGTCTCTAGAAAGGCTTCCCATAACAGGTGATATGTTAAATAATTTATGAAGATGTTATTCCTGTTTCCTTTGATTCTTGATGTTTTCCAGACCAAGTGTAAAGACGTAGACCCTGATAAATTGATTGACTGCCTGAAACAGCACAAGGATGATCCTGATACAGAACCAAGGTAAGACTCAACTCTAACAGGGGGGTGTTTCACAAAGATCCTAATTCAAAATTAACTCTAAGTTGGACTTAGCAATCATGGAAAGCCGTTAGCATCTTTGAAAATATTTTGTAAAAGTTATTTTAAAAAGCATAAAACGTCGATTCAAATCTTTCATATTTTCTATCATCAAGGAAATCTCATGTTCTTGAATTTATGAAAAGTCTACAATACTTAATTTTTGCTTTTGAATACATTTTTTTTTAAGGCTACAAATGGCTCTTCATAAGAGTTAATTTCTACTTAAGATCTTTGTGAAACACCCACCTGATCTTGATAATGTCTGTGGTACAGTCAGCTCTCTGTTTTCGCCTATAAACTGACTCAGCGAACCCATGTTCAAGACTGAGTTGAACGTCTTTCGGATGGTGATGTTAAAGGTTGGGTCATATCTGATTGATAAACGTATGTAAAAACCCAAATTATGCATACATACACACACACACACGCACACACAAATGACCAATCCTATCGGATGTATATACAAAAGAAATGCCTGTTGTAGAACCTGTCTAGAAAGGCCACCTGCCTACAGTGGCCACTCTCTCTCTCTCTCTCTCTCTCTCTCTCTCTCTCTCTCTCTCTCTCTCTCTCCATTTAGCTTGGCTTGCCTCAGTAGTGAGATTTGACTGTAATAAGCGCAGACATCTAAAGGCTGAATTCCTCCTTCTATAACAAGGCAAGCTGGAAAATTCCATTTAAGAAATCCAAAAACCACATTGGCTCTCAAATCCATTAGACACACTGGCCCAGACATCTGGAACTCTCTGCCCATTGTAATACACTGTAAGAAACCTTAGAACATTGTATTCTTTTAAAGCTTATCTGCCGTAGTTTACAGGAGGGATTAGACTACCCTGCAAGGTCACTGGACAGGTGGTTACCTAATTAACTCAGCTCTCAGTTAACGTAAGAAAAAGAGGATCATGGGGGACTAATGGTCACCGATTAGGCATTGTTTGTTATGTAGAGGGCGCAAGTAGCTACAAGTAGTGCAGTGGGCCTTTAAGAAGGCAGTTAAAACTGTGTTATTGTCTAAGTATTGAACCTGTCGTGTGTAATTCTACTGTATTCATGTTCGTGTGTACAGTGACTGTATACTCAACCAATGACGTATAATCGTCCATGACCTAGCATCGTTTATCCATCCATGAAAGAACCTGCATTCAATCAGCAGATGTATTAGATTATTTTATTGTATTAACAGAAAACCAACGCTCCTTCTCTCCCCTTTCCTATTCTTTGCAAGTCACTCTTCTGCTTTTTTATTATGCCTCCGCCACCGAAGGTGGTGCCGGAGGCATCATGTTTTCGGGTTGTCCGTCTGTACGTCCGTACGTCCGTCCCGTTTGACCGTTATCACAATATCTCAAGAACCATTTAAGATTTAAACTTAAGACTCGGGAATAGTATTTATCACCATAGGAAGACGATCTGATTAGATTTTGGAGTACGTAGGTCAAAGGTCACAGGTCACAGAGGTCAACTTATGAAATTCCTTGTATTGAGTTTGTTAGCGCGATATCTCAAGAACCATTTGAGATTTAAACTTCAAACTTAAGGATAGTATGTATCACCATAGGAAGACGATCTGATTAGATTTTGGAGCACGTATGTCAAAGGTCAAGGGTCACAGAGGTCAACTTATGAAATTCCATACATTGAGATTGTTATCATGATATCTCAAGAACCACTTGAGATTTAAACTTCAAACTTAGTGATAGTGTGTATCACTATAGGAAAACAATCTGATTACATTTTGGAGCACGTAGGTCAAAGGTCAAGGGTCATAGAGGTCAACTTATGAAATTCCATACATTGAGATTGTTATCATGATATCTCAAGAACCACTGGAGATGTAAAAACTTCAAACTTAAGGATAGTATGTATCACCATAGGAAGACGATCTGAGTAGATTTTGGAGCACGTAGGTCAAAGGTCAAGGGTCACAGAGGTCAACTTATGAAATTCCATACATTGAGATTGTTATCATAATATCTCCAGAACCACTGGAGATTTAAACTTCAAACTTAATGATAGTGTGTATCACCATAGGAAGACAATCTGATTAGATTTTGGAGCACGTAGGTCAAAGGTCAAGGGTCACAGAGGTCAACTTATAAAATTCCATACATTGAGATCGTTATCGCGATATCTCAAGAACCACTGGAGAATTTTCACTTCAAACTTAATGATAGTATGTATCACCATATCATAATATCTCAAGAACCACTGGAGATTTAAACTTCAAACTTAATGATAGTGTGTATCACCATAGGAAGACAATCTGATTAGATTTTGGAGCACGTAGGTCAAAGGTCAAGGGTCACAGAGGTCAACTTATGAAATTCCATACATTGAGATTGTTATCATGATATCTCAAGAACCACTGGAGATTTAAACTCCAAACTTGTTTAAATTGCTCTATGGCGGAGGCATCATTTTCGACTGCGCGCAGTCAAAATTCCATCTAGTTTGTATTGTTATTGTTGTATCTAAGTTGAGGGCTGTGGGCAAGTCAAGCTTCTTTGCTTATTCTGTAGCCCTCCTGCATCTAATGTATGTTAAATATGCATTCAATATATTTGTTTGATTTCGTATATTATTTGTATAAAATTAAGTTCACTTGAAATATTGTAGCAAACCGTATTATGTTGATGAAAATGTATGATGAAAAAGAAAGAAAAAAAAATGCAGAAACCAATAAATCAAATGTAATCAAATCAAATAACTTGATCCACAGATGCAGGATGGTGCTGAACAAGCGGCAGATAGAGCGCAACTCTAACATCATGCTCAATCCTCTGCTGCGCAAGGCCTGCAAGATGGACATTCCAAAGTTCTGCAAAGACGTGGAGCTTGAGATGAAGAACAACCCCACTGCCATGGAGGGAAAGATCATCGGCTGCCTCAGAGGGCAGTTCTCCAAGAGACAACCTGTGAGTAGACCTCATGTATTTATGTATTATTTATGTATTGTTGAATTTATGCAAGTCCAAGGTGCTTGGTCATTTGCTGTTCCATTCGTTACCCAAAATAGAGAAAACTAACAAAAATTAAGAGGCAAGTTTACTTTTATTTGTAATTCATCCGATCCAAGCTCTAGTAGGGCTATAAATTTGATAAAGCATTGAGTTACTAATGATGTTGGTAGCCTATGAGACAAACATCTAGACTTGCCCAAGTTTTAAGCTACACATGACCAGATAAAGCATATGCTCCCCTCCCCTCCTCAACCAATTGAATAGTAGTATTAAGTGAGGTGAAAGGGGGAGGTGAGGAAATGGTGAGGGGGAAAAGATGAGAAAAGAAGATGAAAGGACTGTCTGCCACACTCTTTCTTCTACTGATGGCCATGTTAATGTGCATTTCATTCGCCAAGTACAAATCTGGTTGTGTCCTAAGATGTTCAGAAATATATTTTTCTCTTTGCTTTTTTTCTCGATTACAGAAGTTAAGTCCGGCCTGTGACAAGCATATGAGTGGAGTAAGTATTACAAGGTTATTTATTCTTAAGAGCTTTTAGATTGCAATGATAGGTATAATTTGGGGTTTTCTACAGGGGAAGAAGAAAAAGGATGACAATTCTCATTAGTGAACCCCTAATCCGTTTTTTGCTTATCAATGCTGATCATTGCCATACACGTTTTTTTTAAGAGAAAAATGTAAGGAGAAATGTGTTGCAATTGTAATATGGATTGGAGATAATGTTGACTCAAGCCAGATTTCATGTTTATCAAACTATTTACAAACAATTCACCGACTGTAAAAGATATGGTGATAGTGCATCGCTTGCTGTGAATATGTTAGTCAAGGTGTCGTGGTCTAGGAGTGAGTAGTATATTTGGCGGAGCTGTGGATCAAATAGTTTGCTGTGCGAGTTGATAGTAGTGCTCTCTAGGTGCCTTAAGTACCCCCTGAAGTAACGCAAGGTATTATGGGGAAATATCCCAAGTTCGTCTCCTAAAACTCCCGCTATTTTACTTCGAGTTGCAGTTGAAGGCGCCGATTTAATAATAATAATAATAATAGTAAACAATGCTGTTTTTAAAACCAAAGATGACTTTACCTCCGAGTCCAAACAGAAATCCGGACATTTGGTCCCAGTTTCTGAGAGGTGAGTTGACAGTGATTGAGCTGGAAACATTTTTCCCCACGGTACCATGCCGGTGGCCGGTGGCCGGCGCACTTCCCGGCACGAGTAAGCGTGTGCCTGGACAGTGCCAGGTAACCAGGATTTTTTTTTTTTTTTTTTTTTTTTTAAATAAAAAACAACAACATGGCGTCTGAATATTTGAGTATTCGCCTGTAATCCTGGGAGTGTACTCGAGTACCTCATTACACTGTTATGCACAGCCTTAGAATATATAACACTGAATACCTTTTATTATTTATGATACCAACCTGTAAAATAATTTTGAGGTTAGTAGAAGTTTACATTACGTGGGGATATGAATGTTATTATTATCAATATTTTAATTTTGTGCAGTTGTTGAAGGAAGGTGCAGAGGATTACCGGCTGGACCGCAACTTGGTCAAGTACTGCTCCCATACCATCAAAGAGAAATGTTCCGAGGAGATGGATAACCCTGGAACTGGTAGAGTGGAGGAGTGCCTCAAGGCTCATCTTGGTGAAATCAAGGATGAAAAATGCCAACAGGTCAGTGGTTGTCACATTGGTCATAATGTTGGTCGTAATTGTGGTTGTATTTGTGATTGTGTGGGTGGTTGTAGTGGTCGTTGTGGTGATGGTAATGATGATGGTGGTTTCGGTGGTAGTGGTGGTGATGGTGATGGTAATGATGGTGGTATTAATTGTGGTGGTGATGAGTGTTTTAATAGAAGTGGTGATGGTTGCGGTGATTTTTGTTGCGATGGATGGTGGTAATGCCTTTGTGAAATCAAGGATGGCAATTGCCAACAGGTCAGTGGTCTTCACAGTGGTCATAATTTTGGCTGTAATGGTGGTTGTGATTGTGTGTGTGGGTGGTTGTGGTGAAGGTTACGATGATGGTGGTTTTGGTGGTAGTGGTTGTGGTGGTTTTGGTGGTAGTGGTTGTGATGGTTTTGATGATGGTATTAATTGTGATGGTGATGAGTGTTTTGATGGAAGTGGTGATGGTTGCGGTGATAGTTGCAGTGATGGTTGTCGCGATGGTGGTAATGCCTCTGTACCATCAAAGAGAAGTGTTCTAAGGAGATGGATAACCCAGGAACCGGTGATGTGGAGGTGTGCCTCAAAGCTCTTCTTAGTAACAATGATACTGTCATTATTGAATCTTCTTTGATTTTTGTTTTGATTAACAGCAAGTGGTAAATCTTTTCCGTGAAGGTCTAGCCGATATCCATGTAGATCCTCTGCTCTACAAGGCTTGTGCTTTAGACATCAAACATTACTGTGCAGGCATCCCACAAGGACAGGGCCAACGTAAGTGTTATAATCCCTTTCACAGACCCTCTTAGAAGCAGCTTCGAGAATTTGGTGGAAAGCGCTTTATAAGCACCGTTTTTGAAGTCGGGAGGATAAGGCTAGAGTTCAGGGAGAGTCGAGTGTGGCAGATAGCAGTGCTACTCAGAAACCCACTACATGTATTAGTATTCATCATCATCGTCGTCGGTAGAAGTAATAGTAGTAGTAATAGTAATAGTAGTAGTCTTGGTGGGAAGTACAATACCCCTTTCATACCCCACCCCCAAGTGTGCTTAAGAAGAACATCATGGGAGTTTGTAAACCAGTGATGTAGTCGAGGCCAGTAGTTCTGAGTCACAAAGCTGCTGACAATTTAACCTTCCATAGGTTTTGTGCTAATGACTCTGTCCGAGTCCTAGCCAGGGCTATTAAAATATTGCCTCATGGCAGCACTTGACTACAACACTATTGTGAAGAGGATGGCAATACAAAATACGTGCATTATTTCAGTTCTGGTATTATTGGTGATAGTTTAATGGAAAATGCAATTTTGGGAGTACTTATTTGTTGAATTTGTTTGTCTGTTTCAGAGATGTCTTGTCTACTGGAGGCTTTAGATGAGAAAGCAGTAAGTTTACAACCTGATTGCAGGAGGATGATGACGGAAAGAAAAGAAATGTGGGAATATGCTGCACAGGTAAGACAGACAGACATACAGAGATAGAGAGAGGGGAGACGGAGGGAGGGATGGATGGATGGAGGGGGGAGGGGGAGGGAGGGAGGGAGGGAGGGAGGGAGGGAGGGAGGGAGGGAGGGAGGGAGGGAGGGAGGGAGGGAGGGAGGGAGGGAGGGGAAGGTAAGGTAAGAGTAAGAAAGGGGGAGAGGGTGAAGAGCGTGAGGGAGGGAGGGGGATGGGATGACAGAGGAGGAAGAGGATAAGGAAGACGAAGAAAAAGTGAGCAAGTGAGAGAGGGATTAGAGAGAGAAAGAGGGGAAGAGTGAAAGAGCAAGAGGAAGAGTCGAGAGAGGAGAAAGAGGAAGAAGAAAAATAAGAAGAATATATGAGAGGAAGAGAGAGAGAGTGTGGGAGAGGGCTTTGAGAGACAGGGAGAGTGGGGGAAGAGTTGGATAGGGAGAGAAAGTGGGAGAATCTGTATTTTCTTCACTTGAATTATAAATGTTCATACATCAGTAAAATGTAAAATCTGCTTATAAATTCATATGTAATTAAAAAAATGGTCAAACATTAGTTGAGTTGTGAAGTTTTGTTTTAAAATATATCTCAATTTCTTTTTTAATCATTTAGATATTATTTCAGAGGAATAAAGGAAAATGGAAAGAAAAGGAAAACGGGGATGAAGATGAGAAGAAATGAAATGAACACACTTATATATTATCAGTTAAAATTGTGAGCAAGTTCCAACAGTTTGTCATGGGGAATATTCTTTTGCTTATGTGTTTTAGACCAGGTAGGGCGGTTGGGTTGAATCCATTTTTTGTCCGAACTTCAATCAAACACACAACTGTATGATGATAATATAACGTTTGTTTTCTTTCTCTCTTGTCCTCTCTGCTGCAGGTGGCACCAGCATTAAATTTCTACGAGCTATACAACCAGATCAGAAGTTCTCCATCTCACAATTACTTTGTGATGGTGTTCCTCTCCTTCGTGGGCGTCCTCTTTTTCTTCGGCCTCTGCTGCGGACGGGTCACGAAGCGGATCAGACAGGAAGTCAAGAACAAATAATGATGGATCAATTCAGCTTCCGCACAACTAGGCTGGAATTCAAAAAATTAGAAATATTTGTGTGTGGAGCGGAGATTTGCGTACAACAAGGACACCTTCCTTTCTTCATAGTGTATGTCTGGTGTGTCGCGTTCTGTTTTCCGTCTTCTTTGCTACTCTCTGTCGTTGTGCGGCATATCCCATACCTGCCAACCCTTCCGAATAATCCGGAATATTCTGATGTTCTTGATTTTTAGGACCTGAAAATTCGGAATATTCTGAACAAAATTTCAATTTTTTTTTGTGCTTTAGCCAAATTAAGCTTGTTTCATCATGTGCCGCGACTTGAGAGTTCATGTAATGTGTGCGTTGAATGGCTGCATGATCGAGCAGCGAATTTGTAGTTGCTTTTTGATACAGATTTACCGCGTATTGCCAGTTACACTACCGCTGCAAGTGGGATTTCTTATTTTTGAAGGCATACTGTTCTAAAAATTCCTAATTTTCATTTTCAAATGTTGGCAGGTATGATATCCCAGTTGACCGATGATGACAGAAGACCTTGTGGGCTGCAAGCCTCTCTGGCCATTTTCTCTTTGTCTATTTGAGTCTCCTACATTCTTCTTATCCATAGCAAGCTACGTCTTCTGTGGAAAGCCGTAGAAGTCCAATCTGTAAAAGTCGAGTTCAGTTGCTCTTTATTCTAGTGAAGCCGGATGCTTTCCTTTCATTTCCTGCATGTGTTGTGTCACAGTCTATGTTGTACCGCATTTGCAGGTCTGCAGAAATTCCCTAGGCAATATGCACCCTGTGACTATGGGCTTTACAAATTATCCAAAGCTTAGAATTATTTTTCAGACATGCTTTGTTTCCCTTGTACTGCATTAAAATATCATGCATGAAAGCAGAGCAACTGAACTCGATGTAAAACTTGATTCACTGTTGTTGTTTTTTTCTTTCTTTCTCGCGATGTAGCTGTTCTGGTAATTAACGTGTCCAGATATATTATTTTTTAATTTATTTTATTTAGAGATCATTTGATTCTCTCTATTCAGATTTTAATGTGTAACGATCATTAACATTTGAATGGTGATTACAGTTAGTCAACACACGAAAGAAAGCAACGCTCCACGAAAAGATCGTTGTTTTTATTTTACAAGTCAGCTTTTACCTTGTTTTGAGTGTTTGTTTTATTATTGAAAGAACTTTAATACAAAAGATAGTGAAATTCACTCAAAAGTTCATTTTAACCATCCCTTGAAACATTTTTTTCTCTTCGCCCACGATAATGATTGTTTTTAGCAAATTTTCTAATGCAGTTGTTTATGTGTGCGTTTAATTCCTTTGGATCGTAAAACGTCAAAGAAGGGATCTGATGTAAGTTTGGTTCAAGCATGAAGCATTGGTGTGAAAATTCCTCAAAGAAATCGCCAAACCTGTCATTCAACAGTCACAAACTTTTTTTTTAATTGTTATCATTATGACTCTGTCAGGATGTATTTTTCTTGAATAAATGCTGTATAAACTTTAGCTACCACACAATAAGCCGTCTGACTTAATGTTCATATTGTCTATATCTGATTGGGCCAAGGTGTACATATTTCTTCAATAAGACCTAAAAATGTACAGAATTATAGGCCCTTGAGGGTACGTTAGAATAGAAAGCTGAATAGAAAAAATAGGAGATCAACTTATGCATAGCCAGGAAGTATCGTAGCTATTTTGTAGATTGTAGTTGTGTACCATAGGTAGTTTTATACAAACAAAAAAAATGAAAGGAGGGAGACTGTTTGATTATTAAAATATATTTTTAAGGATGTATCATGCTGTGGTGTTTGTGTCTTATCTTAGCTATTACATATATTTTCGAATTTCGAATTTCGTACATTTATGTACAAAACCTCTCTATGCGTCATGTTTGATGTTAAAAGAGTTTGTTGGTGTATTTATACGGCTTGTCGGCCATAACTTTGATGTGTTGGAATAAAAAGATGAGATGTTTCCTGTGGCAATATTTCAATATCATCACTAAAGAGAAATTTATAATTGTCACAAAACCATACGTGTATAATCGTGAGTACTTTACTGTTCATTATCTTGTTCTAAGCTGACGCAAGGATCATCATCGCGTCTTATCGCTTTGAATTCCACCTATCTGGTGACCATAGGCATTATGGCATATGAGTAATGGCCAATGAACAAATCTGCAATGTCACAGATCTCTATTCGTACAGGTTTTGTGAATAAATGAATCACATTGCCTGTTGTGATAAGGCCTCAAGTTCACATCCTCCCTCCAACAAACACACCTTTTTGTAGATCAGGTACATGTAGATGATTGCAACACATTTTTTGTATTCTTGAAGCACCAATGTTATCAGAAACTTTGATTGGTCAGTGCCCTTCAAAATTTAGTGACCGTATTTGCTGCTGGGCGATTCCATGCAACGGAGTCCCCTTCAACATACCGGTATGTCCCTTTTCCACATTTTTTATTTAAAAAAAATCAGGACTCTCAGTCTCTTGAAATGACCATTGAAAAATGATGCTAAGCTTTCTGGGAGGTGTTTCACAAAAGACTAAGATCAACATTAAGTTGGACTTAGCTATGGCAGACCGTTCATGCCACTAGTTCCTCTAACCATTCCTTGCATTGGTTTCTCAAGAGAAATGCCAGGCAGTTGTCACAAATCTACAGAATTTACATTTTTTGATAGTTCATTATTGAAGGAAAAAAATATTATCTAAAGATCATAATTAAGAGACCAATGGCGAGTGCGACCAGTGGCGTGAATGGCTTGCCATAGTTAAGTCCAGCTTAAAGTCGATCTCAGTCTTTGTGAAACACTCCCCTGGTATCGCTACCAAAAGTCATAGCATACCAGTATGTAGAAATTTTTCATTTATGAATGATGAAATGTAGAGATGAAATGTGATGTACAGGAGTAACAGGGCCTAATGCTGTAAAATTCATCGTATGTCTTTGGATTTTTTCTCTCTTTGGAAAGGAACTTTAGTGGTAGCCATATATAAGTCTATGTTAGAGGTAGATTATTTATATACCGGTACATACAATATATTTCATTGTAAAGTGTATGTATTGTAACTTTGTATTTTACACATGCCATTGTCACTGTTTCAGTCACATAATAAAGGGCTTATTTCATGTTCTTTTATTGTGTAAGTAATCGTTTTCATTGTTTACGTAGAGGTGCCATATCTTCAGAATTTTTGTATAGAAAAGGTGTGAATTTAAGTTGTCTTGGCTAAATAATGTGTAGTCAATAACATTCAAATTGATTCTATTTCTTTAATATTCATTTCTCCATGTATACTCTGTATCTAGTTGCCTTATTTAGCCGATCATGAGATGAGCCTTTAGAAATATTTCCAACGCTTCAGTTTTACCGTAGGTAGTGAATATCATTTCTACAATAAATGTTTAAGATTGAAACTGACATTGATGTCGATGTGGTCACGATTGTATGTTTATTTTAGATATTTCTCGCACTATGAACAACATCTTGAAATAGTTTTTTTTCTGTGATAATCGCAAACTGAATATTAGAGAGTGAAATAACGTCCATACTCTATTTTTCAGGCTTTTTGTTGTTTATTGCCTTTTTAATCCACCAGATTATTTGTATGTGTGACAAGAGAGAGCTATTAGAATAATGTCATGATTTTGTGTTAAATATGAAAATGTCTTCTCCGTCTTTTTTTTTGCTTTAGGTCAATATTGAAATGACATTATTGGGTAAAAAACTGGCGGCCTCTTTTGACATAACATTACAATAGCAGAAAATGGTGCGAAGGCCAATATATACCTAACCTAAAATAGACTGAAAAAAATAAAGCAAAGGTTTTCTTTTTTATACTACTAAATAAAGACACGTTGTAAGGTGAAAATCCATTTTATTAGGCTGACATTAATGAAATAGATTTGCATATTTTGTATTGATTTGTTTACGTAGCATATTTTTAGTACGAATGGTGTAATCGTCCATTGATAGTTTTTCCAGTAAAATAATTGTTATTACTGGAGATCCGTCAAGGAATTTTTGTACACTTTTAGTCTGTGGATGGATTTTATTGCTGATTGATAGCCAACCGGCCTTTTGTCGTTGTTGAGGATTACCTACTCTGAATAATTTGCTCCGGTATTTTGACACTGTGGAGTCTTTTGGCTAACCTCTTCACGTTATTTGGTGAACACATGAAATTGTCTGTTTATAGCCAGAAGGGTGTTAAGTATATGTTGAAGTATATGAGTTAATGTCCTTCTGGTTCCAACCAGATGATACGATAAGGTGCCACAGCTTAAATAAATTGAATACCGGTAGGCCATTTTTGTGATGTAACCCAATAGACACCGAAGAGCCTGGGTACGAACTTTTCCTCCTGTTACGAATAATTGTATTTCAATAGTCGGAATGCATATTGCATATATTACGTGTCGTTAGGTTGGGCAAGCCATAATGTTTGTCCTACCTAGCAACACCTAATACATTCGATGTGAATTCTGACTATTGCAATACATTTATTTGCAACTGGCGATTGAAATAATTTGTATCGAGGCGCCTCACAAAGGCATATGCATAAATTTGGTTACATTGCGAATATAGCCTATTGTACTTCAAATCCCTTACCCAATCAACTAAGTCATTACAAATTTTTATTTTTTATATATTTTTTATTTCAATAAATTGCTTTCAAATGTGACATTTTCAATTAATGATCTAAGGAACTATTATCATCATAGCACTATAGCTGTAAAAGGAATCCACTAGTTGTAAACCATTTATTTTTTTGATTTCCTAGCAACAGTCATAGGAATTGTCGAATTGTGAATCTGTTTTTAGTTTCTGGCATTCCTAGTCGGTTATGTTCAAGTCAATGGACTGCAAATGTGTTTAGAGTTCTGTTGATTATTGTTTCTGTAGATGATGTGATCTTTACTATGCATCTTTTTGATGTCTACTGTTCTATTCCAGTATGATATTGATGACATATATGTATAATGTAATAAATAATTTTCCTATTTCCAATAAGTGTCCATATTTGTGGTAGGTTGTAATGTGTAGTCCTCGCATGCACGGCGTGATATGTAGATGATATAAGAGGGGGGAAACGGACAGATCGTATAGGGAATGGAGGAGAAAAGTTGGGATTGTTCAGACTTCAGAGAGAGAATTAGCAGACGGGTAGAGAGAGAGAGAGAGATATGAAAGGGGAGGGGTAGAGAGAGAGAGAGGGGTGAGTATTAAAGGGAGGGAGGGGGTAGGGGAGAACGTAGATGATGATCAATAAAATCATAAACGATGTCGAGGAAAGGGACAGTCTAAAATTAGACAACAAAATGTACGACAAAAATCTAGAAGAAACAATTGAATATGGGGTGGATCCGATAATAGTGCGGATGAATCGAAGAGGAAATTATCAAAGTTAAAAATGGAGAGAGAGAGATTTGCAGCTTGTAAAAAATAACTTGGCAATTGCGAACACAAATAACTGGGAGAAAGGAATATAATCAAATTCCGAATGTTTTTTCCTTTAGTAAGAATATGCCCGTCACTGTTTACACAAGTCTAAAAGTTCAGTAGATATTTGCTGAGGCACGGAAATAAATCCAGATAAAACGATCATCATAGCTACTCTCCATCATTCTCACGAAGTCAATATTGTGACAGATTCTAAATTCTGTTCCCCGATCCATTGAATTCCTTTACAAAGTTAGCAGTGTCCCCAACAATCAACCGCGATAACCACGGAGAATTGTTTGTAGTATAGTGTTCCAATTATATCCACAACCAAATCGATGCTCTTGAGTTAAAATCGATTTAGGTGGCTAGGGGTAAGAAACCTAGAAAGGATTCTGTTTATGTGTTAGCATTTGAAATTGGTTCGCCGAGACTCTCCCTATAATGTTGAAATCTCAGTGTCTGCTTTATTATTCTATCTCTATATTTTCGTAAATCTTTATCTCAAAACACTCATCTTGGAATCCCCCAGGATCTCACAGTTCTCCAGCTATAGGAGAGGAAGAAGAAGGAAGAGGAGGATGAGGAGGAGAAGAAGAAGAAGACGACGGATGAGGAGGAGGAGAAGAAGAAAAAGACGACGGAGGAGAAGGAGAAGAAGAAGAAACTAAAGGGAAAGGGGGGGGAGATGGGGGATCTGTAAATATTTCGTTTGCGCGGGCGCGAGTGGATCTTCTTTATTATCATGTTCACCAAATGCAGGATTATATAATTACTTGAATATTTGGTATGTATGTAATGTAAAAACTATGAAATCAAAAATAATAAGCAAGATTGTTAGTAACATCTTCAAATGCTCTGCATTCAAATGCTAATCACATCTTACGCATTATGATATAAAGCATTTTAAGTATTCCGCCTTTTCCTCCCAACTTTGCGAGAAAAACAGTCCATTATAGGCCTACTGATACTTCAATTTTAAGAAATGCTTGAAATTGCTTGGAACTGGTAAACATTTCCAACAAAGACAAAACAATTATATACAGGTCTAATCAATTTAACGGATCAGCGTTGTCATATTGTAGATTGGCGAGGCATATTACTGTGAAATGTGAAAAAGGAAAACGAGATTTTCCCATATGATAAAAAGCACAATCTGGATATTAACTGTTTTAAATATATTTCTCATGATTCCACAAGTAATATGAGCATCATGATGCTATAGCTGATCCTATAATATCGAGAGTCGAATTCCCCCGTCTGTAATTAAACCCTCTTCCTCTTTCTCCACTGGGAATGCACTCTTGAAGAAGAGATGAATGAAGTAAAAGAAAATAACATTCACATATAGAACTGTGCCAGTTTAAGAGGTTTTATAAAATTAGTTCTTCTTTTAAGATTGAAAAAACTTATGTTCGGGGCCGCAGCTACACAGGTCTTTAATTTTTTTGATGAAACATAACAAATCGAATAATAAGGAAATCTGAGCAAATTTGTTTTAGCCATATTTCTAGCTGCGGGTAATGATCTCAAGAAATACTTGACTGGAAAATGAAGTTGGATAAGCTCATTGAAAGTAATTGTCATCTCGGATGAGGCTCTAGCTACTTTTTGACGCTTTAATTTAAAGTGTCAAAAAGTAGTTCAAGCTGTCAATTTAGACCATCATACGGGACTCTATTATCGTCCTTTGTTATACTATGAAAAGAGAAATAAACGAATTTCATCACCACAAAAAGGCACAATCAATCATGATCAATAGTTTCTTTAGAAAGACGTACTCGTCACTTTTTTAAAAGTTTGTTCAGTTTTGTTTAGTTGGTCAAAAGACCTTCCTCCAGCCTCCATTCCTTTCCCAAAATTCACGGCCTCTCAATGGGCTATGTCAATATCTTCCTTCTTCTCAATAGCCAATAATCCGAGGCAAGTGAGCAGCAGTGAAGGCCGAAACCTTTTGTCATATCAGTAAACTCATCCCCTTAACAATGTTACGAATACAATACACGGCTGGTGCGCCCATAACCTTTGTGATGGTAAACCGGCGAGAAACTCAACACCGACAAGGAGGTCTTAGTGTGGCCGATTTTAGTTGATTTTATTTCCTTTAAAAGCGTTTAAATCTACTTTAAGTAATTTATTATAATCAAATAAAATCTTTTAAATCATAAACAAATATTTTACTGGATATTAATAGCTATATTATATATTTGGTGAATACAATTTTTACATAATTTGTGTCTGATTGGCAACTAGCGGATTCGCCGGCAGATCAGCGTCTCGTTACTGTAGTGACGGTGCAACAGGTGTACTGCCGGGTTTGTAGAGGCTGTCGGTCGACGCATGATCGCCCGTAAGCTCAGGCTGTGGGGGTTAACTGGTTCCCGCTGCTTTGCTCAGTTAGGTGTACCAGTCAGTGCTGCAGAACTTGGAATATCGATCTCGCAGACTGTAATTTAATTTTTGAGAAAAGATATTGGCTCATTGCCTCATGCACTGCCTCCGCCTCATTCATACGCAATCGATTGGAAATACTTTTAAAACTGAATCAATAATGTTTCAATTAGATTTTCTAGATCTAATATGGCAAACAGCGCAACAGTGCAGTGCAGAGTTTGACTTGTTCTTGGAATCGTTGAAATGATGATTTGATTTGGTTTGGACAAATTTTCACGAGAGTCATTCACGATGGCTCAACTAGATGTCCGCAATACTGCTCTTCTGACAGCCGTCTATGGACAGAGTTGGCCAGCACCAAACACGAACCATCCCCCTCGGAAAGGGTTCAGTGGGCAAGTATTTCTGGGCGTGGGCCCTTTATTTGGCTGTAGATCTAGTGTAGATCTAGGCTGTATAATTAAAGTGACTCTGTAACATTGCCTCAGATTCTGACACAACATAAAAGGGCCAGAATTTTTCAGAATACTATAAATCTAAATTGTTAGGCCTAGATCTACTCTTATTCTTTGGGGCAAGGTTTCGTTTAATTTTAATTTCAAACATTTCAAACTTTATTTAGATCTATCAGGGTTAAAATCCCAATATTTGCCCTTTTATTTGCATTAGTCGAGGTAGGTGTCTAGATCTTCATTATTGAAATTAAAGAATCTGTATGATGAAACTAGATGTGTTTTTTTTTGTGTGTTATTTAGGGTACGCATATGCTCGTTCCCTCTTTTTGAAAGCACCCCCTATCTGAGGACTGCCAACGTTTCCGAACCCCCCTTTCGCGGGCTTTTCGCAGGCTTTTCCTGCCTTGTTATCAGGAAAAATGCTCAATGTACCCCCCTAAATTCGGAATAATATTTCAGGAGTCCAAAGAGATGAGAGAAAAAAAGATAAAACACCCCCTTTTTAAAGAAACCTCTGGGTGAAAAGTCAAATACACCCCTTTTTTTTACAATTCTCGGGCCGCACGAAAAGTACGAAAAGTACCCCTTTACCGGACATTTTGGCAACACGCATGCGGTCATTCCGACCCCTGAGTGGGGGGGGGGGGGGGCTGGGTGTGTATCTTGCATATTTACTAAATCAATCTATCTCTTGCATTTTTTTCCAGATCTCACGGCCTGCGATCCACGTCCCCTCGCTCAACACGTCAGCACTCTACTTCAGTCAACAATCAGCAGTCTCCCCGAGCCCACCAAAGATCCCCGCTCCACCCCCATCATCAGGGAGGAGGGGTAGGGAGGGGTGTGAACAATCTCCATGGAAACCAAGAACTGTGCATCAGTGGGAGAGGGGCAAAGGAAGGGTGGGGTCAGTCAAAGGGAAGAGGCGATGGAGTCATCAGGGGTAATGATCTGCCTCTTCACCTGGGTCTAGACAAGGTTTGTTGCTTATTTTTCTTTATCATTACCGGTAACCCTTTGTATTTTCACTCATCTCTAGATGGTATCTATGGATTTCGAAGAATTTTAGTTGGTACGTACAGATTATTAGGAAAGCTACATTTAACCGTTGCTCTCATTTATTCATATATTGTCAGTTGTCATTGCAATGTGTGTTCATTATTATTTGTTATCATCTATGATTGAATTCATCGTTAGAATTATGCATACCGTTACATAGAAATGAGATTCGATTCATTAATTGCAATTAAAAAGCTACAGGCCATAAAGAACAACGTAAAAGACCATCCAGTTTCCCTGAACACCTGTACAAATTTTATCAGTATCTGCCTCTGCAATATCTTCTCTATACTGAATGTTAACTATGTAATGCAATCCTTCTTGGGGGTAAATTGTTGATGCTGTGGTAGAAAACCTTGAGTTAAAGACGGAAGGCTGCGTCCTTCACTTATTAAACCATTTTCATGTTGATTTCTTCCAGGGAACGCTTCAGTGGAGAAGCTGGTCTTCTTTCAAACATGATATAGAGACAGTTGATGATCATGAAGGTAATTGATAATAATATAAATAATATTAATAATGCCATAAAAATTGTAATATATATTATTGATAATAGTGATAAAGGTGATGGGAAATTCATTTACTAAAGTTTTTTTAAGGAGGGTTGGGGTGGTGTTAAGGCTCTTTGAATTGTATCAAGTTTTGTCCTACACAAAGTGAAGTCTGTCATTATCATGTTATTTCCCATTTGAAGTCATTCATGAAAATCAAAGAAAAAAAGAAGAAGAAAAAAAGGGAAAGCCATCTCTTTTCTTGATACGAATGTAGACATTTTGTTTCAGTACAACTTTATGTTTAATAAAGACAAAACTTAAGGCTAAGCAAGTCCTGAATCTACATGTACATATTTTTTTTCAAAATGCTTTCAGATGTACCGAGTCATTGCACTAATTTCTAACTTTTGCGATGGGAATGATTGTATACTGTCTAGAGAACATGGCTATAATTTATTCTGAATTGTTTATCCTGCAGTAGAAATCATCTTCAATGTATGGTGTCAGGCCTACTTTACCTTGATTTCCTATATCTTTCTTGCTCTCTACTATATACCAAAATCGTTCAGTACATGTCATTTATTAGTAATCTTGAACATTCAGTGCAAGTTTTGTTGGATTCTGTGAGAATTCATTTTCTATCATTACCAGAACTCAAGCTTTTCTTTAAATATGTGATTATAAAACCGATTTTATACCCAAAAAAAAATCCCTTCTCTTTTCAGATGATCTGTCACTCTACAAAATAACTCAAGTAAGTACCTTGTAATTAGTTTAAGTAAACTGGAATCTTATCAGTTAAGTAGTTTATCAATGGTCCATTGTGTATTTGCCCTTAGGGCTGAAATCCAACTTGACTTTTGATCCCTATATTTGTTGTGCTCTAAAACTTGACCGATAATCATCATCTTCATATTAAAGGGATTGTGTATTGTTCTTGAAAGGCTTCTTTGGAGATTGCTGTATTTATCTTCAGATCTGACACTTTATGATAATATTGACTTCCAATATCTTGATTTTTTTCAATATCGAGGGTTCACCCAAAGACGTAACTCCATATTTTGCCCAAATGAGTATTTGATATCAAAATGTTCAGAAAAATGTGGGCTTTCCAGGAAACACAAAAGACTTAACTATACACAACACCTCATTGAAGTCAATGGCTAATGAAACATAGACTCAAAATGTTAAGGCCCAAGTGCTTAGTGACACATAACCACTATATTTCTCAAAATGGCCAAAATGAAGTTACGTCTTTGTGTCACTGACCCCTCGATATATTTATCAAGATAGATACATGTATGGACAAAGAGAAAGATAGGGACAAAAAGTGCATCAATCATAACTGAATCAGTATTGGTAAATGGGATATAATTGTTGAATAATGTTTTTGTTCATGTTTTTTTTAAAAGGATTTCATAAATGGTCAAAGACAAACATGATACTGGTTTAGCAAATCTTAAATTTTAGCAGATAAAAGTGATATATTTTTTGTAAAAGAAGATCAATGTTCACAATGGATATCATACGATGTACCGGTAACCGAGACGATCTGTCATAGAGGTTATCTCATTGCGTTATCGTTTGTTTTATTGTTTGTTCCTAGGACACGTTCCGTAAGTTGACCCAGCAGGTCAGCGAGGTCAGCGAGCATCTCAATAACAGATATACCACTTCAGGATTTCAGGTCAGCAACTCCTTTAGTTTGATAATACAGATACTGATATGATTGGGGGAGAGTAGACCATAAGCTCTGCATTTTGTTTAATCATGCTATAAGACATATAATTCAGTGTTGAAGAATGATTTTTTTTTTTTTAAATTCTGCATACCTTAAAGAAAAAAAATTCTGGTCGTTTTCAAATGAGTTTAAAATTTGTTCAACAAAATGAAAGAGCTATACAAATTTTTTGTTTTGCGGCAAATGTGAATTTCACCTCTATTTCTTACTAGTAATGATATGAAAAAAAAAATATAAACATTTGGGGGCAAATCTCGATGATTATTGTGTTGCTCAGTCAGTTCAGAAATCTGGGGAAATCAAGACGTCAAATTGCATGTATTTTTGCCGCTTGCGTTTATCTTAGGGAACCTTGACCATATAAATATTACCAGAACAAATAGTTCTGGCATTAATTGTGGCCTGCCTTGCTTCTCCTATCCTAGGGTGTCCGTCGGAGTCAGTTGGCTGCTAGTCTTCCTGCCAGTCATCCCAGCATACAAAATCACAAGGAGAGTGAGGGGGGCACGGATGGGTTTCAGTCCTCTCTGGCGATCCAGTCGACACCGTTCAAAACCTCCCAAAGACGGTGAGTGATAGATAAATACGTTGTCTTTAAAAAGATTAGTCACAATCTTTATCATATTTATAGACTTTTGGTTCTTAGTCTGGCGATGCTATTCTATCAAAGCTTGAGAATGCTAGTTGTTCAATTGAATGTATTTTGAATTAGCATCAATGGAAACAAAGCATGGACATTTTTAGGAATTCTTCCAATTTGATTATTACAATAAAGAACCATATTTATTTCAAAGAACTACATGGAAATATTGAAAGTGACCAAATATGCCAGTCAATAACCATTACTTTTTTTAATTGTTTCACAGGAGACCCAAATCTCACTTGGTCACATCAAAGAGGAACAAACTCAACCCACCTCCTCGACCCCACTCAAGTACTCTAACTCAGTCCAAAGGTCACTTTGACCACCTCTCACCAGGCATCATAGGTCACCTTCGAGGAGAAGCCATTAATGCAGAAGGGGCTGGAGATGCACCCTCCACCAGTGACGATCAAAATCTGGGACCCTTTGATATCGTCAAGGACGACTACAAGCTGGGCATGGAATCGGAGGAGTCGTTGGATGACCGCATCTTGTCGGCAGATGACTCCGAGGACGAGGAGTATGACGTTGGAAGCAACTCTATGAGATCCCTTGACATGGACTCCTCGGAAGACGAGATTGAGATCAACGACCGGATAGAGAAGATACGCAACCATCAAGAGAAGATGCAGAGGAAATTGATGCGGTTGGATCTTCCACCAGAAGTGCTGACTGGGGATATCGATTGCATGTTTCCATACAGTGGTTCCACTGCAAGCAGGAAGAAGAAACAGGAGCCTTTTGCAGAGGCCCTGAGCGTGCCCTACTGCCACATGGACCTCCTGGAGCTGAGCATGTTGGACAAAGATTGGAGGACTATCATCAGGACAGCTCCGGACAAGGACGATGCGGTCCTGATGGAGAGGATGATTGAGATGGAGAAGCTGCAGTACGAGACGGCAGAATGGGAGAGTGGGATGAGCTCTCCAAGGAGGAGGTGCCAATCAGCTCTTCAGATCAGAAAAGGTTGGAATGCCGATGCTGCTGTTCCCACGGAGAGAGCCCACAGTGCCCTAGGGAGACCTAAGCAAAGTAAGAACTGCTGCGACCAATGCCTGCAGTTGGTATGTGCAGGAGACTGCCCCAGTAAAGTTGCAGCCTCGTACAACTCTTGTGTTCACTGTCGTCAACCCTACTGCAATGGGGTTTGCACCGATTTTGGTTACCACTTGCACATTAGGTACGCCAGACAGGAGGAGAAGAAAAAGAGAAGGCCTAAATCGTGTCATACCTGCCGGAGAAGCAAAACCCCAAACAATGCCATAAACACCAACAACGTCATCCTTGGACGACCACGGTCTGGGTTTGCCACCTACAGCAGCTCCAGGGTGCAGAGCGCCAAAACCAAAAAGATGACTGTTGCTTCCACAGAGGGAGCGGAGGAGGTGTCCAACCGAATGGAGAGGCTAAGGTTGTCTGCTCGGAAGTACAAAGAGAAGAGCGGCGATGAGGATGATGGCGAGGAGAGGTCAAAGAAACAAAGACCCAGGACAGCAGGGTCAAAGAGACATATCAAAGGGAGAGATGCCCTGATATCAGGGAAGAGCTACCAATCTCAACGGAGGTTCTCACTGACAGAGGATCCTGTGACAACCACTGCTGCCAGTATGAATCCCAAGGTGCTTCGGGTGAGGTCCGCACATTACAGGACACGAAAAGCGAGACAGAAGACGAAGAAAACTAAGAAAAATTGAAAATTTGATGGAAAGAAATCACTGTGAATTTTGATTGGATGAAATTTGGTTATGCTACCAAAGTCATTTATGTTATAACCACGGACCAAGTATTCAAGTTTTTATATGTTCAGAGTTATTACTTTATACTATTTAAGAACCATTCCAGTGGCTGGTATTTATTTATCAAAGTATAATATCTTTACTCCATCGTTGATCCTGACTTGGTGGGTAGAGTTAATCCACTGACTTGGTACATACATTTTTTTCTGGAAGAACAAGGTGATACATGTATCTAGTAAGAAAATGAATGTTGATGAAGAACAGAGCTAGTTATAAAGATGTTCATGCGTGGGTATGTAGTCGTTCGTGAAGTAGGCATTTGGCGATCACTACATAACACTGAGCCAATGGGTATTAAGCTCCCGTGCGTACGTCCGTGTGCTGCCCTCTATATACCCATGCATGAGCAACTTTAAAGACCATCCCTCTTTCTTTTCATCTTCTTTAGTTCCAGCAGTCAAATCTTGAAGAAGAAAAAATATAGGCAACTAATACCGACTTGTGTGTACCTTTGTGATAAGTGTTGTTGTGAGTTTTACTTATGGTTTGGTGAAGTGTGGCCAAACCCAACCCAAGGCCAAAGTTTTCTTAAACTAAATGCTGCATCAACTGAATTTTATATTCAAGCGGGTGATGTCAACCCCCAGGGACCTCATTTAGAAAAATGCATGTAATTAAATGCATGACAATCACAGGAATTACTTTTTATTGAATTTCTTGATGGATGACAGATATTCTACAACAAAGATCTGTGCTTTTCTAACAAATACCTACAGTGTATGTACCAATTTTAGGAGATTGATCAGCTGTTGTGTGACTTGTGTCGTTTGTTTTTTGTAGAGAAATTCTCTTTAGTGTTCTCAATATTTAAGTGATGTTGGTGAATATTGCAAATGTATGTCCAAAGTTTTAAAGAATATATAGATAACGTGGGCGAGTATGAGATCACAGTGCTCTGAAATCCAAAATAAGTTTAGCAATGCTGAGAATAATCTAATCTGTATTTTCTAGTCCAGTGTGCAGCTTGACCTACTCACATCGTCCGTCGTAATGTATATTTGTTCTGAACACCATTGTTGAATGTTGCTCTCCGTTAATTTTTGGCTGTAGAGGCTTCCAATTCTTTTGAAATACCCGTCTGCTGAAATATCACCAAAAAACTCTTAATGTATTTTGTTGTTTGGCTTGCAGAAAAGTGCTACCCTGCCGCACGCCGTAAAGCACAATTCTCTTAACTACTATGGTCTTGATTGCTCTAATGATATTACACCATTTTTTAGATTTCTCTTTTTATCAACTAATAAAAAAAAAAGTAGGAATGGATGAAAACTAATTATTTTGAGTACCTAGTTTCATTCCCCAAAAGCACAGTTAATGCTAATGGCCTCTGCTTGAAGAATAGAGTGCATGTTGGCGTGTAGCATGAACAGTGCGATTTGCTCTCCTTCTTCTGCCAGCCACACAATGCATTCATAACTGCTTGATCGCTGAATCTTCCACGGTCACAGTAATCTTCTCATTCTACATTTTAATTTTCATATTACCTCATCAAATGAGAACTGCTTTGCACCCAACCATAACCCTATTTCATAAAAAATATATTTAATTTTTATTTTTTAATTTCATTTTTTTCTCTCAAAATGAATAAAATCATTAAACCCTAAATTTTCTTTGGAAATGTTGAAATTCTAAGTTGAAATTGTTATCTTGGTGCATGATACGCGATCTGATAAGTCTGCTATAGTTCCACAGCAGTCAGGCAGTCTTAAAGTAATTTGCTGTTTTATTTCCTCTCAATGAAAATGTCCCGATTGGATCTTATCATGTTCCAGACTTTTCAGTCCAAGGAACTGACGAAGGTACAAGTATGTAATTTGCTGTTTCATTTTCACTTTGTAGAAAGATTGTGGTTCCTGAAACTGATCAATGCAATCACTTTTGATAGGGTCTTGATTATGTGTATGAATTAAATTCAAATGCTACGAGAAATAGAATGACAACTAATCAAGTGCAATAATTGTAATAATTTTTGTAATTCATTTATAATTTTTGATGAATAGTAATTTTTTAGAATTTAATTTTCTGACCACAACTGCAGATTGTCTTTGCAAACCTATAATATTTCAAACAATTACAAATGTAGAACTCTTTTTCTTTGACACTCTGACACCAATTTTTAAAAATCAATAGATTTTCAGTAAGCTTGCCAGCAACTCTAGCTTTCCTTTAGGCAAACTTTATATTCTATTTGGTTTAATCATAAAATACATGTACAGTAAAGAATGTACCGGTAATCTAAATGAAATAATTAGGGACCTAATTAGGCTATTCTATTTTATATGTTGATTATTTTCACTGGAAACGGTCTTCCTATTACTGTATTACTCGTATGCTGAAAAACTTTCTGAAATAGATTTAGCGGTGAGTGAAATTTTCATTGAGCATTCATAATTTCCAACATTATGATGTCACCTGTCAAAGTCATTTGTCAATTTTTATAATTGTGGTATTAATTCTGACCATTTCCTTGAATTGAATAAATTGATAATGAAGTAGAAACCCCTAGTTTGTTTTTAATGCGACTCTTTAGTATAGTAATAGGTTGCCGAATAGTAATATTAGGGACTTTTAGATTTGCACAACCACAATGTGGATTGCCACAATCGACGTCGCACGTATCAGTCCACGCAAATCTAAAAGTCCCTATTTATTTTGTTTGTCATGACCTGTGCGTAAAGTTACGAATGACTTTACAAATTATATGAATACGAAGAGCCAAATGGGATGCCCAAAGTTTTTCCTGACATTTTAACAAAGTGTGACTGTATTTCCCATAATCTCAATTAAAATTGTAGCCAAAAGCACACTTTGCATTAAAATGTTTTGTTAATAATGATAAGGTTAATCTACATATTTCCAATTTAGCTTATGCAATTACAAGGATTTAAGAATCGGATTTAGCTCTTCATATTCAAATCATTTGTAAAGTCATGCATAACTTTACGCACAGCTTTATGAAACGCTTCCCAGAACTGATAACTCACTTGACTGATTTGCCTAAAAGTGTATGCTTACATCCCGATCACTACCATAATCATATATATGCACACAACTCATAGCTCAATTTACTTCATCAGTATTGAGCATAATCACCATAAGGGCTTCATTAAAGCATCTCCTTGTCATCTCTTGTCATCTATTAAAAAATTACCTTCATCATCATCACCATCTCAATTCTTCTCCTCTTTATCATAATCACAATCCTCACCTCGCTTACAATTCATTAAAAAAATACCATCATTTCATCTTCATCATAAATCATCACCATCATCACCATCTCAAATCTTCTCCTCTTCATTATAATAATAAACCTCGCCTCACTTTTGATTTCATTTCTTGTAATCGGATACCCTTATGTTCTGACAATATAGTACATGGCTACATGCAGAGCAGTTGTCTAAATCAAACTGCCAAATACAAAAATGCACAATAAGCCAGAACATAAGGGGCTCACCCAATAATAAAGTTGCCATCATCAACAAATAAGGAAAGTCCAGAGAATTTGTTCAATATTTTCTACATAATTTGGAAAATGTACAAGAGATCCTCCTGATATAAGAGTTTCCTCATACTCCTATTTGGCTCCTTTTTCAAGCAATTAAATAATGGCCAAACACTACAAATGCCTCTATTTTCCACATTTTCAGTATAATATTTGCAAGATTATCATAACATCAGTTATTATATGATTTTCACTTTGTGTTTACTTGTGTGAAAAGACATGTTTCATACCCAATTATAATTTGGTGACCAGAAATTGTTAAGGGTAAATAATAAACTCTTCCCATTCTGTACTATATTCTGGTCATGCTTTGTATAAATTTGGGGTTCTTCCATCAAAGGTACTATGTAATCAAAACTCTTGTTCGAATATAAATGTCTGTTAGATGTTAAGGTTTTGATTTTGTCTGAAATTTTCAAGTGACCTCATAGAAACGTATTTTCTTCGGGTGAAAAAAAAAAATACCATCCATACTTGTTGACGAGTGCATCTTGCATGAAGCATCCAAGAACATCCTCTGTGAGGAGACGAGTTGCTTCCAGTAGTAGGGCAGCTTGAGTAACCGTGGTTACGCATCATCGCAGACCATCCCAAGAGAGGGAGAAACACAAGAAAAGATGTGTGGGTGAAACCTTGTCTTTTATATACTCAACAGTGATCATCAATCAACATCAACAACACGATCGCACATCAACCCTTCACGAAAAAAAGAAACTAGTTTCTAGTCAATGTTTTTGTTTTCCATCTCGTTGTATTTCATAACTTTTCACAGATACCTCATCTCTTCAATAGTTTACAGAATATGACCTCCTGTGATAAAGGTCACCATGCTTTCGGTCAATTTATTCAGATATTTAGTGACAATAAAAGCAATTTCAACAGAATACCTTCTATTTCCCTCCAAAATTTACCATTCAAAAAAACATTATCATAATTGATTGTGCACTATTATCAAAACTATATCCACACAAAACAGAAAATAATTAACACATATACAATTAAAACAAAGTCTAAGACTTCAACATTTAGATTTTTCCAAAATAATGCATATCAGTTTTTTTTTGGAACATAAATAAAAATGGAAAATTATGGGCAATCAATTATGTAAGAACATTAAAAAACTGTCACTTTCAGTAATATGTAAGCATACTTTAAAGCTTTCAATTGTACGTTAAGTACGAGTCAAAATAATTTTGTTTAAATAAGTTGACGGCTAAGACAACATAAAAATGGCCATGTGTCTGAACATTGGGTTAAAGGTAAAAACTTCACACACTTTTGAATGATCGAAGCATTATTTACAGGCATTTGGTGATGCACGAAAGAGCTGGTTATCATTTTCTGACTTAATTGTCTTAATCCCTCTGAATACCAAACCTCAGATATCGCGGACTGGAGCCGATGGAAAACATGCATCATACCAAAATGCATCCGACAGATTAAGTATTATAAGACAGTCATGTACGGTACTATTAAATGGTTTGAACGTTCTTGTATCACATCCGAAAGGTCTCAATTAACATAAGAAAAAGAGGATCATGGGGGACCAATGATCACCAATAGAGGGAGCAAGTAGCTACAAGTAGTACAGTGGGGCTTTAAATAAATGCAATAAGATTTAAGTCATAAAATGAAAACACAGCTCTTCGTGCAATGCCTGCCAGTGTAAATTAAACAGAGGGGATTCCCCCTTCCAATGCTAGTTACATGCATATTATAGTACATTTCATTTAATTTGAATGTTTCAACGTCACGCTCCATTCACACATGTACATTACCCTGCAGAGATCTGCCACAATGCACTTTATAAACAAACTCTGCTTGAGCCGAGAACTCGACAGTCGAACCAGCGCTAGGGTGAGGGGAGGGGGAAAGAAATCAGGCAAAAACAGATCAACTTATAATTCAACAGCTGAGAGAGTAGGGTCGAGGGTATGCTTGGTATTCAATATGTGTACTACCTGTACATTAGATCTCAGGGGGTGTTTCACAAAGATCTTAAGTTGAACTTAAAAGTTATGGAGAGCCACTTGTAGCCCTAATATAGAATATATTCAAAAGCAAAAATCAAGTATTTTAGACTTTTCATAAATTCCACACCAAGAACATGAAATCTCCTTGATAATAGAAAATGTGAATGATTTGAATCAAATTTTATGCCTTTTAAAATAACTCTTACAAAATATTTTCAAAAATGCTAACGGCTTTCCATAATTGTCATACCCAATATCATATCAAGCATACCCTCAGCATAACAGAAACTAACATAACTATATCAAATATCTGCATCAACATTAAACTCTAATTATGCCTTTTAATTTGAGTAATTTTTCACCACCTGTAAACAAATTTTCATTCATTCTATTATAATTTCATTTCTCTCATAGGAAAATCTTGAATCAAATCCTACATGTGGTCTAAATCATAAGAAAAAAATGTACAGACATTTTAATTGCATCATTAGTCTTCTGAAATGACTTGTATGTACTTCCTGGCAAACTATACATGCAAAATGGATCTGAACTAAACCTACCCCTTCAACCCAGCTTCAACATGCACTAGTCAATACCAGTGTCTCACAAAACAGTGTCTCCTTCTGTTTAATAGTATATTTACAACCCCGATCCTACCCTAAGAAATGTGGTGATGTTTCAAGTTTATTTTTTAAATCTGTCATAAACAAGATGGAAAATGACACAGGAATCTTTGGGGGGGTTTTCCCCCCAATGTAGGTGGGGCTTACCAAATACTGCATTTTTTTGTATGTAGCATGGGCATTGATTGTCTACACATGAAAATGATATTACTACACAAATGACTTTTTTTTTGTGCTCACACATGATGTTTAAAGTTCTGTGACGGTACAACCTGGTGTGCTCTCTGCAGCAAGATCAGTTCTGGAAGAAGAACACAAGAGAAAAATTAGCTGAATCTTTTTCTACAATACGGCACATTCTTGAGGAAAAAAACAAAACTTTAAGATTATCTCGTCTGTAAATGTTTATTGGGGTGCCCATTGTATTCAAGGCAACATTTTTAGAAACAGGAACTTGAGGAATAAAAAAAAAGGAATCACTTCAGGTTTAAGGTGGTCATTTTCAGATTGGTAATAATACCTAGTTATTCTTATGAAATAAGACTTTTTTTTTTTAAAGAAATTTAAAAAATGAACGATGAAGCCTAAAAGAACTTCTCAGAGAGCTGATCATACTTCACTGGGAACTAGATCAAGTCTCTTATCAAGCAAGTTGCTGGAGTAAGATGGATTCCTAAAACCTCCTAAAAAATTACCTTTGTGAACATTTCACCTCTTACCTTTCTCCTTTAGAAAAGCTGCCTCTCCTACCACATTAAGATTTGGTTATTGAAATGACATGATAAACAGGAATCACAATTGAATACAAAACTATAAACCATGCATTATAAACAAAACCTCTGAATAAAGGGTAAAGATCACTTAGAAAACATGTGGTAACAAGTTCATGATAATGTTCAACAGGTCCCGATTTCAGGATCAACGCATCGATATATATATATGAAGTAATATCTTTACACATTTCACAAAAATACAAAGCAAATGTCTTCTAGAATTCAGATGGTCTTTTAAAATGATTCATGAATGTAAAAATAAGCTATAACATGGAACATAGCTCTATTACGAAACCTGAGTTGAAGCAGGAGCATTCTGCACAGTCAACGCGAACTACAATGCACAGAGGTTGTGATATATCAGCTGGAGTTAACCGGATGACTACAGAATTCTCCAATCCCCGTAAGTTCTATAACCATCCAGTTCTAGGGGGTGTTTCACAAAACTTGTCAGCAGTGACAAATGAGAGTTTTTGTTATAAGCTAGTGAAATCCTTGCTTCTGATTAGTTATCAGCAGATTTGTCGCTGATTTTTGTCATTTGTCATTGAAGAAAGGCTTTGTGAAACACCCCCCTGGTAGGCACTGGGTTGAAGAAAAAAAAATAGCGACACCGAGTGGGGGCTGCCTGGAAGGGGGTCGCCCCCTCCCTCTCATATCTTCTCCTGGATGAAAGAATGGCGTAGCACTTCGTTGATGGAGATCCTCTTGGAGGGATCCAGCATGAGACATCGGTCAAGGACATCCTTCAGCTGTAGTACCTTGCGCTGTTGGTCCTCGGGTAGCCGCTGGTAGCCCAGGAGCTCAGTGGTCAAGTCTTTGGTCGGGTTGATAACAGTCATCACAGTGACTTTCTCCTGAAAAAACCCACAAGCATTCATGGTCTTAATAGCGTTGACAGTCTGCACATAAGCGCAGTATAGGTCATTCTAGATATAACTAACCATTTTGGCATTTTACAACATACAAACAGAACTGCTTAATGGAAATGAATCATACACGCATATGATGGGCATCATGGTGAAAAATCTGAAAATGTATATTCTTAACTTCAGAAAAGTCATGCTAAGAAGATAAACTTTACAATTTTGTTGTGTCTTGCTTGATGTACAGAAAACAAAAAATTGCAACTGTTATAAAGAAAAGAAAATGTCTAGGATAGAACATGTAGAGAAAAGTGATGATACTGACCAAAAAATTGAATCACAAAGACAAAGTAAATCATTTGAAAATTCACTTATTTTTTTTAATTCATGAGTAGAATAAGTGAATCATTTGAAAATTCACTTATTTTTGTCAATTTATCAGTAAAATCAGAAATACAGAACGGACTAGAGCAAAAACAAAGACCATTACATACCCTTTCGGTGACCTTGTCCACTTCGACGTACTTGAAATTGCAGTTGGGGTCAAAGTGCTTGTCCCTGAGGATGCCCTTGCGGATGATCTTGTGGGGCATCTTGCCCTTGAGGTCCATGAAGAGTTTCAGCATGTGGTTGTTGGTCTTGCCTGGGAACATGATCTTACCGGCGGCCAGCTCAAAGATGGTGCAGCCCGTGCTCCACATGTCAATGGCCGCGTCGTAGTTCATGCCGATGACTGGATGGGGAAGGGGGAGGGGGAAGGGGGGAGGGGGAAGGGGAGGAGGGAGGGGAGGGAAGGGAAGGAGGAGGGGAGGGGAGGAGGGGAAGGGGAGGGGAAGGGGAGGGGAAGGGGAGGGGAAGGGGGAGAAGAAGGGGGAGAAGGAGGGGGAGAAGGAGGGGAGAAGGAGGGGGAGGAAGGAGGGGGAAGTAGGGGGAAAGAGGAAGGGGAAGGAGGAGGGGAGGGGGAAGGAGGAGGGGAGGGGGAAGAAGGATGGGAGGGGGAAGGAGGGGGAAGGAGGGGGAAGGAGGAGGGGGAGGAGGGGAGGAGGAGGGGGAGGAGGAGGGGAGGAGGAGGGGGAAGGAGGAGGGGAAGGAGGAGGGGAAGAAGGAGGGGAGGAGGAGGCGAAGAGGAAGGAAGAGGAAGGAAGATGGGAAGGGGAGGGGAAAGGGGTGGGAAAGGGGTGGGGAAGTGGGTGGGGAAGGGGGTGGGGAAGGGGGAGGGGAAGGGGGAGGGGAAGGGGGAGGGGAAGGGGGAGGGGGAAGGGGGAGGGGGAAGGAGGAGGAGGAGAAGGAGGAGGAGGGGGAAGGAGGAGGGGAAGGAGGAAGGGGAAGGAGGAGGGGAAAAGAGGAGGGAGAAGGGGGAGGCGGAAGGAGGAGGGGGAGGGGGTAAAGCATGAAGGATAGAATGGTGGAATATAAGAAAGAGAGCAGTAGGATTGGAAGATAGAAAGAGAAAGGGGGAGAAAAGTACCACAGGAGAAAAGGTCGGGAACAGAGGGACAGAGAAAAGAACATCAATGTTAATAAAGAAAGTGTCTCAGTTTGAAATAAATTGAAGATAAAAAGATAAAAATTGAGAAAGGAACAAAACAAAAAGGATAGATAGAGCAGTAGGAAGTTTTTATAAAAAAGACAACAGGAGAGATTACAAATAAAAAATGTTACAAAATGGGGGAAATTTTGTGGAAGATAACAAAATATGCCCCAATTTAAAAGAAATATGAGTTTTCAATGGAGAAGTTTTATTGAAAGAATGTTGCTAGACAAGAACAATAAAAATAATACAACCAACAGAAAAAAATATAAGTCTAATCTGAGAAAAAAGTTCAATGACCAAAAACTCATTATAAATGCATTAGATCTACCATAATTTAAAGCAGCCAAAACTTTTCTAGGACATACATGTAATGCTTTATAATAATGGCTTATGCATCAAGACATGAATATAAATCCTACTGTAGACACTGCAATCATCAATGTCTCCTATACACCATCAGTATACCTCTTAATGATTATCTATTCCATTAGGAACACTTCCTAAATCTTGTTTTCAAATCAATATGAAACATTCTAAATCACTTCCAGACAATGAAACATAGGCAAGAAGAGGAAAATGAAAATCCCCTTCTTTTCTGAGTACGGTAAGCCCATAATTCCTTCAATAAAATACATATTAATGATGGTTTTATGATTTTACGATAAAATACAAGATTCTTTAAAATATTCCATTAATGCTCATATCTAAGAAACGCAGTACATGATAAAGGAATATAGAGTGAAAGAAATCTCTTCACAGGGAATATAATGTTTTGGGTTTAGATGAACAGGATTTAATGATTTGGTAATAAAATATATATGCATAAGCCCTCAGATAAACCACTTTTATGAGGCGCCAAAAACAAAACTATAAAAAAATAATGCCTCCGGCTACTTTCTAGCGGAGGCATAAAAACTATGAAATAAATCACAAAACTAGAGGCATCTTCGTCTGCACGCAGTCGAAAATGATGCCTCCGCCATAGAAACAAACCAAACAGAAGCAATTTTTCAAATTCAAGTTTGATTGTAATGCAATAACAGGTTCTCAGAAAATTGTGATTACAAGCCATTTTGACCCTAAAATCTAATCAGTTTATTGGCTCTGCAAGATACATACATGTTCTGAGTTTGATGGTAATCCATTTGTTGGTTCCGATCACGAGAACGGGACGTACGGACAACCCGAAAACATAATGCCTCCGACTACTTCGTAACAGAGGCATAAAAACAAAGTGGATGGATGTCAAATCAATGAGGAGTTTTAGGATTGTTATCTTTGGTTTGTTTGTTTGTTTTACCCGACTGCTAAAATAGCATGTGTATGCTGGTACATAAGCAACCAGGGGACAGACGGCTTCAAGTCCTCTGCTCTACCACTGAGCCATCTCTGTCTCCTCGTAACCTTTGCAGGGGTGATAGTGAGCACTATAAAAAAAATAGGTTTTTGTTTTACCCTCAACCACGCCCCCATTGAGTAAACAAAAAAAGAAGAGGATTCGCGGGGAAAAAATGGCATCTAACAACATTCCCCCCTTTCGAGTAAGAAAATTGAGAAAAATTAGGGAAAAAATAGGGCAAAATAGGGAAGAATAGAGAAAATAAGGGGGCAATTAGGAAAATCAGGATAAAATAGAGAAGAAGAAAAAAAAATCGGATTTTTTTTTTTTTTTTTTAAATCAGGAAAAAATAAAAAAATAGGTTTTTATCAGGCCTGCCTGTGTCACACTCACAGATACGTTTTACAAGTAAGAATGAAATTGAACTCACTTATTTCAGGAGCACGGTAGAATCTACTGACAAGATATGGGGTGATGTCATTATCGGCTACATGTGAGGCTGAGCCAAAATCACACAGTTTCAGGACTGATTTGGATTCGTTCACCTGGAGAAAGAAAATAAAAAATAGTTGATATGTACAACTCAGAAAAGTGATGCTGCTCTACAAGAGACATAGGCTTTGATTTAACTGATAAACCTACCTTTAAAGAAATGTTGTTAAAGGCCCTCTAAAGTGTTGTGAGCCCCAAATTTGCCAAACAATTTCATGGCAAAATTTCACTGAAATTGCATCATAATGTAAAAGAAGATGTCATTTAAGACACAGTCGAATATTGATGAAAGAATACAAAATTTAGGTTTTCTTTAAAAACATCCTCTTTCACATTATGATACAATTAAAGTATATATAACTCAGCCCCTATACATTTTCAAACAGAATCGTCTAGCACATGTCATTTATTGGTAATCCTGAACATTCTGTGTAAGTTTTTTTTTATTCTGTGAGAATTTATGTTCTATCATTAACCAGAACTCAAGCTTTATCTTCAAAAGCCAGAAGGGTGGTAACTCTATGTTACAGTTGGTGAGTTAATGCCCTTTCTGGCTCTCAACAACAGATGTATTGATATTAAAATGACTTGGTAACATTGCCTCAGATTCTGAAACAAAATCCTGGATTTAGCTCATGCTGCAATGATAATTATAAACCTTTAGGTCAGTCATGGACCCCATAGCTTTACAAGCCAATCGCCTGTCTGATTATCAAGATATTTATGATTGGAAATCAAAATCAAATTTTGCGTTTTCCTAACGGTTTTCATAACACTACAGTCTATTGGGGAAAACGAGTAGGGTAAAACCGGTCACTCAAAGATTTTTACTTTTTAGAGGCACTTCATAATCATTCTGAAGTGCAATTTTTTCAGGGCTTCATTATTACACCATATCACAGCAATGATAACACGTAGGGCCACTCATCTCAGATTTAACATTGTTAAACGATGCCTTTAAGAGCCAAAAGGATGTTAACTCTATGTTAAAGTTAGCGAGTTAATGCCCTTCTGGCTCTCAACAACAGACGTATTGATATCAAAGCTCCTCAACTCACCAGGATATTGTCCGGTTTGATATCAGCATGCAGGATGTTGCATCTCTTGAGTAATTTGAGGGCTAGGAAGAGCTGCTGGGTGTATGATCTCACTGCCTTGATGTGTAACCCTACATCCTTGCCATAACGCTTCAACACTTCTCGAAGGTTCATACTAGACAGAAGGAGAAGAAATGAAGAAAAAAATATTAAACATAAGCCTACATCAACATCGGAAACCCTTTGTATCTTTAAAGGATAAGCACGTCTTGTATGAAATTGGCTAATTTTACAAATTACAGCAGTGTTGTGGTACTATTTAATGATTACATTCTAATCTTTTCTTTTCATTCTTGATGAATTATTAACTTTGAGAATGGTTTTTGCTTCATGAATGTGACAGTCATTTGTTAAATAAATTTATAACGAAAATAAATTGTTGTAATGAGTGATTTCTTCTACTAAACATGGGAGGTAAAAGTATTTGTTATTATCACAAATTTGCTGATTTAACACAAATGTGAATATTCTCCTTGTATTTTAAATGAATCACAAGACAGAATCAAGGACTTTTTTTTTTTTTTTTTTTTTACCTGAGTGGTTCAAAGACGAGACAGAGATGCTGTCTGTAACTGAAGGATCTAAAGAGACGAACACAGTGGAACTTGTCCTCTCTATCCTGGTCGTTGAGACGCTTGAGGTATTCCAGTTCTTTCATCCCAGTCTTTTGCCTGCAAGATATAGGGGGATGGAAGATAGTGGAAGACAATTTACAACAAATACCGCTTCAGCTTCTTTGTTACTGATTCCCACATACACTCTACACCAACCCGTCAGGGAATGGTCACTTCAACAAAAAATAAAATAAAACATACAATGATCTGTTTAAAATTGTTTGATTAGGGTCCTCAGGATCCTGCCTTAAAGCCTGTCTGTACTAGTTTGGCCAGGAGGGATTAGACCACCCAGAATGGTCACTGATAGGTGGTTATCTCATAAACTCAGCTCTCAATTAACATAAGAAAAAGAGGATCATGGGGGACCAACGGGCACCCCTTTGGCATTGTTTTCTATATACAGGGAGCAAGTAGCTTCAAGTAGTGCAGTTGGGCTAAAAGAGTTGCAACTGATCTGGACTGATCAAAAGTCCTCCAGTTTGATATTATAGTTTTGGCAAGTAAAAATGTTGTTGCACTGACAAGGCATATCAACGTAGACACTAGCAAGTCACAAGGAAATGCAATGAAAACTCTAAATAAAGACCGCTCGAGTGAAGCAAGAAATGCTGTCTTTATGAGCAGGTGGTCTTTCAGTACAGGTTTCTTCGGTGCCAGTTTCAACGAAAAACAGAAAATGTGGTCATTATAGACAGGTGTTGTTTCTATACAGGTGGTAACTAACGCAAGTTTGACCGTCTGTATTCATCTTTTTCGCTAGAAATGCAAGCATAAAAAGAAAGAAGATTATAAATGTTAATACCAAAACTGACAACCTTGTGCGACCAAAAAAAGGAACCATAATGGCAAAAAAAAAGGAATTTCAGGCAAAAAACAGGAATTCATTAAAACGAAACTTACAACCACGCGCGACACACTTCTAATGCACAAATGTTCATTCCTCATGCAGTTTGTTTCAATATTAGGACCTAAAGTTTATTTACAAGTAGGTATTTTGTTGTTGTTATTTTGGTATTATCGGCATTTCATTGTTTTTGAGAATATTTTTCTCTTCAAATATCTTTTAACCTTAGTTTTCTATTGACTTTGTGATCAAAATAACATTTGAGGGCAGTTTTCTGTAAAAAAAAAGAAAAAATTACAAATAATTTTAAAAATGTATTTTGTGAAGAAAAAAAAAACATAATTTGGATGAAAAAACGGAATGGTTGGCAGCTCTGTAATAATACTACGACGTTGCAAGGGTAAAGAATCAATACTCACATAAGGTCGTTATTACGAATGATCTTGATGGCAACGTCTAGCTTTCCCCTGGCAGTGTCTCTGGCTCTCACCACGTTACTGAACACACCCTGGCCAGTGTAGCCGTACACTGCATAGCGCTTGTCCAGGCTCTCTCCAATACGCACCCCTGCAATAGGAAATAACAGCAGAAGCATTTAGCATGTGCATCTCAAATCTCAACGATTCATACATCAGTACAGGATTTTGATCTTGGAGGACTTGGATAAAGAGCACAATTATGATGAGTGCCTGAACAATACATGGAGTTTATTTTAAGCATAAACAATATCAGTATATATCCAAATAAATGACAAATAAGTTTCCTGCAAAACTTAAAATGACTCGGTAACATTGCCTCAGATTCTGAAACAAAATCCTGGATTTAGCTCATGCTGCAATCATGCAATCAGTCAGGAATCCCATGACTTTTACAAGCCGATTGCCTGTCTGATTATCAAGATATTTATGATCGGAAATCAAAATTTTCTGTTTTCCTACAATTTTTCATCACACTACAGTATATTAGGGGAAATGAGTATGGTAAAACTGGTCATTCAAATATTTTTACTTCTTTAAAGCGCAATTTTTTTTAGGGCTTCAATATTACACCCTATCACAGACAGTGACACTGATAACACGTAGGGCCATGCATCTCCGATTTAACAATGTAAAACGATGCCTTTAAAGAGAAAGCCTAGGGATGTTTACAAATATACCTGTACAGCAACAACAAAAAAACTTTTGCAATGCCCATAGCCTAACCAACTCAGCAAAAGTATAAGGATTTTTTTTTCTCTGTACTTTAATACTACAGCTGCTCATTATGCAATATCTCAATGATTAGAAACGAATGAAATGCTTTGTACTCACTGTAGTATCCTTCTTCATCATCCCAGTTATCGGTGAGACTTGGGTTCTCTGGACCCATCTGACCTATACCCTCACGGGTGGATGGGCTCTGTCATGAAATAACATGAAAATTAAAGTGATCAATAAAATAACTCCATGAATAGACAAATGGGTCCGTCCAGAAAGTTGGCGGCACTTTTTGTGACATACCAGAAGTGAAAAACTATGTCTCCTATCAACTGTAATAATGTTTGCTCAAATTGAGTTCTGCATAAAAAGCATATCCAACTATCTTCAGAAGTACTCAAGCTTCATGGTTAATCAATATTATGGACCAAAGTTTATGTCATGTTATGTGAATATGGTGTCCATGTAACGCCGGTAAAAAGAGAAATGTATATAAAGCATAGATTTTGAAGAAAAACGACTGAAACAGGAACGATTCTGACAGGGCACTACTACAGGTGTATATATTTTCATTGCATAAAAATCTTTAACAGATAGTTTCATCTTCCATGTGTAGTAGAAGATCTCTTACCTACGTTACATGGACACTGTCTTATTTTTTGCCCCAAACTTTATGGAATGACCCAAATATCAAATAAAATTTCTTGGAACTACAATACAATTTAGGACAATTTGACACAAGTCTGGCAATTTCCCTTAGAGAGAGAGAGAGAGATGTGTCACTAAAAGAGAGCATTGGACAAACACTGTTTGGAGTTTGAACAAGTACAACCAAGACGGCACTGAACTTTGCGTCCAGATATGGAATAAAAAACTAATATATCACATAAAATTTGCAAGTAAAATGCATATTATGTATGTATAAGCTGAGGGCAATAAAGTCTCATACCACCCGCAAAATGAACCAGTCAACAGTCGCCTATCTCTTATGTACATAGTTGCGATTGATATCAACTCTTTGTAAGACAGGGCCCTGAAGTTCCTTGATGCAAGACTAAGTGGGAATTGCTCTAATTTGCCCACTAGTACAGACAGCATGCATGTCCGTGCGCAATAGATGCACAATGAATAATACTCTTGTTTTCCATGAAGGGAATACGTGTTACCACTTATGTTTAAAAAATGTAAACAATGTCCTACATATCACTCACCATCTTGAACATATCCACCTCACTAAACATGTCCAGTCCATTATTGGCCATTGCTTGCTCTGGAGATTGAAATGAAAAAAAATATTATTTTAACAAAATTCATGCAACATTTGAAACTACATTGTATACATTCAAACTGTAAATAGTGACATTGAAAACTCATTACTAACTGATAATTGCAAATCGTGTTCCATTTTTTGGGGGGATGTGAATAAACATGTAATACTTTGCATGTAATGGGTTGGTAATTCTGGCAAATAATGAAAACTGTACCCTGTAGCAACTCACTGCGCTATGAACATTGCTGGCACTATTAAAGACCTCACCTTTGTCTGATTTGGGTTTGACAATGTCACTCAGGTTCTTGTCCAAACTTCCTTCTCCCTTCTTGCTGTTAGCAGCCGATTCCTCGTCTTCGCTATCACTCTGGGGAAACGCCTCCTTTAATCTCTTCCTCTCCATCTCCCTCCTCTTCTCTTGCTCCGCCTCCTCCTCCTCCTCCCTGAGCCTCTCCTCTTCCTCAATCCTTGCTGCATCTCCCTCATCATCCTCCTCATCGTCATCATCATCATCACTACTAGCCTTGCTCTCCACCTCGCTGCTGTCGTCGTCCGAATCAGATGAACTACTCTTTTCACTGTCATCCTCCTCCTCATCCTCCTCCTCTTCCTCCTCATCATCATCCTCATCGTCTGTATCCTGACTCTGGGCGGTGCTACCCCCTTGCTCGCTGGCCTGCGGGGACTGCGGGGTGGAGGATGGCTCAGAAGGACCCTGGGCGGGGCTAGACGTCGCGCTCTCCGCTGGAGCAACTTTGTATTTCTGAAAACAAGAATTCAGCCATGTGAGGTGCCCATTATATCTCATTTCTTAGATTGTGGTGCACTTTAGATGAAGATGCACAAACACGTCTAGGACTTAAGGAAACTCAGAACAATCACATACTGTAAATATAATGGAATTTTGCTGCTGATTAAAAAAATATAGCAAGCAGGCAAATGCAGCTCTTTTAGGCAGCTGGTTACTGCTCTTACATATTACCAACATTTTAAACAGGTTATATTATTACTGTATGACAAATGTACTAATTTGTATTAAAATGGAGCTAACATACAGCAAACTCTAATCACTGGACTCTTTGAATTCTTCAAGTTTCAGGAGTGGAGTTGTTAAATTGTTAGTTGAGCACTAACCTGCATGAGTTGCTGCCTCTCTCTTCTTCTCCTCTCAATCACTGCTTCTTCATCTTCTTCTTCATCCAGGTCGACATCAGGGATCCTTGAAAAGAATTACAAAATTCTTGGTCTGTAAATTGGCAACTTCAAGATGGATACATGAGCCAATCATAACCACAAGTCATTCACTTAGAAAACAGGAGTTCTACCTACTAGTACACATACACATATATGTTACTAGATTTCTGACATGAAATAATTTACATACAATCAAGAAGCATCAATTTCAACTAACTTATCACTCTGTCATATCTATTAATTTCCATAAAATGGATAATATATGTTTATGAAATTCATGATTTAACTATGGAATAAATATTTACAGAATTAAATCCTGAGCATAATATACCATTTCTGGTGTGCAGTAACAAATACATCACGACAAATTTTTAAATGATTTATTCATAGATGATTCATTCATTCTGTGCAAAACAATGAATTCAGTTGGTATCAATGCCAAGAATTATGTTCAAATATAGAGATTGACATGTCACTATTTGAGGGCATCTATTCATATTCAGTCTCCAAATTAAGAAAAACAAAGGTAACAAATTTTAAAAATTGGTCACTTACTCGTCATCCGACGACTCCTGCTTCAATGACAAGCCCTCTGACAGACTGCCTTTGAATTTATCTCTGGGTGACTTGCTCCTGCTCCTTCCCCACCTCCCTCGTCTCCCTCGTCTATCAGGGCTCCTGCTCCATCTCCTTCGGTTACGTGACATGTCCCCAAACCTCCTGGGTGGGGATGCCCCCCTCCTTCTATCGAACCTGTCGACGACCGCCGGTGACCTGCTGCTTCTGATTCGCCTCTCCAAGGGGCTTCTGCCTCGCCTCTCAATGGGACTCCGCCCTCTTCTACCCAGGGGTTGGTCTGGACGGCGGGCTGGCGGGGAAGGGGGACGACGAGGGGGTGGGGATCGACGGGGCGGGCTTGGCCTACTCCTTGCAGGTTCAGTGAATACCCTACAAGGATTTGGAAATAACAAAACAAACTGTCAATAATGCACTTTAAGTACAGAGAGTAAAAAGAGGAGTTTTTCTTTTCTTTCCTTAGATGAAGAAAGTGTAATACAGGTATTTACAACAAACTAATGAAAATGATCATGTGCTATAAATTTTATTTGCTTTATTTGCCTCTCCAATAAAATAAAAATGAAAAAGAAGTGAATTCAACTTCATAAAACATTTTCTTTGGGTATTCACAATGTGTTTGCCACGGTGATAGATCTCCCATACATCATCTATTCTAACTGTACATATTCTGAGAAGAAGAGCACCCACTTAGTCACTCACCTCTCTTTTTTAGGAGACCTGCTCCTAATGGGTTTGGAATCCCTGCTACTCTCTCTTCTGGATTTCTCTCCTGATTTAAGCTCTCTCTTTGGTGATGCCCTGCCGTCACGCCCTGATGATTTCCTACTGTCCCTTGGTTCCCTACTGTCTCTAGACTCCCGCTGCTCGGATTTAGTGGCACTTGGTGAAGATTTCCTGGAGTCTCTTCTACTATCACTGTCCTTGGAATGTTTCCTGTCACTAGCTATATGACTGTCTCTATTAGTCCTGCTTTGCGAGGATTTGGCATCGCCATTATCAACCCTGCTGCTGCCGGAGGACCGCTCAGTGGCAGGCGACTTACTGCGATGTTGTTTCTTCTGAGAGGTCTCGTCTTCCCTCTCCCGCTTCCTCTTCTCTGATCTCTCACTGTCTTTTAACTCTGATTTTGAGGAAGGCTTGGAACTAGAACTCTCTGGCCGGATCCACTTGGAGAGGGACTGCTTCAGAGCGGATTCGTCGTCCTCGCCTTCTTCTTCATCAGACTGGTAACCCTGAGCAATTAAATTCATTCCTGAGTGTTCATCTTCAGCTGTAGCCAGCAGCTGGGCTTGTAGAAGCTCCTTCTGTTTCTCAAGAGCAGCGAGGGTATCGTCACCACCACGCCCCCTCTCCTTCCTGCCGCTCTCTCGACGACTGTTTGGCGGCGGAGGAGGAGGAGGAATCTTTGGCTCAAACTTAGGCAAAGGAATGGTATCTTCTAATTCGATGTCTGACTCCGATTCGTCAGCTGCAGGTGTGGCAACAGGAGGTTCCTCATCCTTCTTGCTCTTATGTTTCTTGTGCTTGTGCTTATGTCGACGGTGGCCATCTTTGTTTTCCTTGTGATGCTTATGCTTGTGGTGGCTTTTCTTACTCTTATGCTTGTGCTTCTTGTGTCGACTGCTACTGTGAGATCGTTGTTTGCCCGAATCTTCTTTACTTGCTGGAGCACCGCCCTTCACGTTCTCCTCTTCTGAGGCTGAATTACTCGACATCCTGGAAGAAATGAGTAAAGAAGGTAATCAATTTACGTTCAATGTGATATCTACTGTACATAGCGGCATAGCCCTAAACCTCTGACATGATTGAGCAACGAGACTCTCATGAGGGTTTGCCCTATAATTCCAAACATTTAAACAAAAACCAATAAATAAGTCCCCTTCCCCCCCCCCCCCCATACGTAATCAAGTGGTCTCTTCATTTTGCCTGGCTTTGTGTATGATAGGGTGTCAGAAGTTCACACACATTTAAAAAGAATTAGGAATGTGATATTCGATCTATAACTTCTTATATTCTACACAAGTTTATTATATCAGGGCGCGACAAACCCGCTTGCCCGACGTCCCGGGGCAACCAAATTGAGCCGTCGGGCAAGTAAATCAAATTATCACTTGCCCGATTCGGGCAAGTGATACTTTTACAGTAATTTCCTAGTGTCCAAGAACTCTACCATTCACCCGTCAACTTCTTACCCGTCGTCAAAATCCAGAAGCAAAAAAGCGATCGTTCCGATTTCGAAAAAACTTCACAGACAGCTAGCCAGCTCAGCTAGCTCAGCGCGCATGCAACAGTGACACTTCAAGCCATGAATGCCGCTCCGCCTCCACGCACGGCCGGTGTGGTAGGCGATTTGTTCCGGGTTCCGCGGAACGAATCTACTGGATCGACTCGTTCGCAGATACGTTCGAAAGCCGCCGTTCTTATCCGACATTGGCCGAACGTTTCTGCTTATATAATCGCGTATATTTGTATTACTTGTGTCGAATAAACATGGTAAAAATAAATTTTAGCCTTATCTTGATACTTTTGTATTTATTGTTGCAATGAAAACCAAAGGCACCAGAGTATTTTAGTGACTGTCTTGAGTTGTATCAACCTGTACGTACAAACCTTCGCTCCAATGCAGACCCATTTCGACTGACATTTCATGTGGCTCGTAGTAAGGCAGGAGATCGCACATTCACTGTTGCAGCAGCTAAGGAGTGGAATAAACTTCCCTCCAGTATCAAAGCTGCTGCATCAGTGGATGTTTTTAAGAAACTCCTTAAAACCTATTTATTTCCTATTTGATTCGCTATTTTTTTTGTTTGTTCAATGTTATGTTATGTTATGATTTGTGGTTATTATTGTAAGCGCTGTGATATAGTGTACTATGAATAGCGTAGCTAAATGCCTAATAATGATAAATAATAATAAATAATATTATTTTTTTTGAAATATTACTTAATAATAAGGTTTATAACCTCGTACGGAATTACCCACGCGGGGTACGAAAAATAAATAAATAAATAACCTACTGACTAGTATATGCGCACAGAGTACATGTATATCATATGCATGCACGCACGTGCACGCTCGGCACGATATATTGCGACACAGCATGCTGATCTGGGCGCGAACTTGAGGAATTTTCTTTCTCTTCTTTTCTTCTTCTTTTTTTTTTATTGGTCCTTCTTAATTATCAGCTCGACCACTCATTTCTTTTTGTGTTGACCCCGGCCCCCCCCCCCCCCCCCCCCGCATCTCTTTCATTTAAACTACATGTACATCATGTATGCAGCCCACATGCATAATTAGATTCTGTGATGAAGCCCGGTAATAGGTGGTTGACGTAACACGATATCATATAAAGCAGCATTCAAACCAAATTAGAAGGCCTGATTAGAAAACACCCCGACATCTGCTTTTACAGGCAAACTAAGCCTTTGGCAACAACTGCCCTTTTTGCTAGACCACCCAGTCCCCGTCGCTTTGCGACGGCGCTGTCTATAGTTACTGTTTGTGGTCAATCATTGGCCGCAATTATCAACATATTTGAACAACGGGAATCTGCATTTCTATACAAAGTTCTCAAATTGGCAATCGTTGGTGTAGCTAATTTGGAGAAGTTTGATTGGTTGCAAAGGCCGACCAGAATAGTTCATTTTGCTTTAGGGGTGTACCATGGCATGTATTCAATAATACGTGAGCACGCACGCTCTCCGATGAGATTCGGAACGGATCGGCGGCTAAATATCCCGCCGATTGGTTCCACGGAATGAATCGCCTGGCCGGAACCGATCGCCTGTGACTAGCGGAACGAATCTACGAATCCGGAACAAATCGGCGGGTACATATCCAGGCGATCGGTTCCGGAGGAACCGATCGCCTGCACGGAACAAATCGCCTGTGACACCGGCCGTGAGCTAGCTAGAGACAGCTAGCGCGATCGTACCAGCTGCGAGCTTATTCGCGCTCTCTCTCTCTAGCTCTGCAGGCCGCACCGACAGGCCTTTGCTATTCTCTGATTGCCGATTGGTTGAATCACGCCAAATATGACGTCATTATTCTAGGGAAATGAACACGTGCGAATCGGAATGGAATAAACAACAGGGATTTTCTAGTAAGTACAAAAAGTCAAATGTTTGATATTTATTCATAATGACTGTTAATGATTGTGAACATATTATTTAAAACTCGCTTCTCATATAAATCAGATGAATGTTTTTGTCTCGTTTTCAATTTATTACTGCGGTCTCAAGATCCGACCGAGCGAGTCATTTTGATAATAGTATCGAGACCCCCAGAATATAAGCCGTTGTTGTTTTGTTTTCATGGTTTTAGCGACGTTGATTAGTCTAGTTTTCGCATACTTATCCGAGATTTATCGTAAAATATCTTCAATATTATTATTTAGTAAGAATTTACAAATTTTGGCATGATATTTATAGCAGTGAATGATGAAATAAAAATGTCCGTACTTTATTTTAAATAGTTGATTACCCATTATTTACATGACGTTTCTTGATGGAAGAGTTGACCCAAATTATTTAAAGCTGAAAATTAGCCTACGTTTCCAAATGACAGCGGCTTGCACAGACACACATGTGATGTTGCACCATGGTACATGTGGCTACCATTAATGACATGTTTGTATCATATTTTTTACAACAGGGTCATTATGCTTTTTTACATGACTGAATATTAAAAACTTAAACCTGCTTGAACCATTCTACCTTGCCGAGATTCATGTGAATCTGATTATTTATGGAGAATCAATAAAATGCGTTTTTTAAACCTTCAACCATCCTTTGTTGACCATTTTCTTTGACATATTAGGTTATTATTCAGTACAGTTACACTGTACATGTATGTGCATTAATTTGCTATCTAAAACACTAACTTATCATTACGAGATAATAAATGCTTTAACCTCGAGTCCTTTTTCGCTTTAAAGTTTTGGGCAAGTGGAAATATTGTTTGGGCAAGTAAATTGAAAACCCACTTGCCCGACAGGGCAAGTGGTGAAAAAAATTCTTGTAGCACCCTGTATATAGATCAATTACTACGAAATAGACAGCAAAATTCTAAACAACAAATTTGGCAACTAGAAAAATTCATTGTCTTAAGAATTCTGTTGATATCACAATCTAAAAATTGGATGTTGAGTCCTTCGTGCAACTGGTGTGCAAGAGTTTACAATTTACATCTGCTTTACTCAAAAGAGCAATTCGCCATTGGTAAGGATTAATTAGGCCCGAGTCAGTACGGTCGGTCACACCGAATCCGACCGTCGCCGTCGGGTCCTGGTTTTGTTTTATGGACACCGACGCTCCGATAAAAATAATGAAATATGTAAAAAATTGCAGTTTTGCACACCACTAAAAAAAATCCATCTTAAATCATTTGATTTTTACCAATCATATTCTAGCTCATCCTGAATCAATCCGAACTGCCGAAATAAATATGGGTTGCAAATCAGTTCACTGCATGGGGTTGTTGTTAATTGTTGCCAGCACAGCTAGCTAGCTACTGTAGTCTGTACTGGCCGGGTATGTCTCGGCAGGATGAATAAATCAGCTTAAAAAACATTAACGTTAGAATAATAAAACGGCTTTCTAAAAAATTCTTCTTTACAAACATACCGATTGAATAATTTTTTAAAGACAAGATAAATATTTTTCTCTTATTTTAAACACTGCAGGCCTGCATGAAGTTATCTACCGTAATGAGGATCTGACGGTAGATAACTTCACACAGGCACGCGCCCGTACGCAACCCACCCGGAGTTATCTAGTGACTAGTCTATGTAGAAAGCGAGTGTAGATCTACTGTCGGCTGTAGTGAATTGAATAGAGTCTAGTCTAAACGTGAGAAAATTACAAGTAACTTGCATTTACTCGCCTATCATAATTTCAAAGAGTAAGGTATTTTCAAACACACTAAAGCATACTGGTTATTTCTGGATATTTTCTTACCCGTCTGTATCTTCCATCGTGCCAGCTTTTTTCGGGAAAGTGTTATTAATGTGACATTTTTGACGAAAAATTTAGTGATTGAACGTTTCTGTTTCATCGGCAACCTGCGAACCGACAATCTAGAATGAATTTAACAAATATTTTGCCGGTGAAATTTAATATTAAAATGTCTATTTTTGCAATATAAACACAAATTAAAAAATGAATAGTAATTTAAGAATATATTTCATCAAACCATTAACAGAAATCATTTATTTTGTGAGAATTTAGACAATATATTATTACGATCTGTAAATTTTGAGCTTTTGGAAAAGTAGGCAACTATTCTTACTTTAGGCTTGTATTGCTTGTTTTTAGAATTTTTAAATTAAAAAAATATATATATAATTTTGAACAAACAAAACTTAATATTTTAATATTTTTTTAGTATAACATTAATTAACATAATAACTTACATATTGTTTTATTATTTTAATTTATAATTAATAAAGTATATTGTGTAAAAACGTCTGTACTGACTTCACTTCTGATCTGAATTCCGTTGCGCAATAGTACACACATGCATATTATGTACAACATCTAATACATGCTGTTGTGTAGTAGAACTGTAATGTTCTTAGTCACAGAATTACAAAAATGTGTGTAGTGCAGTGAGCTGTTTTGAGAGTATCTTGACTGATGTTTACATTTTGGAGTCGCCTACATTCAGCTCAGCTTAGTGACTTCAGCTCAGGCTTGAAGGTTGAAGTTTAGCAGAAAAAACTTTCTAGAAAACTTCAACATAAACAAATATTCATACTTACTTAGCTAGAATTTAGTAACACTAGGTCTATAGTCTACTACTAACAGATCATCTATCTAGGGAAGATTTGAAAATTCCAAGTCTAGTCGATGAGGCAACTAATACTAGAGGTAAACCCTGGCCTATATATTACAAACTGTGATGAAGTACGAACCTTGCTCAAAATCTGCATATACAGTCTACGTGTAGATATTATCGCGTCAGTTTCTGAAGTTGGCCACAGAAAAAAAAACTGCACTACTGGGTACCGGTTACCCCTTTCATTTTTCCAGTTCATATTAAGCTCCAAGTAAAACTCGCATTCAATTGATTATTGACTAGTCTACAATGTTTCAAGCTATAATACGCAGTACTACAAACGTCACAAGAAGAATGGTAAGTAATTCAAATTGTAATAACTTCTATATAGTATACAAATATACGAAGCTGTGAGAAAGAATAGTGGAAATTATTTATCTGAGGAGGGACTGGCTTAGTACTATTGCCAGTCCCTCCGAAGATATATGATTTCCACTATTCTTACGAGTTACGAACGAAATGCTTGGTATATTTGTTTTATATCACTTCGTTACGATCCGAAAGTCTGACTTAATGAATGGATGGCATATGGTTTTTAACTTTATTCTTATGTCACCCACATTGGGCCAGGTATTGGAGAAGTTTACAATCAGTTTGAATTTGTCAATTTAACCTTCGCACAATTATATAAACGGGCATTTAATGAGACATGCTAATTGCGCATTATTTTTGACTGAACATGATGTGATGTCACAATGCTTTTCTACCTGAAAATCCATAGAGCATGCGCAGTTCTGCCCATGAAAAAATAGTGGAAAATATTTGGAGCTCTGGCAGAGATTTGTTTCAAAGAGCGAAATTATATTTTATCATGTGACCACCAATTGACCAATCATGTATTTAGAAAACTCATGAATATTCATAGAAGGGATATAATAATTAATGTAATGCAGTAAGAGTTGATTAGTTCCATTATAAGCTAGCGATAGTATACAAAAGTAATGTGATATTATTAATCAAGCCTATTATTATTATTTCAATTGCTATTTTTATTATTATTATTAATTAAATTATTACTTTTGATATTATCAGTATAAATTAAACGATATAAATATAAAAACATAGAAGTCTAGTTATACCAAATACATGTAACATTATTTTTTATTTGTTTCATTGTTTTTTTCTTCTAGTTGACAGCTCTGCAACCAAGGGGTCTATCGGGTGTACAAGATGCAATGGATAGAGAAAGAAGAATAAAAAGCGTTCTCCAGGAAAAGTTTCCAACTGCTACAGACATCCAGGTGGAAGATATATCTGGTGAGAAAGAGGAGATCACTTTCTGCTTGGAGGGATTGTTGGAGGGGTTTTTTAAACATATTTTGTCTTTTGACGCTCTCTTGTATGGTGGCCTTGAAGGGACATCACGAATAGACTAAATTGTGAAAAATATGCGATAAAATTCACGATATCGTCAATTTTATCGCATATTTTTCACGAAGAAATTCACGAAATTGACGATATCGTGAACTTTATCGTGAACTTTTCACGATGAAATTGACGATATCGTGAATTTTATCGTGAAAAGTTCACGATATCGTCAATTTTATCGTGTACTCTATCGTGTACTCTATCGTGTACTCTCCTGAGGGGCGCTTCGTAAACAAAACCAGCCCTATAGCTGGGGGAGACAGAGAGAAGGAAAAAAGGGAAAGGGAAAGAGAAGATAAAAGGAAAGAAAGAATAATAAGAAGAAAAGAGGGAAACGGGGGGGGGGGGGGGGGGGGGGGGGGGCGAAGGGCTCTTGCCTCCTCCTCACTCCCCCCCCCCCCCCGCCAAAAAATAAATAAGGAGAGAGAGAAGGGAAAGGGAAAGGGAAAGAAAATATAAAAGGAAAGAAAGAAGAGGAAGAAGGAAAGAGGGAAACGGGGGAAGGGCGAAAGGCTCTTACCTCCCCCCCCCCCCCCGCCAAAAAAATAAATAAGAGAGAGAGAGAGAGAGAGAGAGAAGGGAAAGGGAAAGAAAGAAGAGGAATAAGAGGGAAACAGGGGAAGGGCGAAGGGCTCTTGCCTCCTCCCCCCCCCCCGCCAAAAATAAATAAGAGAGAGAAGGGAAAGGGAAAGAAAATATAAAAGGAAAGAAAGAAGAGGAATAAGAAGGAAAGAGGGAAACGGGGGAAGGGCGAAGGGCTCTTGCCTCCTCCCTCCCCACCCCCGCCAAAAAAATAAATAAGAGATAGAGAGAGAAGGGAAAGGGAAAGGGAAAGAGAAGATAAAAGGAAAGAAAGAAGAGGAAGAAGAAGAAGAAGAAAAGAGGGAAACGGGGGCGAAGTGCTCTTGCATCCCCCCGCCCAAAAAATAAATAAGAGAGAGAGAGAGAGAGAGAAGGGAAAGGGAAAGAGAATAAAAAAGGAAAGGAAGAAGAATAAGAAGAAAAGAGGGACTCTTGCCTCCTCCCCCTCCCGCGCCAACAAATAAATAGGAGAGAGAGAGAGAGAGAGATAGAGAGAAGGGAAAGGGAAAGGGAAAGAAAATATAAAAGGAAAGAAAGAAGAAGAAGACGTAAAGAGGGAAACGGGGGAAGGGCGAAAGGCTCTTACCTCCCCCTCCCCCCTCCCGCCATAAAGGGAAAGAGAAGGGAGAGGGAAAGAAAATATAAAAGGAAAGAAAGAAGAGGAAAAAAGAAAAGAAAAGAGGGAAACAGGGGCGAAGGGCTCTTGCCTCCTTTCTTTTCTTTCTTTTCCTTTCTTTCCTATTCTCCCTCTTTTTCGTTTTTCTCTTTCTTTCTTCTCTTTCCCTTTCCTTCTCTCTCTCTCTCTTATTTATTTTTTGGCGGGGGGCGGGGGGACGAGGCAAAAGCCCTTTGCCCCTGTTTCCCTCTTTTCTTCTTCTTCCTCTTCTTTCTTTCCTTTTATCTTCTCTTTCCCTTTCCCTTCTCTCTCTCTCTCTGATTTATTTTTTGGGGGGGGGGGGGGGGAGGGGGGGCAAGAGTCCTTCGCCCTTCCCCCGTTTTCCTCTTTTCTTCTTCTTCCTCTTCTTTCTTTCCTTTTATCTTCTCTTTCCCTTTCCCTTTCCCTTCTCTCTCTCTCTCTCTGATTTATTTTTTGGCGGGGAGGGGGGGGGGGGGAGTGAGGAGGAGGCAAGAGCCCTTCCCCCCCCCCCCCCCCCCCCCCCCCCCCCCCCCCCCCCCGTTCCCTCTTTTCTTCTTATTATTCTTTCTTTCCTTTTATCTTCTCTTTCCCTTTCCCTTTTTTCCTTCTCTCTGTCTCCCCCAGCTAGGGCTGGTTTTGTTTACGAAGCGCCCGTCAGGAGAGTACACGATAGAGTACACGATAGAGTACACGATAAAATTGACGATATCGTGAACTTTATATCGTGAACTTTTCACGATAAAATTCACGATATCGTCAATTTCATCGTGAAAAGTTCACGATAAAGTTCACGATAAAGTTCACGATATCGTCAATTTCGTGAATTTCTTCGTGAAAAATATGCGATAAAATTGACGATATCGTGAATTTTATCGCATATTTTTCACGATTTAGTCTATTCGCGATGTCCCTTCAGGGCCACCATACTCTTGAGTCTCCTCCAATTTGGTAAAGACACACAGTCACGGCAGAACATATCCCTGAACGAAATAGACTAATTTTGGTCTACCTTGTTGCATAATTGTATACAGTATAGGGATGGAATCAGGATTATCAGAAAGGGGGAAAAATCCTGGAACATGTTACCTGGGGGGAGTTACTCACATATTAGGACATACGGGGGTGTGTCGCTCTAATGCGTCACTTTTTAAGAAAAATACTAATAAAAATGGGTCCGTTTTATTTCTTCAAAATAATAAAGCCCCAAATGCCCCCCTAATAATGGGTAGGGGTTTCGAGGCTTGAGCGGCACACCCCAGTCCAAACCAAATCTGAGTACCCCCCCCCCCCCCAAGATACTATGCTGTTATAGTTATTGCCCAGGTTTTAGTCCATTTCCCACAATTCGTAATAAAATATCAGGAGTTCTTAATACCATCCCATATATGAAAAGCCCTGTTACCAGCGCAAGAATATCCCGCTGAATTTTATAGATGAATTTAAATTCATTAAACAAAAAAATTGAGATACGGTAAGGTATAAACAAAATATATGGATAACCTATGCAATGCAATGTGTATCAGTTCTCTGTCTATTTTCTGGAATCAACCTTATTTTTTATATACAATGCATTTTTGTGATTACGGTAATAATAATGTAGTTACTAATTAAAAGGATTTTTTGTTTTGTTAACAATGTTAAGAAGTTGATAGAAATAAATAATGAAGAGCGATTATCCAAAAAAAGTTGGTGATACATGTAGATGTAGGACCAATTGCTATCACACCTGTGTAAAGAAGCGCAAGTGTAGAATAACATTTTGTCGGTGACAGTTTTCTCTTCATTTCGCTTGTCTGTCTTTATTTTCTGAATGTCACGTAGGTGGTTGTGGAGCTATGTATCAAGTCCATGTTGAATCGGATGTGTTTAAAGGCAAGAGAACTGTCCAACAACACACGCTGGTTAACAAGGTAAGAACAAATGTGTTGTGAAAAAAGAATTGATTGATTAAACTATTGATAATTAAAAAATTATTTTCTTACTTTTTTAGCATTCAGGTTCTCTCCTTCTGTCATTCGACCTTCTTTTCAAAGAACTATCTTTTCCCTTTGAATGAATGTAAGATCATTTTCTGTATTCGTCATAATTTCTATTAGAGCATCCCTTACATTTTCCATTATATACATAGACATGTGATGTCATACTGTCAACAGTACTGAAGTAGCAAACTTGATGTTTGTGGTTAAAGCAACTTACATTGTACATGTTGCTTTGTCAGGCAAGCAGTCCTGTTTAAAGACAATACTTACGGGGGTGGTTGAGGCATGGAAAGCTCTTAATACAAAGAAAAATAAACCAAGACAAAATCATAAGATACAAAGACAAAGCTGGTAGAAGTTTTATACTGAGAATAAAAGGTAAGATCTATAGGGCTTGTCTTAGAACAGCGATGGCATATAGTTCATAAACCTGTTATGTGAAGACATTTAAAGAACATATCTTGAGGAGAACAGAAAGAGCCATGCTACGGAAGATGTGTGGTATGAAACTGTCAAATATATATGATAGATTTGGTCTGGGACCCGTTTCACAAAGCCATTTTTCAATGACAAATCTGCTGATAACCAATCAGAAGCGAGGATTTCAGAAGCTTATAACAAAAAAATGTCATTTGTCACTGATGATAAGTTCTGTGAAATGCGACCCTCCCCCCCCCCCCCCCCCCCCTCCCCCTGGTGGAAACTAGTAGAGGTGGTAAAGAGAAGTGAATGGGGATAGATGGATCATGTGTTGAGAAGTGAAACGGATGAATTTTATATGAACGTGAATCTTATAAGCCATAGATTACAATAATATCAATTATATGCCATGTAAGTGTCTGTCAGAGGAGTATCAGCTCTCTGAAAACTCAAAATCTAAAGCTTTGAAAATCGGAAGTTGTCGACCTAAAAACTTGCTACCGACTTGATGACATCATCTGTGCATATTCAGAATGACTTTGTATTAATTAAGCACGGCTCATTGCCTCAGCTGCATAGGTGAACCCATTGGATCCACATGTTATGTCCTCACTTTAACTTCTGCAAATTTGACCCCTCGTTTACCCTTAATTTGGAGGGGTATGGAAAATGAGGTTTGGATTTGCTTTTGTGCAATAATGAAAGGGTAAATCCTGGTATATTCCTTTATATTTGTATTCAACATTCATTCTGTTTTTCATTTATATCAAGTTGTATTTCATTGGATATGTGGCTTAGTGCTCTAATTCTACACTGTAATCAGGTTGTCAAAACTGTGTACATATGGCTCAGACTTGAATATGTTGTGCTGCCCTCTGTAGTTACAATCTGTAACCAGTGAGTTCTTATCCTTGGCCTGGTGCTACCACGGTTGTTCTAGCCTAATGAAGATTGAAGACAAAGCTTTCAGTGAGATATTATTTTACTGACCCTCAGTGATTTTGTTACAACAACCCTCGATTCACAGGACCAGTGCCTTCTTTACATGTACACTGTCGAAGTGAATCCCCGGTGCTATACAAGCTGAACAAAGTAACCTCTATCCAAGCTGTTGTTTGCTCCAGGCAACAGAAATGCCTAGTAAACAAAGGTTTGGTGCAGTAGTACCTGGTATTTCCTGCAGAAATATAATTTGCTTATGATTGTTTTAAGCTAAATAATTTTTTAAGAACACGTTTAACGTCCTGCCTTTTTTTTTAAGGTAGGAGGAGGCCCTTTTTTTTTTTTTTCTTCAAAATGGCCACCTGGCACATTTCCAAAGAATGTCACCAGCTGTTATATTGTATTTCAATTTTTTTTCTTCCAAAAAGATCATTGCAGCAGTATGTTTTTCATTTTTTTCATTAAAAAAGAACGCTAAACATGATTTTAAAAATTCTGCCATACATTTGTTTTCAGATTTGTTTTGAGCACAAATTTAACATAGTCTGACATATAGTCTGAAAAGTAAAACAATAAAATGTTGGGCCTGACTGATGAATACTTCCCACAATTATTACTCCAATATGTTTCCTTTAGTCTTAATGAGGCTGTTCACACCGGCAGAGATCTCTGCGGTTTGGAAGGTACAACGTCGTTTTGGTCCGCCCAACAGCGAGCTACGGCGAGCCAAAACGGCGTGGCCACTGGAGCACCTTTTGGGGGTGGTCCACGAGAGATAGCGCGGTCTAGCGCGCGCTAGAAAAAAGGGGGTGCTACGATAGACCGCGCTATCTCATTGTGGTGTGAACAGCCTCATAGACTTCTTTATACATATCTTGCAGGCATTCAAAACCTTGATTCCTCATCCTTGTTTCTTGTGTGATATTTGTATTTTAGCTATCATTTTCACACAATAGATACTTTCTGCATAGGTTAATATTTTGCCTTTGAATGTGATATATCAATTTCCTTGCTTATTCTATCATTTCTTTATTATAGCAATGGTGGGTGATCTTAAATGTACTTTGTTTAATGTTTTATATATACTCTGAAATTTATAGATCAATAACATTAAATACTGTGGAAATGAAGGGCTGGTAGTTGGAACAGCATTGGAATTTAATTAATTAATGGATGCATTAAAATGGAAGGACTAAACAAATGGTAAGTGCCAATTTGATTTTGTCCAGAACACCAACAAAAGGCGCACGATGGCAGAATGCTAACCAGCTAAAAATAACCTCCAGGCTCCAGGTCAGTTTCTCAGTGCCCGGTGTGTTTTTCACTTGAAGCTTAAAGAGGGAAATTCCCTTCCTTTCACCACTATTCAGAGCTTTAAAGCTCCAGCTGAGATTTAAATTGAATAAAAATGTAAACAATCGTATCAATTGACCCGTCGATTATTCTTTTGAACTAAAGATAAAGAAAAGAAGGCTGTTTGGTTTACTTTGTTTTGTTAAAAAAATTGTTTGAGTTTGTTTTTCGGGGTGGGGGGGGGGGGAAGGGGGAGTATTGTATAGAAAAATAATCCATCAAATGATCCAAGTGATTCATGCTTAATGCCTCGGTGGACTTTCTTTCACATCAAAATGGACACTACTGAGGATTTTTCTAAAAGGTGACAAGGTTTTTATGTATTCATTGATTATCCCTAATCAGGGAGGGGGATTCACTTTGAATGTCTACTTCTATTTTCTATTTTATTACTTTTGTGCAGAGGTTTTGCAGAATGATAATAGCTGTATCATGAAAAATACCCCCTAGTGCAGGATGACATGTATAGTTTATACCGGGTCCGGGGTTCTCAAAACTTTTTCCTGGACGGGATGGGATTTCCATGATCCCCCAAATTTTGAAATTTTTACATAGGGCTCATGCATACAAACTGTAAATAAAGGTCAATCCGGACCCCCTTTATTGTGGAGCCCTGGAGTACATTCATATTCAAACCTATAGATGCCAATTTTTAGGCAATTGCCTGAATTCAGGCCCTGGCAAGTTATTTTTAGACCATAGCTCATTCTGTGTGTTTTTCAGGCCCTCTGATCAATTGTAACTGGCATCCCTGCTATAACATGTATAGGACTGGTCCAGAGTTTTTGGTCAAGTCCAAGTCATTTGGTCATTTGCAGGTCCCTTCCCTTACAAAGATGAAGGAGAATTCACAAGCTGTTGGAGGGGTGTCGAAAATATATTGTTATTCTTTTTCAACTGATATATCCATATAGCTCACTCACTGTGAAAGCCTGACTGAAAGAGACATAGAAACAATTTACCAACTCTTAGCACAGTTTGAAGTCTTGAATTTAAGCCTCCAAAAAAGGATGGCTTTTGAGTTTCGATGTACAACACTGTTTTATGCCATTCAATTATACAACATGATTTTAATTACGTCGATCAACAACCTGGTAAAACTAATGAGGCAGTGCGGTAATTGAATAGACAAATGAATGGATGAGGGAATACGCATTGGAGCTTCAGGGATTACTTTCCCCCCGATGGCTTGAGGATTTCACTCTAGAAAGAGATTGAACTGACCTATTTTTTTTCTTGTGTTTTTGTTGTTGTTGAAACAAATAGGCACATTTACATATTAAAGGTACTATGTCCCTTTTGCAGCCAACCTCAAATGCTGTAGAACTTTGCAGGAATTATGAATATGTCATGTATGTGAAACATGTATCAACCTACATGTATGTATCTGTGAAATTTAAACGTTAGCAGTGTCCTCATATTCAAATTATGCAAGGAAACCCGTTTACTTGCTAGACTTCACTGTCAGACACTATTGAGTGACTGACTGCCCTTTTTTCTTCTTTGGTAATAACATACATGTACATGAAAAGAGTTGTAAAGGGTACATGAGCATTTGTCTACATCAATAACCCACTTTTTGTGATGGCCAAGACTAAACTGATTGAATCTTTGCGCAGCATAAAACGTATGACCATTCGGTACAATTGTCTGAAAATCAAGACTATTACTTTTGGGCTCTATAGCCCTAAAGTCGATTTGACAACTAATATTTGTTATTTTCCCACTTGAAGACGTTTTCAAGCCCCACCTTTTTTAGGGAAGTTCTAAATTAGTATTATCTTAAATTCAAATGCAGTTGGAATTTAACTTTTTCCTTTTTTTGGCCTGCAAATGGGACATAGTACCTTTAACAGGAAAACCATTTTGAAAAACATCTTATTTCTTTTGTACTTCCATTTACATTACTGGGAAAAAAAGTAAAAACATGTCGGTGTTCGATGATTCTGCTTTTTTTTTTGGTGTAAGTTGTGCGTACGTGCCTTTTGCTGCTGCTCTGTTTGCCACAGCACGGAAGCAAGGAGAGTCATTTCACTGGTTATTTGAGAGCGAACGTTTACAGAAGTGGATTTTTTTTTTTTCAGGTTTTTTTGTCGTGTCTATGGGTAGTTGCCTCTCGCTTGAGGTTTTAATGCCCCTAATCATCTGTGTTGTGTCTCCCTGGTGATCTACTTCAGTTTATTGTATGTGGAAAATAATACATTTCATGTGATGGCTGTAGGTTCAGGACGATGTTTCATAAAACTTGATATTAATAACAAGTTACAAGCTACTGTTAAAAGCTACTGAAATCAAGGCATCGGATTGGCTGAGAGCAAATTTGTCATAGAAATTTAGCATTTGTTATAGATAAAACATTTATGGAACGGGCCCCAGGTCTTTTTTGAAAGATTTTTTCTTTTGTTGTGTTGAAGATTTTAAGCTTTCTTTCTGTAAAGATCTTTATGAAATCTTGTAAAGCAGGATTGGGCATCGTTTCGTACGAGAACTTTAGAAAGATGCAATGTTGACTTGACTAACTGTGTGAATGTTGTTTAGGAAGACAATACGGTATGTATAATACGTTGCTTTTGCAACATTTACAGGACCGGTATGTTGTAATTAAAGCCTAGTTCAGACAAACGCCAACTAAGAAGGACAAAAATGACAGCAAAACTTGCCATTTGAATGAATGGCAAGAGGCAATATACCGGTAGTGTAGGGTCAAATAAGAATGTGTTCATGTATGTATACCAACCATGCTGTTCCCTGCAAGGTTGTTTTTACAACATTTTCCATCTTCAAGCCCAGTTCAGACATAACTCGGTAAACCGCGTCAAAGAGCTGCATTAGCCGAATGATGCACTTTAATGGATGGCCGTAGACAATGTTCTGGTATAAAAGCATATTTGAAACACATAGTACTCACTGATAAACTTGAGTTCTGGTAATGCGATTGCATTGTGAAAGAAAAGGTGTGGAATGGATCAGAAAAGTGGATCATATAGCATGTAAGTAATGGTGTGTAATGCAAGGTTCTGGAGTCATCAAAATCATCATAAATTTGGCAGAGTCTTGGTAAAGTAACAATCACTTACACAGAAAGATGTATATGGGACAATACACATGGTGTCTGGGCTAGTACTACCCTGATTTCCTTATCTTTCTATGCTCATTACTCAGCCAGTATACATTTTCTTCCAAAATTGTTTGGCACATGACATTTATTTGTAATCTTGAACATTTAGTGTGAGTTTCGTTAGATTCTGTGAGAATTCATTTTCTTTTTTTACCAGAACTCAAGTTTATCTTTAAAAGGACTTGAATTTTGTAGTAGCAGTTTTATCGTAGTGGTTTGCTGCATCTGTTTTACACTAGCTAGTACTATACAGTTATTGTATTGTGTCTGTTTGATAGAAGTTTCTTTATATATTTTTTCCCCTTTTTATCTATATGAAAGGGCCTCTTGGCTGCAATAGTGTAACTTTCATCATCCCATCATGTGTACGGTCAGTGTATGTTGTGTTTCTTCGATGAAAGTTTTTGTTTGCAATCTGTTCTCTCTATTCATGTGAAAGAGCCCCATAGCTACAAACCTAGTGTGCTTTGTCACCCCGGCCGGGGCTGCGAATGTTTTGTTTCTTTGATAGACGATTCTTCATACAATTTTTTTTCTCTCTTTATTCAAAATGTGAAAGGCCCTGCAGCTATAACAGTATAGAGTGTGCCACCCCGTGCATGTATTCATGACAACCTAATTGTAACTCGAGCTCTTCATGGTGATGTTATGGTTTGGAGGCAACATGGCTAAGTGGAAAGTGAGTTCAGATTGCAATTGGGGATTTTCCCTTTTCAATAGAGGCCCTCGGATTCTATTTTATGGGATCAGACGTGGTTCACTTTCTCACCGACGTGACACGATCGTGTTTGAGGGCTTTTCTTATTTGGGCCTTTGAAAGTGATTGGTATATTTATTTGTTGGCTAAGCTGCAAGTTTATATTGGCGTGATTGCTCTCGTGAGTGAAAGTCTGAGCATTTCTATTAGTGTCTTTGAAAGGGTAGGAGGGTTCGCACCATGTAGCATACATTTGCTCAGCGATAAAGTCATGTGCGCCCCCCCCCCTCCCCTCACGGAGAACAGGAAAACAGTCCATGTTTTTCACTGATCAGGCTACCCTGTATTAAAAAAGATTAAATAATATTGATAATGATGATATGATGACAATAACATTATTATCATCATTTGATCGTTATCAATTTTTATTGTTAGTAATAACTGATGATAATAATTTTTTGTTAAATGGGGAGGAGAGAGTCCTGGATGAAGTCTTTTGTTTCCCCTCTTCTACTTCCTTAAACCATGTTTTCTATGAAAACAATTAAGGAGGGAAAAATAAGGGAGATAGAATTTTCAAAATCCTTTTTATGGTATTTTCTGACCTAGATATGACATTGTTGAATGATTTAAAATCACAGCAATATTGTACAAAATGAAATATAATGGATGTATAAACATGAAACATTTGTGAAGTTGTGTGATCAGTGAATTTCACGGTGAAAGACACTGATCGAAACTGGATGAGAATTTGTAAAGGTGTCCTTTTATAGCATTATTGTTGTATTCATCTAATTTAGGTTCCTTTGTACTGATTTCTTTCAGTATACTTCCCTAACTCATTGTTTGACTGTTGTTATGGAAACCACCTCACTCTGTCTCTGTCTTTGTCCTCTTCCTCCATCCCTTCGATAATTTCTTTCGTAATCTCTCCCGTAACCTTTGTACTGGGTTTTACCTCTCAAAAGTTTTCTTTTTTATGTTTGGAGTTTTGAAAGCTGTGACTTTAAAATAGCAACCAGTTGAATATCAAGATTGAAGTTGGGCTGGATTGCCCTTTGATTTACAGTTGCATAAGACTTGTTATTTTCCTGTTTATTTTTATATTTTGAATAAAAACAGAACAACCAATGACCAACAACAAACAGCCCAAAAGAGCCTTGAGACTGATACCTACAGAGTTTATATAGTTGTTTAATAATATAATTGTTCAAAAAATATATATAATGGTACAAAACATTCACCAAATTTACAAGTAACATGTATTGAAATTAAAAACTTAGATGAATTGTGTAATATATTGCACTTCAAATTGATAATAAACATGAACAACTATTTACAAATATAAAATGTAGGCAGAAAAAGAAGAATTGAAAAGGAACCTGATGTAGAAAATGACAACAAGAGAGAGAGAGAGAGAGAGAGAGAGAGAGAGAGAGAGAGAGAGAGAAGAGAGAGAGAGAGAGAGAAGAGAGAGAGAGAGAGAGAGAGAAAGAGAGAGAGAGAGAGAGAAAGAGAGGGGGAGGGGAGTGGAAGAGCAGGGATCCGTTGAGAAAAATAAAATTATATTTTTTCTTTGAATATGCCATTCTCTAACCCCCACCATGTTCCTCGAATACTGGTGTTTAAAAAAAATGTCTTTAGGAGGCCTCTTTGGATTTGCTCCTGCTTCTTGTACTTGTGAAATGTGAGAATTCCTCATGAATATTCTCATGTGTTTTATTGATTTGCCTGAAACTCGATCGCAAAGACATAAACAATACCACCCTGAAGCATTTTCAGCAGATTTTTCATCTCATTTTGAAATGTGCAAAAATTACAATGTCATGACAAAATCTGAACATGATCACTATAGGTAATATACATGTGGCAATTTCAGTGGCCTCTTGTGTACCTTTGTAAATATAACATAATCTGAACCTGATTACTATTATGATGGGCAATATACAATGTACTTGTAATAGGCATTCAAAATGCCTCTTAGTTGTTTTCTTGAATATCTTTGCAGTCGTGTTCGGATTCAAGATTCAAGTGTTCAGAGCTCTTTTCTTTTCTCAGAGTTAAATCATTCTCTACTCCTGAGTAATTTTTGTTTGTTGTAAATTCATTTATCTGATTCATTGATTATTTACTTATTTATTTATTCATTTAATGATAATAATGATAGTTGTTCTTGTAAAGCACACATTATGATATAACATTCCTATGTGCTTCCAAAGAGCTTTGGAAATGATTACCCTAGCTTCAGCTCCAGCAGGCGTTATCAGCACACAGTGCTTTTCAAGGAATAATCCAACCAGGTACCCATTTACCTCACCTGGGTCGAGTGTGGCAAATGTAGATTAATGTCTTGCCAAAGGACATTAGTGCCGCTGCGGGACTTGAACCCCAGACCTTGTGAGCCACAGTCCTGTGACATATCCACTTGACCACGACACTGCCACAAATTTATTGTATATTTATTTATTTATTCATTTATTTATTTATTTGTCTGTCTATCTATCCATCCTGTTATCTATCTATTTATTCGTTCATTCATTCATTAATTTATCATTCATTTATATTTTTATGACTGCATCATAGGCTTTAGCCGAGGAAGTGAAAGAGATGCATGGACTGAGGATCTCTACCACTGTCCCTGAGGAGAGCAGCTGACCCCAGGACCGGACCAATCTTCCTCCGAACTTTGGCATCAAAGGTGCAAAAAGACATGATGAAATTACAATCAGGTGAAGCTGTACACGAACATTGGGAAACAGAGCTGTGTAACAGTACCTTTATAACATCCGTAGAGTGGTGCTATTGGATTTACAATCATGCTGTGTGACAGAATACAAATTAATATACCATCTAAATGATGCCGCAAGAACTTTAACTGCATGTTCAAAATTAGGGATGCCTGTTTTTAGGCCATAGCCCCATTTCAGGCTACGTGGCCTTCAGGCTTTATAATATTGATTGGCACATGCACTGGGACTCTACCAGTCTCTTTTCAAGCTCATTCAGTAAAATAACCGGTTAAAACCAATCGATATCCCTGTATATGGGTTAATAGTAATTCCCCTGTGGCTTGAATTATACTACATGTATGTGTTACTTTTTTTCAATCACTCCGGTGCCAATAAGTATTCAAACAGGTGTCGTAATGAACTTTCACTTTAACAGCAGTTTTATGGCTTGTATTGATCATATTGAATTGAATGGAATAGATTTGAATTTAATTGAATAGAATCAACTTGTTTAACAGATGTATTCGGCATAACATATGATATCAACCACGGGACTAAACTGCAGACTGGATGCGTCTGTTTCTGTATCAGAAAGATTTTTGCCAATGAATGTTGCCAATCTTATACTAAAGACACTCTGTCCCTTTTGCAGCCAACATCAAATTCTGTAGAACTTTGCAGGAATTATGAATATGTAATGTATGTCTATCTGTGAAATTTAAATGTTAGCAGTGTCCTAATATTCAAATTATGCAAGAAAACCCGTTAACTTGCTAGACTTCACTGTCAGACACTATTGAGTGAGTGACTGGCTTTTTTTCTTCTTTGGTAATAACATACATAAAATGAGCTGTAAAGGGTACATGAGCATTTGTCTACATCAATAACCCACTTCTTGTAATGGCCAAAATTTAACTGATTGAATCTTTGTGCAGCACAAAATGTACAACCATTCGGTACAATGGTCTGAAAATCAGACTATTACTTACTGACTTGGTAGCACTTAAGTCGATATGACAACTAATAGTCGTTATTTTCCCACTTAAAGACATTTTCAAACCCCCTTTTTTTAATGGAAGTTCTAAATTAGTATTATCTGTCAAATGCGGTTGGAATTTAACCTTTTCATTTTTTGGCCTGCAAATTCGACATAGTACCTTTAAGTCACACCGATGAGACCGACACCAGACCTTCAAGACACCGAACAATCATTGACATTACGATGAACAGCCAAGGATCAATCCATTGATTTAGAGTTGGTTTGGCAGTGTCACTGAGATATTTGTGTAAACACATTGCCCATCACTTAAAATCTGGGTTGGGATTTGCACAAGACGCCAAACAATAATTGACATTACAACGTATGGTATGGCCCTAAATCGGTTGATCTGGTTTTGGGTTGGTTTAATAGTGTTGTGTGACTGAAATATAAAGTCCAACACTTCGTCAAAAACTTAGTTTTGTTGGTAGGATTTGCAGGCCGCGGCGTAGAAGGGGTTTGAATGGGATTCTGAAAGAGAAGAGGTGATGATGATTAGAAAGAAATGGGCACAAAGGGTACAGCTGATGACTTGATTAGGACATTCATATTGCCTTGATGAAATCTTTGTCCGCTACAAATCGAGTTGCCTTGACTACCACGTTATTTTCGGAGTATATATTGACATACACAGCATATGTGTGACAGAAGGCAACTGTGGCGATCCACTGGTTGTTTGGTTAATCGACCTGAGCAGATAAAGGGTTCATTCTTTCAATCACGTTTTCAGTAATAGGATGAGGATGTGGGTTGATTAGGAAGTGTAAGAGATAAAAGATGTAATACTAGTAGGTGAATGGCCAGGTGTTCTGCAAACTGATTAATGATATTGAGAAATTGAAAGTACCAGCACATTGTCTTGATACTCTCTCTCTTTCTTTCTCTCTCTCTCTCTCTCTCTCTCTCTCTCTTTCTCTCTCCCTCCCTCCCTCTCTCTATCTTCAGCTATTAAGTATTGAATTGAATTGTATTGAATTACATTTTATTTAATTTTAGAGCACTTTAATAGAGCTATTAAGTGATGCCATGCTTTCTTATGCTGTGCAGATATAATGTTTATGACGAAAAATGATTTACTTTGTTTCCTAGGCAATATTTCATTTCTTCAACTGCGATGAAGGTAGCACTTTTACATCAGGATTCGAAAATCGATCTTGCCATGAAGTACTTGAAGGTATTGGATTATTTGGATAGAAATGTATTTTTTTAGAAGTGACTTTGATGAGCATTATGGTAAAAATGAACCAACCACAGACATTGGCTTAATCTTCTTTGTTGTCAAGGTAAATACACATACTATTCACCTCGCATGTATATTGAACGAGACTGATGTATGTAAAGATTTTGATTGAGAGTTTGTTGTATTGGTAACGGTATTATCATCTGATCTTTGCATGAGGCCTGTCTTTGTTAAATCTGTTTCTTGCTCATCCATGGAAACAAACTCCATGGGACCGACTCTAATTATAGCACCATTGTGTATTCAGTATTGTTTAGAATCCGAGGGGAGGAGGGGGGGGGGGGGGGGCAGGGGATGATGTTCTAATGTCCTGGGGGGCAGGGGTGGTGTGATATATGTCCTTTATTCTGGTGTAGCCAAGAACATGAACACCAAGCATTTTCTTTCTGGCTTTTCTTCTCCCTCATATTTCTTTCCATTTCTGTATTTTCTTTTTTTTTCTCACTGGGTTTTTAGTATACCCTAAATCTTTGTAGCTTTATTTCATTTCAAATTGTGCATAAATATCCCTAAAGTCTGCATTCTTTTTTTGTAATAGCCAATTAAATATGTAAAGAGGTACAGTCAATCCTGCTTAAGCAACCACCTGTATAGAAAGACCACCTGTCTATAAAGACCACATTTTTTGTTTCCCTTGAGTGGTCTTTATAGACAGGTTTCACTGTATTCACTGCTACCTTCAATGACTTTTCTTCCTTCAAAATTTTCACTTAGACAGATGGAATGTAAAGTCATTGTTTATCTCTTATGCTTTTTAATTAATGAAGATAAAGAGTATATCTACAACCTACTATGCAACATGCATTGATGCTCATGCTAGTGTGAACAACCAACTATATCCTAAGAATATCTAGGTATTAATTGATCAAGCTAAAAGCATTATGACTTCCCATGGTGCTATTGCCCCTGAAGTTCTTCTACATTGTACAATTATAATTGCCATAAGAATTGTCTTGTCATATAAAAAAATATATATATACATGTAACAGATGGATTCAATTATTATCAGAAAATACATGAATTATGATTGGTTTGTAATGAGTACATGTACATTGAATTGGTTATATGACAATTTATGATTTTGTAATCATTTATTTGAATCTGATTATTAAAATTGCGTTTACAAAAAGTAATAATTATATTATGTTTATTTTTTTGTTGCCCATATGGTTTTGTGGTAGATGGAATATGTCAGAGATGTAGATAAAATTACCTTTATTTTTCAATTTGTTTTCTTAAAACATTGCATGCAATGTATTTTCCAGCATTTTATGCATGAAAGATGGATACTTTTAACATACAAACATTGAATTTGTCATTTATCTTTTTTCTTGCATTCAATATTTAATTTTGTCTGAGGTTAGACCAGACAAAGCAGTTATAAAATCTTCATATGCACACCATACATGCATGATAGATCGTTCATTTTTACCATTCATTGAATATTAATATTCATAGACATTTCATGCATCATACTATTATATTATTCAAGGATTGAAATTCATATTACACACCTCATTTCCCTTAACAAATCATTGAGAGAGAGAAAAAATGAAAACTACCACCTTTTATTTTCACACAGTATGATTGATCTATATTTTAAAGAGCATATTTGCTGTACAAAGTTCATGAATATAAAATTTGCCTTTGTTTGACCTCCATTCTGATAATGACTGATAATCATATCTCTTCCAAAAGAACGGTCAACTTTTGGCATCCTAACTTCAGGAGTCAGGACAGTTCTTGTTACACAGCAGAATTAAATATTTGTATTATGTTGGTTTTACATAACTAATGAACATTGAGAACTCAAAGAGACCACTGTGTTGCACATTTGAAAAAGGTTTTCAGAAAACTGTAAAGTGTTTATTCAAATTTTTAGCTTTAATTCTCAATTTTTAGCTCCTAAATGGTATATAAGAAGTCTGATTTTTAGGATCTAGTTCCTCATTGTTAAAAAAAAATAAAATCTTTCTGTTGGCTCTTTGAGGTAGCACCAAATGAAGGACAGTAGCTAAATATAAATACATGTACATATAAGACAAGAAGGAAGTAGACTTTAAAAAAATACAAAAAGGCAAAATATTACACGTGGGAAAGGTACACAAACCTGTTATTTGTGATACATGTTTTTACCATTTTCTACTTCTTGTTCAAAGTAATCCATATTTGGGCATTTCTTTGGAACAGTTGTTAACTCGGCATAAATTCTTTTAATGAAGGAAAAGAATGTTAACCAAATTTGGAAATGCATGTACAAGAATTATCCTGGTTAAACTCGGAAAATGAAATGCGAATCTAAAAGGCTACCGCTTTTTTTTTCTTTTTTTTCTTCTTCTTCTTTTGGCGGGAGACGGTGCAGGGTTGCGGTCCAGACATATTCCTTCCTCGTCCTTCTCATTTGTCCTTTTCTCGTTTTTTCACCATTCGACTGGGGAGAGGGGCACGTGCCCCGATGCAGCTACGTCACTGCTACTGGCCGCCATGCAATTTAATTGTGACATAAAATGTCTGGGAGCAATTGGGAAATGTTGATTACGTAGTATATACATGAGAAGAATTGTTGTACATTGCGATGTTTGGAAAGCTCAAAATAATAATTGACTTGATATTACTGAAAGTCGTATGCACTTCGCACAGAAATGGGTTTGATGACGAAACACGTTGAACGTGTGGTCCAAAACCAACTCTCTCCCTATCCAAAAGTTTCAGCTACATGTATATTCTTGCCCTATTTCGTAAAAAGAGAGGGCAATACTTCAAGAGCAATCGTTTTGAGGGGGACATTTCTACAACGGTATTCGTCCAAGCTGACATACACATACGACGAGTGAGAAAGTTCAAATTACTTTTCACTTTCACCAGAACTTCACATGATCTTTAAACTAGTATTAATTTGTTATCGAAAGAGTCGTTCACTGTTTCTCAAATATTTACATTCGGGGGCTTGAACTTCATGAATGACAAAACACCCTATCGAATTTCCTTTCGATCTAGCTTGGTCGCCCTACATCTGCCCAAGGGAGATAGCTAGGCAAATGTTGTTTCGGTGGGGGGGGGGGGGGGTGATCAGTTTTGTTTTTAATCCCCCGCCTTGGCGTTTTATTCATGATGTTATAAGTTATCCCCCCGCACCCTTCATCTCTCTCTCTCTCTAAACAAAACTGCTGTATGCATGCAGTGTTGTATTTGTTGTTTTTTTTACTTGCCTACCCCTTTCTGAAATCTTCATCTATTCTTATTTTTCTAATTTCATTTTCCATTTCAGTTGTTATTCATCTATTTATTCATTCAAGACATTTATTTATTTATTCATTCGTTTATTCATTTCTTTAAAAAAAATCTATTTATGTATCACTATCTTTCTCCTCATTCACTTATTCATCCATTCATTTACTTTCTATATCCATTCAATCATCCTTCCACCCATTGATTTGTATTTATGCAGTTAATAACTTTTAGCTGCCTCAACCGAAAGTAGAAGATCATAGAAATCAGTGCAGGGAATCAAATCCATGAATTTAATCGGCCTCGATACTGCCTGGTTACTTACTTGACGAAACTGAGTTCATCTCAAGCAGTGCCATATAGTGCTCAAGGCAAGATTGTAGAAAACGAGATTTCTTGTGCAAATTTTTCTCCATATAATCTGCCTCGAGGAGCATCTATATCTATAATCTATATTACCTAATGGACGATATTTTCCCATCACTTTTAAACGATATTGCCAGAGGGTAATTTCTTTACAGAGTCAGTGTGTATACATTTCTTTAAAAAAGAAGGAATCATAGTGTTGTTTTTTTAAATCAAAGGGAGGGGGGAGATAGGGAACCCCCCCCCCCCTATGTATGATGTGATTTCTATGCCCATCAGTTACAGATCAATAACAAAATCCTCCAAAGGGCAACAGTTCTTCAATGATAAAAGTATGATGAGAGGTTTGAAATATTAGAGGTGTCGTATAGTTGAGTGGATTCGATACTCGGCACGGCACTTCTTTGGCAAGGCATTAATCTACACTTGCCACTCCATACCCTGGAGAGAAATGAGAACAGGGGAGGATGACGGAAGCCGGTGTGATAGTAGCTGCCATAACTATGCCCTCAGCCCATCACGGTGACTATATGGAAGGAATAATACCTATTGAGTGGAGATGGTGCACACATTGTGTGCATGAATGATTCAAATGAGCGGGATAATCTGTAAAGCGCTTCGAAAAACTATTTTGCTAATAGGCGCTGTATATAAATCCAGATTTACTAAAATGCCTGTTATGTTGGAGGGAGGTTGGAGGGGGGGGGGGGGCTTCCTTTACAATAATAATTATTATTTTAAAAACGGTGCTTTTAAAGCGCTTTCCACCGAAGTCTCGATATTATTACGATTATACATCAACCTGGTACCTTTTATGTATGAAAGATTATATGTTTATGAATAAACATCCCACGCAAAAATATACTACGACAATGCAGCACAATGTGGAAAATAAGGAGAATACCGAGAAAAATGAAAATGTCAAAACTTCTTGTTATGAAAGTCCCTTAAGACATTGTCATTGTAAGCATGGTAGGACTCCAAAACCTTTTAAAATGCAAAATCATATCTTGATTGTCAGACTATAGCGTATAATATGATAATGGTAAAAGCACTCCTTCCATTCTGATTAATAAGTTATTAGATGAGTAAAAATCGAGCGAAACGATGAAAGAATTTTGTCAGTTCGGAAACGAGCTTAAGAAGCGAGCGAGCAAATGTTTTGACACTTTAATTAGGGTTATCTCCTCATCAAAATATAATCCCTCTGAGTCTTAGAGTACTATATGCGTTTGACATTTAACAGAAACTTGGCATTTCAAGATTCTGAGGAGATGGGTGTACCCGTACACATATCCGTTTTAGACGATCAACTATATTTATCCATTCATTCATTCAAATTGCAGGGACTGTATAATCTGTATTCGATTATATTGGTCGAGCATAGCTAGGTGATCAACTATAATTCCTCCATTCATTCTTTCAAATTACGTGGAATGTTTAAATTATATGGGAACGAACACATTCTTTACCATTACCCAGTAATATAAGTCTTTATTCATATTTGAACAGCCTTGGAGACTGTTTGTCCTACAATACTGGTGAGAACCAGGGCCACAAAGCTATGTAATTGTTGTGAAGGAGGGGGGGGGGGGCGTTTGCGAAAAACATAATGAAGATTGCTGACAGATAAGCAAACTCACGGCGAAACCGCCTCAACGTTATCATTAAAGTTTACACAATTTGTGCTAAACAGTTGCGAATTAACTAACAGGACTGATTTCGACAGAAGAATCACCCAACCCCCTCCTTACAACACCTGAGTGATAACACAATAAAACTAAAGAAACAAGAACGCGAATGTTTCTGTATTCTAATCTTCAAAGCAAATGTGTAGACATAGGGACCGTGTTACGTAAATGTCATAAATGATGCAAGCAAACGGAATCAAAGGATTTATGATTAGATAATAATAAAAAAAAGGAGGGAAGGTTTGGAACGTTACAGCAGTTCTTCTTTTTCTCTCTTCTTCTTCTTCTTCTTCTTCTTCTTCTTCTTCTTCTTCTTCTTCTTCTTCTTCTTCTTCTTCTTCATCTTCTTCTTCTCCTTATTCTTCTTCTTTTTCTTCGTCATCTTCTTCTTCATCATCATCTTCTTCGTCTCCTTCTTCTTATTCTTTTTCTTCTTCATCTTCTTCTTCATCATCATATACTGCCTGGCTCCTATACTGTCGTTACGACCACACACTAAAAGCACCGTCGCTTACGTAACTTTTCTCCAAACAATGAACGAACGAATTAGTATCAGGCAAGTCGTTGTTATTTATCTTTTACATTACACTCGGACACAGAGGAGCACCTGTACATCTATTTTGAGATGGTGAAGTTTAAACCGCGTGTATACATTATTTGGTATACATTTTATCATACTTTTTGGAAGTGAAAGAACAGTGGCGAGGAAGAGTGAAGAATGATTATAATCACTTTCATTTTCTTGCTTCATCTCAGCGTCTTATTTTTTTTTTACAATAAAACAAAATTCAAAATGGAGCTTTCACAAAACATGACCTTCTGCTGTTTTTTTTCTTTCTTCTCTGATATTGTTTTAAAGAGTTTGAAGTATGAAGCATTGTTAATGTGACATTGCCAGAACACCGCCCCTTATCATGCCTTTTTAATATTTTTTAATATATAACAGGCTATTTTGATAAGCAATTTATTATCAAATCACAATTAGTATGGTTTGGGCTATGTAGTTAACTAATGCTGCATAATATTTGTATGAGTGTGCATGAATATGGGGGCAGGGGAGTCACCTCCCCGATCTCAATTTTTTAAGGGGGATCGTCGTCCCCCCCCCCCCGGAAAATTTGAAAAAAGTGCCAAAATAAATTGTATAGCAAATACTGACTAAAGACTGCCAAACACTTTTTGGCTCTGGAGGGCCCAATAATGCTGCGTTTAAACTAATAACAATGCAAAATCTTCTCGCTCGGTCGCTACGCTCCCTCGCATAATATCCTTCCATCACCTTCGTCCCTATCGTTCTCTGCGCTCCCTCGTCCCTCGCATTTTGTCCCCCCTCCCGGTCATGAAAAGAAATCGCCGCCCCTGCTTCTGGCTAGACAATATAATTCAGAGACGGAGGATCAGTAGCCAGAAGTCATTAAGGGTACAACAAATATACTGTAGGTGCAGCCTGCGTGAAATAGAATGAAGTTCAAAATGTCCATTATTTGAAAGCATCTTATATTTCTTTGGAGAGCAGATAACTTCAGAAAATGATTGTGATGGTGATGATGGCGATGACGAATCAAGTGAAATAGTGAATGAACCACTATACCACGACACATCCACATGTTGATGTTAAGCATCATTATCATCATAATGATCATCATCATAACCTTCAACAACATCATCACCATCACCATCATCACCATCACCACCATCACCATCATCATCATCATAAAAAGTCTAATCGTTATTAGATTTGCAGTTCTTCATGCCGTATCTCGTCCAAAATGTAATCCTTAATTTTTCTCCCTCGCAAAATGCAGAAACTTATATATTTATATTCGTGCAAGAGACATTACCCCCTCCCCCACTCCTCCTCCCTCCCCTCTCCCACTGGCGAAATTGAGTCCGTACGCCCATACGTTTGTATTTGTGTTATTTTCCTTAAAACTGTTCAACCATATTTATTACCAGGAAGAGACTAGTGAAAATCTGCTGTTTGAATATATTCGGGAATTGAGAAGTAGATTGAATAAATCACAGCCGATAATGAATGCCATCTGCTGTAATTTGCACCTCTTGCGGGTTTCGACGGAATACAATGAATAGTGATGGGAAATGTGCAAACCGCATGGGTCGATTAGGGGAAATCCCTTTTGCAGCTTGAAGCAGGCAGGTGAAGCTATAAGTTGCTTGCTTACTAAAAAAAGAAAATCAATAGAGCGCCCCTTTTTCAGGGAGGGGTAAAACAAAATGGTCGAACATCAAGATTTAGAATAGAGACAGCGTGAAGTAGACTTGGAAAAAACATAGAAAGAAAAACCCGACCGCAAAAAAATCCACTGAAGAGCATTTTCGATACATTATTGTATGTGTCATAAATTGTATTCGGATTAAGCAATAAGTCATTGAAAATGTTTGCACAATTTGATGGGGGTGGGGAGGGGGGATGCCTTGGATTGGTATTTGAAAGTCAGTTTGTTTGACTCTCGACTCAATCTCTTTCAGACTGCTTTCTCCCTCATTCTAGTAATCTAATTTACTTTTTCTAGAGCTTTTGCAATCATTCATTTTCCCTTTTTTGTATCTTTCTTTCTTTTTGCCTTTTACTATTTTCCTCCATTTTTTCCTCTTTAAAAAAAAATTCCCCCAAAATCTAAAATTTCTTAGCTACATATTTGTCTATTTATTGATTTCTAAGCATACTTTGTTCATGTTATATTGTAAAACAGCATCTGAGGAACTAACACTTCAACAAGCTCTGCTTCTAGTTAGTTCCTCTTTTCTCATGCTTTTTCTATTATATTTGTCGTTTCATTGCATACTTTTTGTGATATAATTATTCATTGTATTTTGTTTTGCATGAGAAATAAAATCATTTGAATCAAATTGAATCAAATTAAAGATGAAACCCTCATTTTTAATTGCTTGCATCATAATTTCTGTAAATTAAAATACAGGAGTAAGACAATACGTGTACACAAGCCTAGATACGTCCGAGATGTATTAAGCGCAACATAAAAGCGAAATACTATTTGTTGATTATTTATATATATAGAAACAACAATCTATATGAATGCAGACACTCCAAATAACCTTCGTCAAGTAAAATTGATTCCAAGTTTCTCGTCAGGATTTTTTGGAAATGAGGAGGGGTTCTTTGTTGTTTTAGATTCGATATTTTTGTCTTGTAAATAATGATATTGGGTCACTTTCAACACAAATTTCATTACTTTAATTTCACTTGCAGATGCGCTTCAGAGAATTAAAACATGGTGCATTTGCATTCTACATTATAATTTTTAGTTACCGCAGTGTCTACACGTCCTCAGGTTCTTAGTTATCATTTCATAACAAAAATAACAAATAACAATGAAAAAATAAGACGTAGGAGTGGACTGAAGAGTAGGATATGATTTTTATTTGGCCTTATGTGTGAAATATTCAGCCATTTTCTTCTCCGCTTGAAAATGGTAACAATATCTGTCATAAGTCATCTCGGTTTCTCTTCTCAATTTCGCAAATAATATTATGCGGGATGAATATATTATAGCCCGCGGGGTATGGTCTTGGGACGGGAATACGAGTAGCTAGAGCTCTGCATGGGAAGCCAATAAAACTGAAATTAAAGGTATATATCCGAAGAGTTAGTATAAGATTAGAACGACTTGTATGAAAAATTCATTATTTTTTAAAGGACCATTAATATGGAGTCGTATACCTCAGGGAATTAAAAAATGCAAAACTCTCATATACGAGTAGCAAGAGCTCTGAGAAGCCAATAAAACTAAAATTAAACGTATATATCCGAAGAGTTGGTATAAGATTAGAACGAATTGTATGAAAAATTCATTATTTTTTTTAAAGAACCATTAATATGGAATAGGAAATTAAAAAATGCAAAACTCTCAATCTTTTTAAAATTAAATATAAACAATTTCTGTTAAATAATGATCAGTATTAATAGCACGGGCAAATTTTGACACTTTTTTTTACTCTGATCGTGCATGATAGTAAGTTTTAGTATGTTCTTTGTTTTTTGTTCTGTTCTTTTGTTCTCGTTTTCCTGTATGTGTGTTTTTTGGGGGTAGGCTTTTATATAAGGAATCCCTCCTTTCTGCCTATCCCAAATGCTCTTATAAATTGCCATTGTGTTTGTTATCACTTTCTTGTTGTTTTTTATAACTCCATTCTGTATTTGTATGTTTTAAATGTTCTTATGAAGAGCGTTGAATAAATTTTAAACCGAATTGAAATCCCTTTGCGCAAGCCAACTGTTATTCGATGTTGTTTTGTTTTGGTGTACTAAAGGAAGTTGCAGTTGTGTTAGGCGTAACAATTAGATGTTCATGGTGTATAGCATATTATTATTTATTACAAAGATATACAAACTGACAGTGCAGTAAAACAGAGATTACGGGGCATATTTTTCCCCGTTATGTTTAGTTGTTTACAAGTCTGTCTTAAATTTATGAAGACGATTTAAATTTCTCTTTCCCATGAAATTATATTTACTTTTCAAATGCGTAATATGAAAACAACAACGCCATTTTTGAAAGAACATTTTGTGTAATTCAAGAAAATTTAGAAGAATGCATTAATGTAGGCCTAGTATTTTATTTTTGAATGTATATAGTTGAGTTACTGTGTTTAGAATGTAAGAAACACATCCCTTGAATCTTAAAGAATATCTCGTTTGATAAGGAGAAATTCAATGTTCAATTATACACATACCATAAATCCATAACCCTATATCACTGTTATCAATTTTTGTGGAAACTAGAGTGGTTTATATTTTGAAAATAATTCTATACCAATGTCTTCTACAAAATAACTTGTTGCAAAACACTTTCTGTATCAAAGTGTTAATATTGTATTTCCATAAGTTAATTAATACGTTGCATATTATAGAGGACTTGAAAGGTACTATGTCCCATTTGCAGGCCCGAAAATGAAAAGGTTAAATTCCAACTGCATTTGAAAGATAATACTTATTTAGAACTTCCCTAAACAAGGTGGGGCTTGAAAATGTCTTCAAGAGGGAAAATAATGACTATAAGTTGTCAAATCGACTTTAGGGCTATAGAGCCCAAAAGTAATAGTCTTGATTTTCAGACAATTGTACCGAATGGTCATATGTTTTATGCTGCGCAAAGATTCAATCAGTTTAACACAAGAAGTGGGTTATTGATGTAGACAAATGCTCATGTACCCTTTACAACTCTTTTCATGGATGTTACTACCAAAGAAGAAAAAAGCCAGTCAGTCACTCAATAGTGTCTGACAGTGAAGTCTAGCAAATGGGTTTCCTTGCATAATTTGAATATGAGGACACTGCTAACGTTTAAATTTCACAGATAGGACATACATGGCATATTCATAATTCCTGCAAAGTTCTACAGAATTTGAGGTTGGCTGCAAAAGGGACGTAGTACCTTTAATATCATACTCCATTTCATATGATGATTGCTTTTCAGACTTTTAAAGCATATGAGAAGGTGCTGTACCAAAATAATATATTATTTTATACGTAAAGCACTGATATTGATTTATCAAAACAATTGTGAGGGTTTTACACACAAGTCTCTATAACGGACGACAACAACTCAGATACAGGCTAAGGCCATAAGTGGAACCCACTGTGACCCCTGCGTGTATTCATTATTCCCATTGATGTGTGAAGGAAATATTAATTCAAGGGAAATCCCAGAAGGGGTTGCTACTTCCTTTCACGAAAAGCCAAGCAAAACAAATGCGTAGTCATAACAAAAACATAAAACTAGAGCTGCAAATCCGACACGCTACATCAACAAGTCTATTGTGTCTTGAATAAAGAATAGTCGGCACAACGGGGAAATCCCCGATTTTCCCCTCTTTCGCACGCTGGCTGGATGTGTGTGTATGGTGTGAGTGAAGCTTGAGTGTGTACTTAGAATTCGACCGAACGCATATTGTTTTTGACAGAGCGCACGTGATACAACGGCTTGTCAAAGTGTTTTCTTCGTCAGAAAGAATTCCATCAACCTCTCTCTCTCTTCTCCCTCGCTCTCTTAAAAGAAAAAAAAAGTGTGACGATTTCTGTCAATACTTTACTTTTTTAAGCTATCCCTGGAGAATAAGAGAACTCAACGGGTGTAATCACCAGTGCGATATAAAATAAAAGAGCCTGTGAATTATCAGACGGTCTCGTTTATTACTTGAAGCCGGGAAATAATTGCCCAAGTTTCCATTCGTTCGCGCTGCACCAATCAGCGCACAGATTTTCTAATTGGCTCTCGTGGGACCAGCGCCGTGTTTCGTGACGACAAAGCTTTGATGTCATTTTGCATTTTGTCCCTGATTAAGTTTTTGATTAACGCGGTGCTCATGTGCCTTCACGCAGTTGAGTAACAGCTGCCAGTTGGGATTAATTTCAAGACATCTCAGAAAGGACGACGACATCCACTCAAAGACAAAGAAAAATTACTTTTCGTGAAAATAAATCCTCTCCATTACTTCCGAATCGCGAAAAATTCAAACATCGATCTTTCCACCACTCGCGCTTGAAGCCGACATCGCTCCGTCTTGGTTAAGTTGTAGACCTAATTATCCAGGAGGAATCGGAGCAACTGAATGTTTTACCCAAATGCTTATCTTCGAGAACTTCTACCTGGGTGCCTGTTTTTTCTGTGCTATGGACGCCACGGATTTGCTATGGATCTCGGTCACGGTAAACGTCTCCGCGGCTCTTTTCTTCCTCTCCCGGGCACTCATCGGGCGCTTGGCGGCCAGATGGCGGGATGCGATCGAGGACAAATCCGTCTGGCGCTCCGTAGTGGATAAGCACGAGGACGAACCTTGGAGGTTTCCCAGATTGTAAGCACTTGTAATGTTCTTGTAATTTCTTGTAATGTTGTCCTGCTATCGAGCTGAAATAACAAACACTTTGATTTAATTGAACTAAAATCAAACAAATTTATTAATTTTATCTAATTTTCAAGACCGAATTTTCAAATGAGAATTATTAATTTTGTTGGGTGCATATAATTATGGCTTCCTGATCCTAAAGTAATTCTAATTTATATCATTGTTTCTGTTTATTTTTTCTCTCTCCATTCTCTTATCGTTATCAAAGTAAAAAAATCATAAAAGAGATATTATCATTATTTTCGTTATAAAAATATGCTAAATAAGGATATACAAGACATTCATCCTCTTATCTTCAGAGGCCCTATTACAAGTTTTACAACTACAATAGTATATGAGATCGAATAACTAGTGTTTAGAAACCAGTGGAAATGAATCTACTTTGTTGAGGTTCCTAGCCCACCCTTTTTTTTTGGGGGGGGGGGGGGAGGAGGAATATCCCTTCCTATTTCTTCCTCCGTATTTTTGTTCTTATTATTAGACCTGCGCGATAATTTTTTGTATCATAACATTTACTTCGACGATCAAAATGTGCCACTTATATTTATCTGCACGTTTTGTTTTTGACACTGAGCCAAAAGTCTACGCGCATGTTTTCTGTATTAATCTTTGATAATAAGTAATCCAATCTTTGAGGATGATAAACTGTTATGTTGACAAAAACAAAGTTTATCGGTACGGGCTGGCACTCATGCAGGGCGTTGGGGAAATATGTTTGTATATACTTAAGAAAATACCCGTTTTCTTCCTACAAACCTTACACAATAGACTATTCACAGTTTCGCACATGTTTTGTGTGTTCTGATTCCTTATTTTTACTTCATTATTTTGCTTCTTTTTTTTCTTCAAACTTTATTTCGTTTATTATCTCATTTAATTCAAGTGTATCCTGGTTATCATACTAGCTTATTAAGTCTCATCACTGAACCGAGGAATTTGATCTTTCCCTTATTGTAAAGTGATATAGTCGTGGTTCGGGAAAATCCTGTTTTAACGAACTCAAGACCAAGAGAATGATTCATACGGACGGATATAATATACCTTTTCCTTTTAGAATATTGCAATATAGAACCGAGGACTATCTTTGGACTTGGCGGTAATTCGTTATTTCAACACTTCCTTCTTTCGAGATTACTTCATTTATTTCGCAATAGTATATAGTTTCATTCTTTACGGTATATAAATCAGAAATAGGCTACAATCGAAGGCTTTACTTGTTCTAACAATGAGAGCCTGTGTAACTATATACATGTATTAATATAGCTCTTCTTGGCTTTCGGCCGGATGACATTGGCTGATAATGAAAATAATAATACTGATAACAAGTATAATTATGAGAGAAAAACAAGTACAATTATCGATTTCACCATTTTAATACCAATACTAGTTATAATATTATCAATACTACTACTACTACTACTACTACTACTACTACTACTACTACTACCACTTCTACTACTACTACCAACAATGATGATAATAAAAGTAATAATGATAATGATAATAAAAAAAATACAAATAATAATGATAAGGACAATAATGATAGAAATAGTTAAAATGATGATAACAGCAAAGTAGTAATGACAATGATAATACTAATAATAATAGTAATAATAATTATGATGATGATGATATAATGATAATAACATTATTATGAATAATAATAAAACAAATCAACAGGTTCGCTTACAAGTTCTATTTGTAACACTATGCTAACATTCATTTTTGTATTAATGTGGAGCAAACTACATGTATATTTGCATTTTGCCACTGCTTTACTCTTGCCCCAACCGTATATTATCGAATATATTTCCTTTCGCTATCAAAAAACGTAACATAACATCCATTGCAAATTCCATTGACTTTGTTCTTCTTCTTCATTTCAATTCATAAACCAGGACGTAGCTTAGTGCAATATTTGCGATTCTCTTCCATTCATTTTTTTTCTTTTCCTGAATGTCAACACAAGCACAGAGCCTCTATTTTTAGAGCACAATTGATAGGCTATATTGAATTTGAGTGGGTAATTCCATAAATGGGGATATCCCCACGGATTTCGAGGTTACTTGTTTTTCCGAAGGTTCATAAATTTCCTACACGCAAGTTTCTCGTACCTAAGGGGTGCATAATTCCGAAAGATATATGACGCATTTAAATGAGAAAAAAAATAGTAACGAAATTCATTATTCCGAGAAATAAAGGGGTTCATTATTCCGAAAATGAAATAAAGATTGTAATTTCGAAAATGACATATGGTTCCCTAATCTCAGGTGTGGGGATATAGTGCACGTATTCCAAAAGGGAAATACTGTTCATTTATTTCAGAGATTTGTAATTCCGAAAACGAAACATTCCGAAGACGATACATTTCTGAATTATGAGCCTTGGTTTCGACGGGTATTCCCCGACGGTTCTATACAAGTGTGGTTGCCTGTGGTTGTAATACAAAGCACATTCCAAATATTTACGGGAAAGGACTAAAGTTTCCCGTCATATTGCGATTTTATGATGTCATATTTTTTCAGGTTTGGACTCTTTCGCATTGTTTTCGTGAAAAAAACCTATGTAAGATGCATTGTAAATGACAAAACAACATGCATGTTGTGAGAGAAACCTCCTTAGGCGAATTCTTAGCCTCAATTTCTGGCTAATGTGAAAAGTAAAGTCATAAACTCACCATGGACGTCATAGGTCGTAGGTCATAATTATTGAGGAAGGGGGCGTCCGACCAAGTTTGCTTAAGGCGAAAGAAAGGTCCTTACTTACTTATGTATTAGCATTCTAATTTTTCGACATGTTTTTTTTTTTAGAGTAGCCGACAGATATTTCTGGAACTACGCTTTACAAGTTTTTTTTTAGCAAACTGTTTTTGTAGTTTTCATTCTCTTTAATCACATATGTGTACACATTCGGTATACAAATACCTCAGTAAACATTACATCGGGGTATTTCACAATTTTGTGTACGTATACTTTTCGTCGTAATGTATTTTTTTAACGTTTCTAAAAATATGATATTTGTAATTTCATTTTCAACCATCAGACATGCAAATTATCATTTTGAACGTATTAAGTATATTTATTGTTATCTTTATTATTTTGATAGTGTATAGTGCACAACTCAACATTACGATACAACGCATTAACGTTTTTAAAATAGAGTAAATACAATTTTTAATTGAATTGGATTGAACATTTTACACTGGTTATAACATCGTCATTGTAAATGACACCCCTCCAGGCAACGTACCAAAAATTGATTTTAAAAATACCAAATTAATGTTGCGTTATAGTGAAGTGAAATAAACTATATAACATAATATAGCAAATTAATCAAGTTTCATATTCATATTCAAGGAATACTTTTTATATATTTCTCTAAACAAACCCATGATAAGAATGTTAAATTTAATTGGATTGCGAAGCTATGGTTACTGACAAATAAACATATAGTTCCATTGAGGAAACCCTTTACCCATGCAGAGAAAATCCTTCATATTGAGAAAAAGACTTCTAGGCCTAATTCATCCATGCAACAAAACAATGCACCGTATGAGGAAAAAAGAAAATCCATTTAAACGTCACCCTTCTTGGAGTCTTGAAAGGAGTTCGTTGAAAGGAAATCAATATGTCGAGCCTTGGGAGTCACAGGCTGCGGATCAACAAGTGAATAGGGGAAACCCCCGTCTCCTTTCCGGTATACTGTCCAATTAAATTATGGGGAAAATCCTGTCGGAGCGTTCGAGTAAAATGCATTCAGGAGAAGAAAAGAAAAGAAATCTGACTATTCTTATATTAACACAAGATAAAGATGTTTACTTTGTATGCATACACGGGTACATTGTTGTTACCTGTTTGTCTCCACACCCTGTATTGATTTAATCTGTCTCAAAGTCTCCTTTTTATCTTTATTATTTGATTAGAATTGAGAATCATGTGAATTTTTCTTGGTTATATTTTAAATGTGTTTTTAAATAGAAATTACCGTCATGTATACAAATAATGTAATTTTACCCTAAAGAAAAACTGAAGATAATGCATATTTAATGGGAAGTCATGCTACTTTGATAAGGAAACTTAATTACGTTTGCTTTGACGTATACAAGAGGGACTAAATGTTCTATGTACACAATTAGGAAATCATATCGTCAAAAGGGTAGCCTTCATTTGTGGGCATGTTTGTCTGAGATAACGGCACGATGATTTAAATCGGGTATGATTCAATTTTCTGCGCGCTTTGTTCCTTGTAGTTTCAATTGATTTTTTCCCGATATCGGTTCGTTCTTCAATATTGCAAGCAAGACAAAACGCTCCAGTATACGCTATGTCTTCAATAGTCGTCTTCATTTGTGTCTGAAAAGCAAGGGGTCACACTTTGAAATAATGATAACAGGGAATTTCGTTTCAAATATCGCAAGTTTATTTATTTATCATGTTGTATTGTATAGGATCATAGTGTTGATCGGGGGGGGGGGGGGTGGGTTAAAGGGATATGGTTCTCAACCGGCGTACGGGGGGGGGGGGGGGGACTGTACTAAATTTTTGGAGTGGGGGAAGAGAGCGGAGGAAGATGGAATGCTATGCCCTTTTGAGTAGATAACGGTATAACCGTGAAGCATTTAATAGCTACATGGTATAACGGTGGATATTCCCTTGAGTGTATATGACTGAGTACACATATATTTACATAGCTATGGGCAATTTCAATAGGGCAGGCAGATCGTATCGAGATTCCAGGTTCAACTTTAAAAGGGTTATTTCCGTCATCTTAAAAGGTTTTTTTTCAGATATTATTGCCTGCTTATTTCGTGAACTACCCGTTTAATTCTGTAGAAATATGTTTGTGGCTTGACAATAATATCACCTGCAATGGAATGCAACATCCTTTAAAATGAAATTTTGCGTTATATTTGTGAGGATCATATTTTTTCCTTCATATTCATTTATCATTCACTCAGGGTGGAATGGCATAACCTTGTTAGCAAATGCTGCTTTTCACAGGAATCGATGAAATGTCAAGCAGAAGTTTTTTTTTGTAAAGTGGAATTACTGAACTACCCGCTTTAATCTGTAGAAATATGTCTGTAGCTTGACAAAAATGTGACCGGTAATGGAGTGCAACTTCCTGTAGAATGAAATGAGAGTTATATTTGTATGGATCGTATTTTTTCCTTCAAATTCATTTATCTTCAACTTATGCTGCATTTCACAGGGATCGATGAAATGTTAAGCAAATAAAGAAAAGCTATTTTTTTTTATGAAACAGGAATTCCCTGAACTATCCTTTTAATTCTTTAGAAATATGTTTGTGGCTTGCCAAGAATGTTACCGGAAATGGAATGTAACATCCTTGACAGTGAAATTTCGCGTTATGTTTTGTGAGTTTTGTATTTTTTTCTTCAAATTCCTTTGTCTTCGAATTGTGGCATGGAACACACTTGTCACGATCACAGAGATCGATGAAATGTTAAGCAAAGCCGGAAAGAGAAACAAAGAGGGAAACTATAAATTGAGAATTTACTCTTTTACTCTCTCTGAAGTAGAGAACTCTGTCTGAACCAAACACATTTACGAAATAAGATTGCATTGGAATCTTCAATATTTCATCAATACCGTACTATTTCGGGGAGGCATGCCCTGTTTAACGAAAAAAAAGTGAAAAAAAGGCAAAAAGGGGAATATTAAGAAAATGGATGGAAAACATCAGAGTAGGGGATTTTTTTTTCTTTTTAGTACAATGAACATATAGTTGGAAATTGTATTTTTGGTAGAGGCCAACGGAAGAAAGGGAAGCTCAGAGGGATATGGTTTTGTTTAAGGATACTAACACAGGTGAACCGCAGGTGAAGGCAAAAGTCGTGGAAAGTTTGAGGAAATAGTTGGATTGACTTAATGCAGTGTTTATGTTGTATGGTAGTAGTAGCAGCACATGAGACGACAGGGGGGGGGGGGTAGGGGGGTAGGGTAGTGGCTGTGTAGCAGTGAGATAGTGTCTTTTATAAAAATATATTTTTTGCATCTTATCTAGTATATTTTTAAAGCGAAATTATGTTTTCACTAAAATAAAGTGTCATATTTGTATTGATATATTCACTATAGCTGTCTAAATTGTAGAAAATAAGAAAGCGCTAAGATACTTCAGGGGAAAGCGCTTTATAAGCACCGTTTTTAAAACATCATTATTATTATTAAGATTAATAATATTTGGGGTTGAGATGTCTGACCCCCCCCCCCCCCGGCCCCCCGACGAAATCGTACCTGCATACACGTATGAATAGTTTAACCGTCTTGGGATAACATTACACCCGAATGAGGATATGAATTTAGTCAAAGATTTCGAAAGGAGACAATCTTTTTTCCCTTTCTTTTTTATATCTATACCCTGCAACGAGTCACACCACTTTCTATATGCAACCACACCTAATCATTTACGGATGTGGCACATTAATTTTGTTCAACCTTAAATAAAAACTCTATTCCTCGTGCTACCTATTTAAGTATTAGAGTAGTATTTTTAAACGAAAAGCAATAAATCAAACCCCATTTTTAGTACATACGGGGGATATTAAAGCATAATGGAGAGAATAAGCTGTTAAAAGAAGAGGAAATTATATATATATTGGCGCCTGACTATGCGCTCTTATAGTTAACATGCAAATTTGATTGAGAAAATGAAGATTTGTAGAAGCAATGTTTTGAAGGAAAGAAAGTAGGCATCTCATTACTTTCGACATTTCTACTCGAGGATAATTTATCATATCTGCATTACGTATGACGTCATTATAATATTCACATTACGTATGACGTCATTATAATGTTCGCATGACGTTCATTCGTGATCTATGAGCGATATGTTTCATCGCACTAAATGATGTTGTATTTCTTCTTCTTTCTATTTGCAGTTGCATTGACGTAGTTCAAAGCGCCGCAATGACGATTGCTGGATTCACCATCCTGTGCGTCGATGACGTCATTCATCATCCCTTCAGGGGTACCTTCAGTAACATCACCAAGATAGGTTTCGCCATCGCCATCGGCTGCTACATCTACCGCACCTTCCAGGACTCTATTCTCCACACCAAGGTCAAGCATTTCAAGGTCGATTTGGTGCACCATCTCGTCACCATCGCAGTTTATGGAGTGTTCCTGACGTACCGCGAGAACGCCCTCTTCGGAGCGATTGGTCTGATATGCACCGGAAGTGTGCCCAGCGTGGAGATGACGAGGCTGTTGAAGGTGGTGTCTGAGGCAAGCGGGAAACCCACCACACTGATGGGTTCCTACCGATGGAACCTGCTCATCGGAGCCGCGATTACATTCGTTGTTCGGCTCGTGATTCCCTTGATATTAGGTACTTTCGCCATTGTCACGACTTCACCGTTGACAATGTCCATACCGGTTGTTGCTTTCTTTTTCACGTCCTTGATGTTCTTCGGTTCAATCAACCTCTGGCTATGTGGCATGGCCATCCTAGCCATCCACAGGCGCAAGAGACGATACATGAAGGATGTCTACGTGAGCGCGTTGGATGGCCAAAGCAGAAAGACATTCCCGACCACGCATGCGCAACAAGCCACAATTCTTGCCAAACAGAACCCCATCAAATCGAGGCTTACGACTCCTTGTGCCAATGTGAACCTTACCCCTTCCATTCAAACCCTAACGAAAATGTCAAATAACCATTCGCTGCCCAATAACTATGTCAAGGTGCCTGTGAATGAGGCCCTGGTCCTACCTTTCAGGGACAGTTTCAGATACCAAAGGGGTAGGTCTTCAGAGGAGTCGAGTCAATCCGGTAGCAACCGAAACTCGGGGGAGCTGATGGTTGTTGAGGGTGCTGTGGATCGGCAAAGAGCTGTTCGGTTCATTGTGCCAAGGTCAACATCAAGTCGAGACTCGGTTACATCACTTACTAGCGCTACCACCGCTTCTCCAAACAATGGGGGATCACCGCAACCCGTAGCTCGGCGAATGGACCAAACACTTAGTGGAAGAACTCGTGCGTCATCCTCTATGACAGACGCGGATCCGACGCCCACCACCCCCGCGACAGTTTCACCGGCAACGATTGTTACATCAACTAACACGAGGCCGCTTCCAGCACCAACATCAACTCCATCACAACTGTCCCTTGGTGATCCAATACCAAGTCCAATGTTAACTTTAAGTACAAGTACGGAACTGAATCGGAAGGAAAGGACACCAATTACGCAGTCGTCTTCATCCACTCGGCGAATGCATGCGCATCGTCCTACACAGGCAAACATGAGTTTGGATAACCAAACGACCGTTGCACTCTCGAGTTCGCGGTTGTCATCGAGACCGAACCTCGAGAGCGTCAACGATGAAGTGCAAGATCGGCGGAACTCTACGCCGTCGAGTAGATCACAAATTCTGAACACGATGAACAATCTAAACGGACCAAATACTGTATTATCAGGACATAACACTGGAAATGGTTGACATCCACAGCTATATTTAATGATGATGAAACTGTGACGTTTAAATAATAAGACGTATTTATATAAATATTTATTACTTCTTGCCCATTCCTGTATGCCAATTAATACTGGTGTTAGTCTGCGTCAATTGAAAGCGTTTTTTCTTTCCTTCATTTTGTATTGGGTTCTCCAACATATTACCTTGCATTGTTATCATATTTTGTTAATCGATTGAGGAATTACATGGAACTTGTTTCCTCAACACTGTGCAAGACAGACATCAAGTATGCTCGTCGCACAATAGGCGTCACTTTCCTGACGTAGAATTGCGTCAATGACTAGCGCAACCTTTGACGCGCAAGGTACGAGTAATATGGTACAATACGTGATTGAAAAAATGAACGGTCCCAAAACTGCGTCGACTTAATGGCGCATGCGCTATTTCTTTCCACATGCGTCATTAGTTTAGGATATAATAACGCAAATCAAAATGACGCTCTATGACCATCGCGCATTAGTAATGTTTATAAGATGATGACGTAGATCCTAATAAAATGATTGGTTGAAAGCGTACACGTGACCAGGCATTTATTTTGCCTAACACGTAATTTGGGTAATGACCGGTCATTAGCGATCATGTTTTGCGATCGCAATCATTGAGATTTATCGTATTACTTTTACTCACGAAAATGGCTGCCGCGGAATTTAAAATGAATAATATCTAAGTTAGATCTAGGCCTAGATCAGTCATAGATGTGGACCTAGAATTAGTCATGTACGGACTTTGACTGAGATGACGGCGATTTATCATATAACAAGGATCCAAGTAATAATTTTATAAAACAAATAATACATAGCATTTTGTTCGAGCATTAGTAAAATTACCAACACTCGGTACCTTGTATGGGTAATTCTTACTAATGCCCTCACTGCATGCAGTGCATTGTTTGTCTAATATTATCTAGTCCATTGTATTTGTATACATTTATTTTCCTGTCCCATACGTTTACAAATATTTTGGCGCCTAGTTAAAATCGAAAGTAGTGTTCCCCTCACTCTTTCGTCTGACCCGAGCTCTAATGGCGCCATCAATCATCAGACTATTATCTTTGACGTAAACCGTAGCATATGGGACAAATATCCCAGACTTAGCCGCATACGTCACCAACCGTGGTGACTTAAAGATAAACTCCCAGTTCTGGTAAAAAATGAAAATTAATTCTCACAGAATCAAACAAAACTTACACTGAATGTTCAAGATTACAAATAAATGACATGTTCCAAACAATTTTGGAAGAAAATGTATGCTGGCTGAGTAATGAGCATAGAAAGACAAGGAAATCAAGGTAGTACTAGCACCGACACCATGTGTGTTGTCCCATATATAGCTTTCTGTGTACAGTGCTTGTTACTTTACCATATCCTTAAACTGCTGGCGAACAGAGCAACAAGACCAAGCTCTGTAATTATTAGGATCTCTGTCCAGTAGTGCCGTGTTTGTGCCATCTAACTGGATCGACCAAATCAATTGATTCATAATATATGTATATGCAATATTTTTTCCCGTAACATGAGAGTAATTTTAATAGTTTCATACTATTAATTAAATGTATTGTTAACTGTAACTGTATAATTGTTTTAAATGGGGGCACGCTACAAGAGTCCTATCTCGCACCCCGGGGCAACGTGTCTGACACGGCCGGTTGTAGCAACTACTCCGAAGATCAAGATTACAGTAATCTTGATCTAAGGAGACACGAACGAACGAACTTTACCAAGACTCGGCCAAATTTATTATGATTTTGATGACTCCAGAACCTTGCAGTGCACACCAATACTTACATGCTACATGATCAACTGTTTCTGATCCATTCCACACCGTTTCTTTCACAATGTATTGGCATTACCAGTACTCACCTTTATCTTTAACCGCTGAATATGGTGACAAATCCAACATTTTGTCATGACTTCTCTCTAAAATAAAACAACAGCCCTTTTTTTCTTTCGAGAAGAACATTACTTGTAATCACAAAGCATCATGCGATCTATAGGATAAATAAATAATGTATACTTACATTGATTTGGAATACGATTGTCGTCGAACGGTCTCCTTGGCAACTCAATGTGATAATGTGGTTGAAATATACGTAATCAGGGATTGTGATGAATTCATTAATATTTGATGTTGTTTTCTCCTCGTAAATCTCTAGAGGCAAAACGCCTTTGTCTTTGATAACAAAGCTGTCATTAGGGACTTTTAGATTTGCACAAAGACAACGTGGATTGCTACGATCGACGTCCTTTTAATGCACTGCCTTGAATGGACGTCACACGTATCAGTCCACGCAAATTTAAAAGTCCTATTTAATTCGTTTGCCGACAAGAGGTAATAATGTAGCAATGTGAATACATTGTGGTTATTGTTTTTTTTAAATCCCAACTTATAATAACAATAAATGTAAGTTTTATAGCGCCAAATACACTCTGTTAAGTGCACAAGGCGCACGTAGAAATAATTAAGAATAAACAGAAGCGTTTTTACATGATTTATAAACCAAGGTATTATGTTTTTTATTCTTAGATGTTGTATTTTAATACGAGCTATTTGAAAATATTAATCGACAAAGTATCTATACTCTATATGCACAACATGCAGAATAACGCAAATTATGTAAGTACTTGAATAATCTGATATAGTATATGATATAACTCTATCGACCTATATTCACACGGATGCAAACATTGTCATGCAGTTTTTTTTGTAATTCTGTTATACGTTGATGCTATGTCAGGAACATTAACATAGGATTATTCTTCATACTTCGTTCTGTAGCTATATCATTCGAAGCAATTTGTGTATCACCAGCATTTAATACATACCAGGAATATATTGCGTTAAAAAGCATAAAAACCTCATAAATCCATACAAAATGTTTACAATTAAGAACATAGTAAACATGAAATAAAATAGAATGAAATAACAGCATAAATTAGATAGAAGGCTTATTATGGTTGATATATTTATGACTTAGGATATTGGTTTGTTTTTGTACCTAGTTTGATCTCTTATCTTAAATGGCGTTTGTTATAGTTTTAATAATTATTTTCGCACTGGCGTATCCAGAGGCATCCAGGGGTACGCCCCTCAGCGTCTTAAAGGCCATGGATAAATACAATTTAGACATGCGATGTTTCGGTTTACAGCTCGCGGGGCTGCCCAAAGGCGTACACCCTGATCCCCGTATTGGGGGCTTTGAGTGGGGGTCCGGTCCGCCCCCTCTTTATTTAGCTATCATGTATACGCCCATGTCTTCTTGGATTTGTGACCGATTGCCACAATCCTTTTATAATGTGCAATTTATTGCGTAATATTCATTGTAAATTCTCCTTTTTGTATAAATATTTAAAAGGGAATGCAAGCGGAGCACTTAACGTATGTGTTTGGTGACAATCCACAGGCAATTTACAAACATTTTCACGGGTAGGGATAAACTGCTACTTCAAAGAGTTATGTAATAATTGAGTGAGAATCGGTCAAATAAAGGGAAAAAATGAATATCAATAATGTGTTTATTGCCTCATTATTGTACTACGAATACCTTCAAGTTTGAGTAGAAATTCTTGTGTGGTTTGGAACAATACGAGTAAGCAAATATACATTAGCACTTTTTCATGATAATAATAATACACAACATTTATTAGGCGCTTAATACAGGTGTCTCTAAGCGCGTCATTGTCTAATTGAAAAATTATTTACCAAAACTTATAATAAACACACAAATTATAAATCTGTTCTTTATTCAATAAATCATGCAGTTATTATAATTATAAAAATTAAGAATGAGATCAAACATACATAAGGCCAAACATAGGAACAAACATAAGATCGAACAAACAAGATGACATCATCGATGACATATTAAAAATAAAAGTTGATACCTTTTTTAATTATCGATGTCCCACTAAGAATCAGAGGCTACATGAAAGAACTCAAGATTGCAGAGGAATTGAATTTCAAAATGTCACAAGTTAATGATTAAAGTCATATAACGACAGTTATTGTTTAACAATGTTAGATCTGAAATGCATGGCCCTACACGTGTTATCAGTGTCTGTGAAATGGTGTAATATTGAAGCCCTAAAAAAATTGCGCTTCAAAATAATCATGAAGTGCCTCAAAAAAAGTAAATATCTTTGAGCGACCGGTTTTACCATACTCATTTCCCCAATAAACCGTAGCGTTATAAAAATTAAAAACCGATAGAAAAACAAAAAATGAAATTTTGATTTCCAATCATAAATAGGCGATCGGCTTGTAAAGGTTATGGGATTACTGACTGACCTAAAGGTTTATACTTCTGATTGCAGCTTGAGCTAAATCCAGGATTTTGTTTCAGAATCTGAGGAAGTTTTACCGAGTCACTTTAAGACATGGATGGAACAACCAATATATATTTCTTATCCTCTTTTTTTTGTCAAGTAACTAGAGAATATGTTATCCTTTTCCGTCTTCATCCGAAGGGATTTTCCCTCGAAGTCTCAAGAGAATGCTCTCCTAACAAACACTTCAACCGTCAGTAATGGTTCAACCTTGTCCTTGCGGAGCCTGTCCGATTCGTTCTGGCGCTGGTTGACTAATTTGAGTGAAACCGTCGCATTTGGGGGTGCAAACACTGCAGTTAAAAAACAAACGCGAGTATGTACACAAAGCGAACCGCTGGAAGTTTGTGTTTTTCTGTTATCTACAATTTTACCAAAAAAAGCGGGAAATCCCCTGTTTATCAGGTTCTGCGTAATATATTATATTGAGATGTGTTCGATACAAACCCTGTTTTCGATCACTTGTCTACAAAAAACCCCATGCATGGATCAAAATGTCAAGAATACTGTCCTAGGAAATGACAAGGGAGGGGGAGGACACTTCCAAACCTTTGGGACGATTGCTTCGAGGTAAATCTAATCTCAACATTTCATATTTAAGCCGGTATCAGGATATTATGTAGGTTGATCTTCAAATCAAATGTCACGCAATATTAATCACAATTAACCTACTCTAGTTTCCTCGAATTAAGGATTAGGTAAAAATATTGCTTCTCATTTTGAACAGAAGGCTCTACTTAACTGTATCATCATGGAGGGTCGTTTTTCAAGCTAAAATGTCAAACAGTGTTAATGATTTACAGGCACTAAGAGTACCCGAATTGCCAAAGGTTAAGAACATCCACTTTATTTGCGATGAAGCAGCTTCAGTCGAACCTTAATATAAAGACCAGACAAGGGAGACACAAAACATGGCCTTTATAGGCAGGTATATACAGATGTCTTTTATTATTATTATACAATTAACAACTAAATTATTCACCCTTTGCGTAGTTTTATGAATAATTTGAGAAGAAGAGAGGACTCGCGGGTATTGGTTGCACAGGGAGACAGCAGACGCCGAATAGGCAAGGCCGTATACATTTTTTCTATATTTCATTTCCAGGAACACAACGGAGTATAACAATATCAAAGAATACAACAATTTAATGAAAAATGTAGAAAGACGGTGAAAAAGAAAAAACAAAACGAAAATGAAATATGCCATTTGGAGATGATAGGTAGGAAATAGGTTATTGAATAAAGGAGCAAAGTCCAGAGAATTGGTTGCGTGGGGAGAAAGTGGGAGAAAGAGCAAAACAGAAATAGGGGTTAAAAGAGGAAAAGAGAGAGAGAGAGAGAGAGAGAGAGAGAGAGAGAGAGAGAGAGAAATAGATGAAACGAGTGAGATAAAGAGAGAGATAAAGAGAGAGAGAGAGAGAGAGAGAGAGAGAGAGAGAGAGAGAGAGAGAGAGAGAGAAATAGATGAAACGAGTGAGATAAAGAGAGAGAGAGATAAAGAGAGAGAGAGAGAGAGAGAGAGAGAGAGAAATAGATGAAACGAGTGAGATAAAGAGAGAGAGAGATAAAGAGAGAGAGAGAGAGAGAGAGAGAGAGAAGGGGGGAGGGAAAGGAATTACAGAGGGTTATAGAAGGGGAATGGGGAAGTCTCCATATAATAATTATTCGGGGTTTGAAGAGTATGAAGACGCGAAAGCTAGAGTTACGGAAAAAATATGAATCATTTAGAAGAAATAGAGTACATGTATTCGAAAGGGTAATGATTGTTGGATGGGCGGCCTATACGCAGGTCCCTCGGAGAGGATCTGAAGCCATCGGCCGTCTGGTTGCTTACTTACAAGCATTTATGCTTTCTTAGCAGTCAGGTAAATAACCACCACCACCACCATTCATTTCGGGGTGGGTGCGGTATTCATGTATTGGCATGCTGTACGTGCAACATTTTTGTAAGATGTCAGACCTACACAATATATTCATATAAATATGCCTTGTTTCTCGTCTACAGGCCACGTCACTTTTTGTTTTATTTCCCACTCCCATCATCGTTCTTAAACATGTTAATTTTTTCTGTCAAAGTTTTTTCGTTTTCTAATCTTAAATTTGGAGTCTCGATTCCCGATGAAGATTGATCACTTTTGTCCGAGATTTGGATGCAATGTTTTTCAGTTCGGATTGCTTCTTTACTTTCCTCATTTTGTAGGTCAAATATTCAAACGTCCGTCTGGGATGTGTTCTTTTACTTTCACCTGCTCTTTCTTGGTTTATTCCTGCCTGCCTCTTCTCTCTCTTTATTTCTCTCCATCTCATCTGTCATCCTCTCCCTTTTCTCCCTCATTCTTTCTTTCTTTTTACCTTTTTTTCTTGTTCTCCCAATCTTTCATATTCTCTCTTTTTCTCTCCATTCTCATCTGTCCTTATCGCTCCTTCTCCCCACATTACATTCATTCTCCATTTCTCCCCCATCTTTCTCCTCTTTCTTTATTTCTCCCCATATTTCATTCTCCCTCTTTCATTCTTTCTTTCTGTCCATCTCATTTCAATTCCCACCTTCCCCTTTTCATTCCCATGCTTCATTCTCCCTTCTTACTCCTCTCACTCTCAATGTCTCTCTTTCTTTCTTTCCTTTTTCGTACAAACATGAAAGAGGAACTTCTTTTTTAAAAGACACAACACAAAAGAATTACGTGATCTACTACAAAATTAATGTGGCGTAACAGGAGAGAAACCCTGTGTAATATCTTTATTCGTAATGCTACATACAGCTTGCAAGGCAAGTGGAAGAGAGCGCACAAACAGCCTCATGCTAGAAATTTCATTTTCATTTCAAGACAAAAATAAAGATAGAATACGAGATATAACCACAGACAATACTGCCTGCATTCTTTGCTTCATCGTGCTACAATTCTTGAGCAGAAGCACATCTATAGATCATTTCAAGCGAAGTTATAACAATAAATTTACATTTTACAATGACATAAGATTTTACTTCAATCTCTAACGTTTTTCCTACGGGAAAATTTGAAGCATCTCGTGGAAGGGAGTAATAACAAAGCGACGAAAAAAAATGTATTGAATAGCTCGTCACAAGGTCCCCAGGAAAGAAACATCCATAAATTTGAATATGTTAGTTCACCAGTCTACTACAAAGCTAGAAACAGAAATAACTTGAATTGTGTGCATCACAAAATACCATTAAAAATGTAAATAATTTCCACAGGCAATGAAGAGAAATCTACTGCCAAAATACAATGTACAAACAACAATTTACAAATACAGTTTGTCTACTGACAGACAGACAGACAGACAGAAGAAGGTTAATTCTATGTTAAAGCCCTTTTTCTAGCTCTATTATATTCTTTTCTTAAACAGCTTCTTAATTTGGCTCACTACCTAGTTCCTAGTACGTACACGACAATGAACAGAATTCTTGGACGACTGCAAGACGACTAATCTTACAAAAGTTGGGAGAAAAAAGGCGTCATGACATTTCTGATACTAGCATAATGATATATTCCATATGATATTGCGTATGAATAAGGTGCTCTATGTGCATTAAAATGAAGGAGTAAGAATCTCAAACAAACCAACAAAAATCTTTCCAAAAAAAACCGAAAGAATGTCTGAGTTGTGAACGAAATAAATTATGACCACAAGAAAATTGTATCATCCACAAAAGAGAGTTGTAATATCACAAGTTGTATTTGTAATACACATACCTGTAAACATCTACAGACACAATAAAACAAAAAACAGGACACAATAAAACAAAAACAAGGCAAAATAAATTAAAAAACGGGGGGAAAAGGGCCATTGCACATTTTGAGATACACCCAATAAGTCAGATTCCCCCAATGCTTTATGAATAGACCTAAACTATTTTGTTCTGTTAAGAGCCAGGAGGGTGTTGTGTATGAGAATTATACGAGTTACTGCCTTTAAAGATACTATGTCCCTTTTGCAGCCAACATCAAATTCTGTAGAACATTCTAGGAATTATGAACATGTCATTTCCTATCTGTGAAATTTAAACGTTATCAGTGTCCTGGCATTCAAATTATTCAAGGAAACCTGTTAACTTTCTAGACTTCCCTGTCAGACACTATTGAGTGACTGACTGATATTTTTTTCTTTGGTAATAATAAACATAAAATGAGTTACAACAGGTATATGAGCATTTGTCTACATCAATGACCCACTACTTGTAATGGCCAAAACTTTTCATTTTTTGACCTGCAAATGGGACATAGTACCTTTAATGCTCTCAGAAGATAATATGTACACCCTACAGAAAGATGATCATGACTCCTGACTAAGGCTGAATCATATAAACCTTTTTCTCCTCTTCAAATTCTATTTTCAGTATGTGATACAAAATGTAAAGTGCAGTTTGCTTTAGTACATTTACAAAGCCCTGCGGTAAAATCGCAGCAGTTTAGTTTGATTAACATGCCAAATGTGAATGAGTCATATAAGTCCCCCCCCCCCCAATATGGGTGGGATGATGAAGAGATTAAGAAAAATCCACCGGTACATGTCCACCCCTAGGTCTCATTGGGAAGGATCGATTCATAAGGGGGCAGCAAGGAATAGCAGGGGAAAGTCTTTAATAGTGAACTAGTTTGTCTGGCGACTTCCAAAGTCACAATAACTAGCCTAGTTTGTGTTTCTGTGATGGAGTGCCCTATTGGCAGACTTAAACGATGATATTTTGTATCAATCGTCCAACGGCACGGAATATGATGTTACAAGGATCTTTTGATGGGTTTGGTTCAATCAGGGATTTCCCCCGTTTTGTTCAGGGAAATCTACTACGAGGCTAACCATCTGCTTGTAATTCATCTAACAATGCATCTAGCCCTTTGACTATACTGAATTCTCCCAACCTAGGCTTATATACACCTGGTTCAAGTAAGCATTGTGTTAATAAAGGAGGAATCCATAAATGTTCACGCACATATATGTACACGAAGCAAACTCTGCACACACATGCAAATATCATTGTCATTTTCCACCATTCCAGTCTTAAGCGTCGAAGTAATTACAGTATGTACAAAATCAAGGCTTTGCCTTTGGTAGCAGTCTTAAAACGCGAAAGGAAGACATAGCCAGTCGTACAAGAATGCACAACTTACTTGTGTGGACGTATATTTATAGTAACTAACGTCAGAGTTCACAAATGTTGCTAAAGGTAATGTCAACAGTACAGATTGACAGATCGGAAGAGAAAACGTAGAAGGAAAATGAAATAAAACTACAACCAAACAAAAAACTGTCCATTTCCCCTTTTAGACATTTTAGACATTAACAACACATTGTATCGCCTTAAGGGTGAAAACAAGATTATTGAGAGCTAGGGAACTATCCTCCTATTACTCCAAAGTACCCTCATATCCTATTTTCCTATTTTATTTCTAGGAAACAAAGTGTGAATCGTTTATTTATTATTCTTTAGGATTCTATGACTAACAGTTCATACATCACAGAAGAAATATTTTGAGTAATGAAATCTTATAGTAAAGACTAACAGGGAAGTAAATAAAATAAAATAAAACTAAACCCATAATGATGATTTTCTTTAAATTCCTTAGAAACCATAGAAGACATTTACAATACTTCTACTTCTACCGTTTGCCTTGAGTGTGAAAAAAGGGCAACACGAAGGCCAAGAAACTAGACCTTTCTTGCTTAAAACCAACCTTATATCAAGCACATTTTCAATGATCATTAACTCTTCTTGGCTTAGTCTCTTCTTATTCTTATATCATGAAAGAAAGAAAAAATATTAGAGAATATTGAGAGAAGTGTAATATCTTACAACAAAAACTTTGAACAAAATAAAAGAATCTCTTTGCTGCGGGTATACCCCTTTCAAATTTCACCTTGAGATGTAATAAAGGCATGAGATTTCAATGGTGGGAACTTATTGCACATGACCTTCCAATATCAAAGCCTCTAGCTCGCTCTGTGATTCTATCAGCGCTTGATTAATCAAGAATCTTCCTCCCTCCTTTCAAATAGCAATCAGCAGCCATCTTGGAATGAATGAAATGAAATCCTTGAGTTGACATTTAAAAAAAAAAAAGGTTCAGCTAGCATTTTTAGAAGACTGCCAAAGTTGAAACATTCCCTTATAAATGTAATAATACAAATAATAAAGATGAAGTCATGAAGCGCACAAAAACAGTCAAGAGTCTCCTGAATACCGGTAGTCACTAAATTTAGTCACTGGAAACATGCACAAATGAGTAATCCACACATTTTTATAATGAAATGAATAAGAGTATAAACCAATAAATAGAGACAATACTTTAAAAATAAAATATCTATTTACTGACAAACTTAAAATTGCTTTGTAAGGTAACATCAATGAGCATTACTTCAAAGACTCACCTCTCACATTGCTAAACTAAGTTTCATGCTACTTTGTGGCAAAGTGACAAAATACTGAGTAAAATCCTCATGAAAAAAAAAAGAAATGTAGTAAAAAATTGTTTTAATAACCTTTGAGTATAATACAAGCCCTGTGTATTCACCCCTATCATTCAATGTACATTGTTCCAAATTGATATGACATAATTTGACATCACTACTTATACTGATCAGCATATAAATATTTCATCTTTTTATCAAGGAAAATAAAAAGTGCAAGAAAAACGTCAACAAACATTAGACAATTCTAGATTTAGCTGCACATACATGCAAACTTAAATGAGATATGATAATCATTATTCTTATCTTTTGGATTCTCTGTTTTTCAGTTGCTTTTGAAGATCCTATAAAATCCTAGTCATCTTTTCCTTTTTTCGCGGGAGGGATTATGAGGCTTTATGTCTCAAAATAAGGTAAAATAAATTGGTGAGGCACAGTGTATGAAACCAAAACATAACAAAAGATAATTTACAATATAGTGCTTCAGATAGACTGAAACATTCCATTAATTCTTCAAAACTTTATCTCCATGTAAAGTACTATACATGTATGAAACCAAAACTCAACATGGCATTTATACCCAAAATCTATACAACAGTAACTACATAACGTGATTCAATTTAATACAAGACAACAGAAAACAAGACAAATTGTGTAATGTCTTTTAATACCACATTAGAAAAAAACTATAATATTTCAAACAGGAACTGCCTTAAAAGAATTTATTCCAAAGAATATTGATTACAGCACGAGAATACACTATGAACAATTAGTCAATGTCATTATCAAGATGAACCTACATTAACAGATTTAGACTGAATGATAAATAAGTTTGCAAAAAAATACATTATTTCAAATTCATCTCAAGGTTTATTCGACTCTTTGAAATGATCTTTATGAATGATGAGTTCTGTACAGGGCAAAAAAATGATGACAGACTTGAGAAAAAAAGTCACCTCTTGCCTTAGATATTTTAAATACTTTAAGACACAATATACTCAGAAATCTTTTTCTGAAAGAAAAGCAAATACATATACAAAGAAAATATTAAACACAACAGTACTAGTAGCATTTCAGAAGATAATAATAATAAAACGGCGCTTTCCACCAAAGTCTCTTAGTGCTAGATGATTATCTACCTCACCCATAGTCTATCAATATAGTTTTGTCACCTTTTTAATTTCCAAATATTCCATAGGAATTATAGAATACATTTCTTATGTGTTAGAGGAAAAAAGGGTGAAGGAAATTACAAACATAAAATATTTTATAGAATATGAATTTCTCCTCATGACATATCTTTCAATGATAGGTTTGTTGAATAAATATATATTTTTGATGGATTATCAGAAGTTAGGGGATAGAAATTCAGGAAAAAAATGTCTTTGGATATCACACACACACAAAAAATAGTTACAAGTGAATTTCAATTCACTGCAAAGGAAAAAATAAAGCAAAATAAATCATGACGTAACAACTGTAATAATAAATGACCCAATAAAAACTTGTGACACAAACAATCTCCTTGAAAGGTAAATCACATGAGAGATCACATACTCCAACAAGGAGAAGTGTAGACTTTGATCTAGCATGTGACGTAGGAGAGCAATTGAAGCATATGTTCATCGCAAATATTTGCTCTAGTACTTCCTCGTTCTATCTCTCTTGACGATAAGGAAAGCGGCTTGACTCTATCCCGATGCAGAGAGAGGAAAGGGAGGAAGGGCGGTGTTTCTTGGAGATTGCATCTTGTGACATTCATATCCATTGGGAGTGTTTCGCAAAGACTAAGATCGACTTTAAGTTGAACTTAACTATGACAGGCTGTTCATGCCACTGGTTGCTCTCACTATTGGTCTCTCTATTGTGAACTTTAGATAATAGTGTTCCTTCAATAATGACTATCAAAAGAGGTAAATTCTGTAGATTTGTGACCACGATTGGGACGTCCCTTGAGAAACCAATGCAGGAAATGATGAGAGAAAATAGTGGCATGAACGGCCTGCCATAGTTAAGTCCAACTTAAAGTCGATCTTAGTCTCTTGAGAAAAGTCCTGGCTTCTCAGCAATTTTTGTTGTTAGTGCTTGGTAAACACCACAGGAAAACTCCCCTGCAACATCTTGGAAAGGGAGGAGGGGGGCGGGGGAGGTGGTGGATAGGATGACTGGAGCATATTTGAAGATTGGAAGAAGATTTGAAAAAGTTATGCTTTATCCTTTTCTTTTGTATAGCTCCCTTGGAGTTCTCTTTCTCTGAAGTACCCCATGTTTGATATAAATCACCAAGAATGACATGGCAGCCATGTACAGATGAGAACCCTGTAATATTCATACTCCATCATGAACAAGAGACCAATGTTCACTCTCCTTAACTCTGTTCAATTGTTGGGCCAACTCCAAGACGTTTAAATACTTTTTGTTGCTGCTTTAATACATCTGAGATAAATCATCAAGATGTTCTTGAAGAGCAGAAATGAATGATCCTCTAGAAACTCCATTGTAAACAAGACACTGATGTTTCCTCTCTTTAACTCTGTTCAATTGTTGGGCAAACTCCCAAGCCGTTTAAATACTTTTTGTTGCTGCTTACATTTGAGATAAATCATCAAGATGTCCTTGAGGTAACAATTAATGATCCTCTAGAAACAGTCAATGACGTCCCCTGTCCATATGGGTCGCTGTGGCAACGATCACATGATTAGTTCATTGAAGACCTCTCCAGTCTTCTATAACATGCATTACCAATAGAGTTGAACTTGACAACTAACTCTCAGGCTTGCTTTCCAACTGATTAAATATTCTTATATTATCATCCTCTTGTACTCGCCTCCTTTATTTGGCAAAAATAAATAAAATCTCCAACTTGAAGTTTAAAAAAAAGCAGCTGTATGCAGTAGGATTGAGTATACCGTACTTCATGACATTATTTAATACTTAAGCTGCTCCAAGCTTTTCTTCCTACAAGCATGATTTTCTGATGAGATCTAATATGGTTGGTGTCTTTATAGACAGTTATCTCTGACTGTCATCTTGAATATAAGTTTATATTTAAATATATCAAATAAAAATATGTGGTATTCATGACGATGACCTCACCCTGTATTCATTTAGCCAATGACGATGATCGCTTGGCGGTCGGCACGACTTTGAAAAGCTTCTGCACCCTAAGCGTAAAGGAATCTGTGATGGTTCAAATAAAATTGTAAAAAGGTAAAGAAAACATGGTCATAATCAAAGAAAATAATAAAGTACAAACAGCTCATTCATTGAAGGCATTCGTGAACTGTACCGTTTTGAAAATAATGATCAACGTAGGATATAAACAAAATTGGAAATTAAATAGTTTTTCTGACAGCGTCTCTTAAATCTTAATAACCAAAAGGGCACTCAATAGACCCGTTTACAAACATATTCAAATTTCATGCATACTTTTTAAACAAAGGATGTTTGTGACAACCTCAAAAATTGCCTGAGGATTGTCTAACATAGTATACAAATAATGAATGGTTATGAGTTCAAAAGTGCGAATATTTTCATGAGTTGAAAGATTAACATTCTATTCAACGAGGTGTCAGCCGAGTTGAATAGAATTAACGTTAATCTTTCGACGAATGAAAATATTTGCACTATTGAACGAATGAAAAACATTAATTATTTGTTTTATACAACATCAAAGAAGATCTAATAGAAGGTTAATCAACAAATTATGCTTTACTCCTTATATTTATTAAAATTGGAGTCAAGCCTTCTCGATTACATACATTCAGATTGCCTTCGCGTCAGATACACACAGGGATAAGCGCACTGCAGAGAGGTACGCAGTCTGCATATAACCAAAAATGCATGCCCGTGCAATATAACATCTATTGAATATCATGTGACCAACAATCCTCCAATCAAATGACAAGGATCCACGTAGGTGTTGTATCATAACAAATAATGTATGCAGACTGGAGTTTTGTTGTTCGTTCATTGATAACCGGTTAATGGAATACCTCGTTTCTAGGTCCCCAGGAAAGAAACATCCATGAATTTGAATATGTTATTAAACCGGTCTATTGGACATACAAGCCAAGACAAAATTATTTGTTATTGCTGCATTTAAAGACTTTCAAATTTATTCATGTTTCAAATTTTAAGATAAAGTTGAGTTCTGGTCATGCGATTGCATTGTGAAAGAAACGGTGTGGAATCGATCAGAAAAGGTTGATCATCTAGCGTATACATGTAAGTATTGGTGTGTACTGCAAGGTTCTGGAATCATCAAAATGATAAGAAATTTGGCCCAGTCTTGGTAAAGTTACAAGCACTGCACACAGAAAGATGTATATGGGACTACGCGATATCTATCCAGGCTGGATAGATGTAATAATTTACCAAATATATCAATAAGTAGACAGTTTCCCGGCATAATTTGAATCATCACGTATTAGTCAAAATATATTCTTTCACATGAGGGGGGCATTTCCAAAACTGGTCTATACCTTTAATGTGTCATATAAATACATTTATATCAAAAGCCCAATAGGGCTGTAAAATCAACACTTTTTCAGTTCCTTGTTTCTATTTACTATGTACTCTCGCAAATACATGTCCTGTGTTTAAATGTAAACAAGAAAACATCATTATGTTCTTCCTTGTAATATAAATATAGATATGAGAGTATGAGACAGTATCAGTAATATATTCATAAACACACAGCCAATAATAAATGTCAACTAATACAAAACAGCATCCTGAATGCCATCGATCCTTAACTGATATCTTATCGCAACCGAAAACTTGCTGCAAATGCGAAACCTGAACGAAACCACGCACTGCCTAGGGAATCCCCCTGCTACGACTACAAGGTATTTTGTCTAGAATTTCTAAACATTCTTTTATTTCCTTCTTCGTTTCTTCTCCTCATCACCACAATGAGGAAGGGGTGAACAACAAAAAGCCAAAGGATATTGTTTCATAGAATCCAAATGTGGATTTGATTTTAAACAATCTTTTGAAAGATGCTGCTATCCAGTTCTGTATGAATGCCACATGAGCATTTAAGTGACTCTGTAACATTGTTGATTTAAAAATTGCATAATTTTTGTATGAAATTTTATTCCTTCTACTGTACTAACCCTCTAACATGCAAAAAATCCTTAAATTATTCTCAAACCACAAAGATACTAATGGTTTTCTATGAAGGTGTCACTGTCACACCCTCTAACAGTAATTAACAGTAAATTCTCCCAACCAATTTTGAATTTTCCCTACCGTTTTTCCATGAATATAAGATAAAAGACAGGCTTTTAAAAATACATCAACACTTATATGTCTGGAATGGTATAAAGAGCCAATTCATTGCTTTGTGACGATTTACATTCACCCAAAATGTATTTAAATCGTTATAACATAGTTGGGAGAATTAAGGAATCAATCAGATCAGTTTTTCCCAATTTTTATCGTTAATAATGGTCTGTTTTCACTCTCAAACTCTCAGATTATCTGTAATTTTACATCTAGCATTGAAGTCACTACCTTAGCACCATTTTCTCTCTTTACAATGTTATCAAATCAATCCCTTTCAGTACTGCTATGTAATTACAATCTCAGCTTTTAAAAAAAGTCCATCAAAGTATATCTATTAATGATTTTATGGTCTGGCATGAAATGCTTTCTACACCTGTCTAATATATAAGAGTTTAAATAAACAAATAATTCTTGGAAAAAAAATGTGACAATGAATGTGGTCACACAAGTTCTGTATTGGCTCCTAGCCATACACTTTTCCATGAATGTTTTACACAACAGTCATTTGTATATTATAAATGTTGGATAACAAGTGGTCATCAATACCTCCATCCTTCCGTGATTGTTTCCTTGAAATGTCAAATATTCTGGTCATTTATATCTTTACTAGTTCTGTTTTAACTGTATGCTTACAATGATTATTCTGAAATGGACAAAAAAGGGAAATCCCTCCTAAGAGGGAGAACAAAAAATGAAAGCTTCCTTGTCCAGAAACCCATTGGCAGAGGGGTCTCTCTTTTAAAGGTAAAGACCAGTATTGGAAACGCCCCAATTTCAAAAAATGAAATGGAAGCTCTTATTTCCAATCATGTGAAGAATATGTTTATAATATTACATGATACAAATTTTGACGGGAAACCGCCTACTAATTGATATATTTGGTAAATTAGTGTATCTCTCGCCTGTTGAGAGATATGAAATGCATGTGTCGCGCACGTGTGTGTAGTCCCATATACATCTTTCTGTGTAAAGTGCTTCTAACTTTATGAAGACTTAGCCAAATTTCTTATCATTTTGATGATTCCAGAACCTTGCAGTACATCTATGCTAGATGATCAACCTTTTCTGATCGATTTCACAACGTTTCTTTCACAATGCAATCGCATGACCATAACTGGTCTTTAGCTTTAAAGCCCCACTGCACTACTTATAGCTACTTGCGCCCTCTATATAGCAAACAATGCCTAAGTGGTGATCATTGATCCCCCATGATCCTCTTTTTCTTATGTTAATTGAGAGCCAATTTGATGAGATAACCGCCTGTCAGTGACCATGCAGGGAGGTCTAATCCCTCCTGACCAAACTAGTGCAGTGGGGCTTTAAAGGAATCACACTAAGAAGCAAAAGTGTTTTGAATTGATGCAAAATTCATATCATTGTGAAGGGGAAGCCTTACTGATCAAAAACAACAACTTCCCTCTTCAAAATATGTTTGGGGCCCACAGTAATCAACTCTCAAAAATGTTAGTTTTGAGATCCAGATTTTCTCCCTTCAGCGGTCCTTTGTAGAGCGTCAATATTTGTGACGTCACACACGGGACATGGCTGGCTAGCTGCATACTGCTACACGGCACTGAGCTGTTCGTCCAGTGTGTGACGTCACAATTCAGAGCTCGCTACGCTTGTGTGTTTCACTTACATTCAGGGGCGTTCGGGGGTCTAAGGAGGGTCTTGAAAAATTGCATTTTACGCCTTTCCATGATATCTATATGATTTCTCAGCAAATTGTTTGTGTTTTTCAAGAGAAAATCTTTCCATCAATATGTAATTTGTTCTAATTATGAGTTGTTAGTGAATTTTCTTTGTGTAGCTCCTTTAAAGAGAAGGTTGAGTTCTAGTGAAGGTGAAAAATAATTATTGAGACTTTAATTCTTGTTTTATAACTATGAGAAAAAAAATACCATAGTAGCAATGTCACATGAATGACATTGCTCTTGTAATGCCCTCATATTCGAAATAGGACATGAAAAAGCTTAAAACTTTGGACCAAATGTTCATGTCAGGTGTCTGCGTGGGCCCAACTACCAACTTCTTTACGCAGTGGTTTTAATTCTTACATGATTTTCAGCAAGTTTGAGTCGACTGCTTGGCATTCTAATGATCCCAAAACAGTCAATATATGATTGTTCTTATGTACCGGTACTACATAAAAATAATATGAACACTTACATAACCAACCTTTCCCAATTACTTTTATGTATAGACAGTTTCTTTTGCAGAGTGACTGCATAACCGAAACCCCACTTTATCTTTGAAGTTGTCACATTCAGTGATATCCATGCTTTAAAACCATTCGATGGAAGGCTCATACTTGACCACTAAACTCTGTTGAGCAATTGGAGTTGGTAAAAGTAAAGTACACAACTCATCATCTTAATTTTTTTTTTGAGCGAGGTTTGGTTCAATGCTATATTAAAAGATGACATCATCCCTGTAAGTATGTAAGGGATGACTCCTCTTTGCCAAGACTCAGTTCTGAACAAGGAAGTAAAAGAATAATCCGACCAACCAAGATAAAAATAGAAGACTTCATTATCAACTTACCCATAAACTTAGGCGAGTATTTGTACTTGATGAAAGGAAAGTAGAAAATCAACCCGGCCACAATAAAGAGGAAGGCGTAGAGGAACTCTATCAAAGGCTCATTGATGATTGGTGCAACTACAAGGTAAACAGAGGCTACGACGAAGATGATAGGGCATATAATGGGTACCTGGAACAAAGGAAGAAATCAAAGCACAATCAGTTTATATCTATTTAAATCTTTCAAATTAAATATTGAGAAATTTGGCAATGATGAAATATACAGAATTCAAAAGGTGCAAGAAAGAGTAAGGAATAAAAAGTATATACCTCTTCCTTTCTAGTTATTTTTTAATTTTTTATTAATTTGTTAATTTATTTATTTGCCGGTATCTATCTATTTATTTTATTTTATTGTGTATCTATTCTTTTTGGTGGGGGATATGTAATCATTATCTTGATTATTCTGTCACACTTGAACTTGTGTATAAATTTGCCTAGAATTATTTAAGCCATGGTTATACTGTATATCTTCTCATAAACAAACTGCACTGTAGAATCTAGATGTATTCAGGATAAGAAGACAATGGACCATGCACAAAGAGCTCCCTCTGTGGCAAGGAACAGTACAGCATTGAACCAACTAAAACCCAAGTGCTACCACGTAAGGAAAATAGTTCTAAGTAATAAGAAAGTTGTGTAGAAAATAGAGTTCAATGCCCTCTGTTGGTGAATGTGAGTGTAGTTTTTGTCCACAACTCGGAGCTTCACATTGAAGGATTTTAATCATGTATTTGAAAACAGTTTGCTCTGTCCTAATCACTCATATATTCCAATTCTCCATCACAAAATATGTAAGCAATGTAAAAATTGTTAAATCTTCAGTCTGTCCACAGAAAAACAATCAATTCGGCTAGATAGTTGATGGACACCAAAGTGCTCAGTGAAAGAAGTTGTTTAACGTTTTAGATTATAAGCACTTCCTGTTTTCATGTTCACAACAATGTGATAGTCAGCAAATGGAACTTTACCATGTTTCTTTATATCTGGGTTTTAATACCGCCAGTAAATCAAGCAAGTGACTTCAACTAAGGGAAAGTTATTTTGTTTGTTTCACAATGTCAATTACACCCTCATTCATCCTCTAATTCCAAATGAGAAAGAGAAAATCCTGAATCTTTCCATAAAGGAGATTTTTTTTACCTCCAATTGCACAAGGCAGATACCATAGCATAGTCGAGGAACATTTCATTTTGTTCATTTGCACGTAACTGTCCATTTCTAAAAATAAAACTTTTAAAGCCACACTGTCCTACTTGTAGCTACTTGCTCCCTCTATATAGAAAACTTCTCCAATCGGTGCCTGTTGGTCCCCCATAATCCTCTTTTTCTTATGTTAACTGAGAGCTGAGTTAATGAGATAGCCACCTGTCAGTGACCTCACTGTGTGGTCTAATCCCTTCTGGCTGAACTAGTACAGCCGGCCTTTAAGGCTTTGTGTGTCAAATAAAGTTTAGTTAATGCTTGGACCGGATACCACTAAAGTCCTGAATCTTACCTTAAAGGGTCTCTTTAAATCGGGGTATTTATATCTCCAGTAGAGTAAGCCTGTGACTGTAGCGCAGTAGAAGAACCACGTAGCAAAACTGAAGTAGTTGATCAGCGTATCAAAGTCACCGGGGATCAACATTAAAACTGCAATGGTGCTCTGCGAAAAAGAAAGAAAAAAAGGAAGAAAAGTTAACAAAACTGTTATGTTCATGGTCAATAGTCATGGTATGGTGGTTCGTTCACTTGACTCTCAATGCTAGGGCTGAGGGTTCAAATCCCAGCCCGGTATTACTGTCCTTTGGCAAGACATTAATCCACATTTGCCACTCTCTACCCAGGTGTTCATGGGTGCTTCGCAATTGCTTGGGTAATAATAATGGCAGGAGGGTCAAAAAGAGTAGCATTGATGCTGATTATGCTTCCTTTTGTAAACCAAATTATTATTATAATGAATACTGCAATGGTGCTCTGAAAAAAAGAGTTAAAAATTGTTTGAGAAATTGTTTTATGTGTGACTGCAATGGTACTCTACAAAATAAGGAACAACAATATTTTACAATTGATTTTAATATAGTTTTATACTGAAACGTGTTATCCTAAACTGAATTGAGAACAGTCTACATTCTATTCTGACTTTGCCTTTTAAGAGAAAGTTTCAGAGGGGGAGAGCTCAATTTCGTAAGACCAATTGGCACTGGTTTAAAACAGTGTATAAAATCTATTATTTTCCCTGTATTTTAAAACATGTGCGATATGTTAATTTACATTAAATTTGGGCCAGACATGTGACCTTGCAACAAATGGTTTGATAGTGCAAACTGGAAGTTATACTGCCAGTGGAAAGAGAAAATGTCACGACAGGCTGATTTATCGAGTGCCAGGTGTTGTCCTTTTAATCCAGCACAAATTCTGTAACCATAACTGCATCTAAATATTGGAATAGGCTACCTTTAATACTCAGACAATCACCGTCTGTCTCTTCATTCTAAAAGTGACTTAAACCTTTTTTTTTTGTACGGTAATCCAGATTTTTAGGATCCTGTAAGTTTTCATTTTCATTTTTTGTAGGATTCTTCTTGTTGTAAGCGCTTTGGGCCGCTCTGGGAAATGCGGAGTATATAAATAATAATAATAATAAATGAGTAAACAAAAAATTATGCTATTGTGGAATAGATTGCTAAGTTTCATTTTTTTGTAAACCTATTTGGTTGTCTGATGGCATGCCTACTTAATGTATTATCAAAAAAAAATAATTTAGAATTAGAAATGAATTCTCGCTACTGCAACCACGGTGATTGGCCGTAGAGGGCAGCACCAGCCGGTGGTATATATTTGGCACATTTGGTTTCCATACAAGGACAATGGGTCGAAAACTGGAAGGTCCGATAGAAATTATAGTTTTTGAACCCATAAACCATAAGGAAACCTGAACAATTTAGTTTAGTAAAGTAAGGGATTAGTTGACAATACTGCTGTACATTCTCTATGGAAGCCGGAAGAAACCTCGTCAAATCGTCTGCGCATGTGCTGATCTTCGCAGGGTGGGAAATAGGTCGCCATGTCTACTGTCGAATATCGTATTTGCGAAGGGAAGAAATTATTTAAACAATTTCGGGGGCTACTTTTCAGGCTTGATTGCATGAAAATAACACTCTTTAATTTTTTTGTATTGGGGGGGCTTTTTTATGACTTTCGGTGGCTCTTCTTGGCATTTCGGGGGCTAAGTTGCCCCGAGCCCCAATGTATTTTTTCTCTGTGTATTTGCAGTAGGGTCAATTGCGGATTATTTGATTCTACTTACGGTGGTGATGAGTGAGATGCATGGTGTGTACTTGTTCATGTGAATGAAGGACATCACTTGAGGAAGATGGCCCTCTTTACCAGCTGCATACGGTAACCTGATACAGACACAAGAGAGAGGAAGTGTTATAAATACCGTTAGTAAAATGCACAATTTGATTTCGATTTCCAATCATAAATATCTTGATAATCAGACAGGCGATCGATCGGCTTGTAAAAATCATGGTGTTCCTAACTGACCTTAAGGTTTATAATTATCATTGCAACGTGAGCTAAATCCAAGATTTTGTTTCAGAATCTGAGACAAAGTTAATCAATCCCTTTAAGTCTGTTACTGGTAGACATTTAAAGGGGAAGTCCACCCTGATATCAAGTTTGTTTTAATAGAAGCAGGAAAATGGGAGAAAAGGTCAGTGAAAATTTAAGCAAAAACTGATTGAAAATAAAAAAAAATTATGAATTTTTGGAGTTGCAATCAAACATATTGGCAATTCTGTGAATTATCTTGCTAGCTTGCCCTCCCATTTGCCCTGTACTAAAACTTCAAAAATCTATATTGTCCCTTTAGAAAATGTTTCATCATACATTCACTCGAAATATAATTATTGCAAATGTGTTTTTATACAGACCCCGTATGAAACATATCTATTCAGTCACCAATAACTAAGAAAAATGAAAGTTTATGAAAGTTTCTGTATAGAGCAAATTGGAGAGGACCATGCATGATACTTCACAGGGTTGCCAATTTGCTTTCCAATGATGAAAACTTAAAATTCATAACTTTCCTATTTTTAATTAGAATTTGCTCAAACTTTCACAAATTTTTACCTGCTTTTATTGAAACCAATTTAATATAAGGATGGACTTTCCCTTTAATAATTCTACAGCTGTGTAGGGGCATACAGATGTTACTTTAAAAAAAAAAATGTTTCTCAGGAACACATTTAATGAACTCCATGTAAAACAAACCTCATTCAAGAGTGCAGTGAGTCAATAAAGTGCACAAGAGAATGAAAAAGGTGAAATCCTTTGGTTTTGAAGCAATTACATGTTGACTTTAGTACACCGTCTTCAGTCAGAACTTGATAGATAATCATTAATCAATTTGATTGTTTATTTTGGTTGTAACATAGCTGGAGACAGCTCCATAACAATGGAAGCATGAGAGATAGCACTAACAGATAAATGTGAATTCAATTTCAAGCTTTCATGGAAAATTTCATCTCTCATGTAATTCCCATAATCCTCTCCGCAAAACAGTGGATAATGTTTTCCCCACACAGCTGGAGGTTTGGTGGTTATGCTGGTACAAGATTATTGAATCAATTACTTAAGCTGTTTGGCTGCTATCGAATGTTAAGAATCAACTGGGAGACAAAGTGCTTGCCAATTATGACTGAACATCATGAATGGTCTCATGGGTTACAGGGCCAAGGTATTCATCTTCCAGACAATAATTTACTAATATCTGAAACAATGTATTTGCCATCTATGTCTGCATTATATGAAAACTGAATCAGACAAAAAGGCCAAGGTATAATTCAAGGCATAAGTCTAGACCTTCACCCCCTAAAAAAAATGGAAAAAAATGAAATGTTTACATAGAGCCCGTGCTCAAGCATACAGATTCAATCAGGTTCAATCAGGCAAAAAGTTAGCATGGAGCCCTATATAAATCTGTAAAATATATTCGTTAAGGTTCATCGCCTTGACATCCTTTCCAATTGACTGTATGCTGCAACCTTGCTGGCTGCCAGTCACATACAACTCGCTCAATAAAAATCACATCCTGTTAATGCCTCTCCATGATTACATACAGATTAATTTTTATAGCACATTAAGGGAAGGCATAAAAGGTATATTACTTTTTATTTTATTTTTTATGTTGGAGCATCACAAGCCTCAACACACAACAGACATGTGTGCTATATAATGCGCCACTATCAGCTTTTATTAGTATCATAAAATAGTTGCCAATGTCTTGACTTTTATGTCAACGTCCAACTAATAAAACCAGGTTCAAACATCTGTCAAGTACATGAAATTTTATATTCTGCAAACAATATCTATATTACTAAAGCTACAGAAAACCCATAGAGATATAAATCTTTTATCGCCCAATCTGGTGATTCATTTATGGTTTGGTTTACAAAAAAAGGTGTAGTAAAGATGTGCAGACTTTGAATGAAACCGTTTAGAATGGCATGTCAAATGGAAATGAAAAGTTATTCAAAAGTCTCTGTATGGTTTTCATGATTGAAAGCTTTCATTAAGCTTGCCCAACACAGCAGCAACCAATAGACACAACTGCAGTCAGACTTTTGAACAAATTTGATTCCTATCTCTTTTAAGACCATAGCAGACTGTAGACAATACTTAGCATTGAGGGGAAAAAATTTGTATCGCTAATTTTAACATTATTTAAACATAGTTGTGGCTTACACCCAGTAAATAAGATTGATTGATTGATCTGTAATTGAAAAACAATTTTTTTTAAAAGTTGACATGTTAGGCACATTTTTACAGCACTTTAAACATACATTCTCAAAGGCCGTCAGTACTAGTTTGGCTAGGAGGGATTAGACCACCAAGGAAGGTCACTGACAGGTGGCTATCTCATCAACTCAGCTCTCAATTAACATAAGAGAAAGAGGATCATGGGGGACCAATGGTCACCGATTAGGCATTGTTTTCTATATAGAGGGAGCAAGTAGCTACAAGTAGTATAGTGGGCCTTTAAATACATTTAACATAAAACATTTGTGCCAATTTGACAAGCGTACCTTCCTGATGCAAATAGATTGCCGTTGGCAGAGCCGAACGTAGAGAAGCACACAAAGATGGGGATGATGAAGGCCATGGGTCCAAGCGTACGCTCAGCGAAGGTCTGCAACAATACAAGAATTCAATCCAATTGTATATAATTTAAAAAACAGAAAAAAGTACACATAAACAATATACAACAAAGGCGTAGATAAACAATACAGAATAGACAAAAAGGTATGTAACTACAGCTGAACATGCGAGGGTCATTTTCAAAGTCCTGTAGGTTAATATCCCTTTCAAATATAAACATCTATGTCATTTCAGCCTGTTAAAGTGAAGAATTCTTGAAATTATAAAAAATGAAATGAATATTTTTTTCCCATTCAGGTGTCTTTTTCATAAATGAGCAGATCCAATCTATTTTGTTCCTTGAATTACTGACCACATCAAAGACCAAAGGCTTATTCAGATATGGCACAATAAACTGCCGCAAAAAAGCTGACATATTTTTTAAACATGTAAATGAAAGGCAACTATGCGCAACAAAGGACTTGTGCATTTTTGTTGAGCTCTGTGTCATAAGATACAGAAAGTTGAAGCGTATTGAAATTTAAGTAAAAAAACAACAAAAAAACGCTACAGTTTTGCCACTTCATATCTGAATGAGCCTTGAAGCATGTTTGATAGTTGTATTAATTCACCAAATATCAAATATATGTTTATAATACCATAATACTAACTAATACCAAGTAACATATGTTGATAAGCAGCTGGGCATTGTTTCACCAAACCATCCTAAGTACAAGTTCACCGACATCCCATTGAAATACATGTTAAATTTAATGCACGCATTTCGATGGGTTGTCGGCGAACTTGTACTTCTGACAGTTTGTGAAAGGCTGCCCTGGACTGAATTTGGTTTGGCAGTGTGAGGGAGGTATCATCAAACAACATCGACTGAACATAGCCGGAGACTCACCACTGCTACTGCATTGGAGCTGAGTAGCTCTTGAGGCGACATCACGGTGAAGTAAGAAACGTTGACGAGGAGGTAGAAGAGGGCTACGAGCGGTATACCGATGCCAATAGCGAGGGGCAGGTTTCTAGAAAAATTGATTAAATGAGACACACATATTTCTATTAGGAACTTGTTGTGCACAGACAGACAGATTTATCTAATCATTCTTTTCTACCTTATAAGACTCTACTGATATCTTATAATACTCAGTTTTTATATAGCGCTTATTATAATTACTAAGCGCTTCCAAACTTGGAGATTATTACCCCGGCTTTAGCTGTGCTTCCATTACGGCGCTCTAGCATTTAAAAGAATTAATTTCTGCCAGGTACCCATTCACATTACCTCGGTTGAGTGTGGCAAATGTAGATCAATGTCTTGCCAAAGGACATTAGTGCCATGGCGGGTCTCGAACCGCAAACCTTGTGATTGACAGTTATATAATATAATATAATATAATATGAAGTTTGAGGAAAAGGCTTCATGATGTAAGGACAAGTAGAGAAAGTACACACCTCGTTGGGTTGACTAGCTCCTCCGATACAAAGTTGAGATGATTCCTGTAAAGAGATGAGATGAGATGAGAAAATTGTACTGTAAGAAATCAGTTCTTGTTCCAATGCTAGTTGTTATAAGTGATCAGTTTAACAGTATACTATTGCTAACCTAATGAGCAACCTCAATTATTCAAAATAAAATCAGGCTAATGGTGATTTAAGAGTCTCTTCTACATCGTGTCCTCTCCTTTGTTTATACTTACATTGTCTCTTTCTTTTAAAACAAAATGTTTGAGAAACAAAAATATTGTTGCAACTCTAGCACTGAATTATCTCCTCAATATCACAACTGTTATTTTTTGTATGCATCTACATGTATTGCAGGACAGATTAAACAATTTTCTTATCTTATATACAGACACAATGCACTTCTGGCCCTCAGGGGTGTCCCTCAGGGGTGTCTTTTTTTCTCTTGTTTTACTTTCGGATTTGTTTTTGTTGCTACTGCTTATGTTCTTACCAGCTTTCGTAGGCCCATAGGCCCTGGTAGAAGGCTATGCCATATGAGAAGGCTTTGGGTGACGATCCTATGAATGCTGTGTTTGCTGCTAAATACCCTGTTTCTCCTGTTAGTGACAAAATAAGAGAGAGAGAAAGAGAAAGAGAAAGAGAGAGAGAGAGAAAGAGAAAGAGAAAGAGAGAGAGAGAGAGAGAGAGAGAAAGAGAAAATTCTTGTTAATTGTTCAATCTATAATTAAGAAAGGAACATCAAAAGTAACAATCGTACATTATAATACTTTGAAAAAGAGAGACAGACAGACAAACAGTCAGGAGTAAAGAAGAACAAAAAATCCTAGCAATTGCTCTCAGACAGGAAATAACTATACAACTTTTTAAATTTTTGTTTGTAATCAAATCATTCTGTAATTACAAATACGAGTAGTCACACTTCTTTCCTTCTCTCTCTACTGTTGTTTGGGGGACATGGTACATGTATGTACAGTGTATGATGAATGGGTGATAATTGTCTTTAAATTCTATTAGGATGTCTCCATTAAATGTAATAGTACACACCCTGCTTGGGTCATGTGTATCATCACCATGAAATAGAGGTAGCAGTGAAATCCCAATATCACTTTCAAACATGAAAATCAATTTCAAAGTAGTGCATTTGCACAGGTGCAGTCATTTAAACAAAATTTGTGATGAATTAGCAAATCCTTTCAGTGGTCTTCATTTCTAACAAAACTAAATTTTGTGGGAAGAAAAAACGAGGATGGGGAAACCATGGTTCCCTTTTGAAATTCTACAGAATAAGGAACAGCTTAACATGCTCTCTGGAGGTGGGGGGGGGGGGGGGGGGAGATGGGGAAGAGAAGTTACATTTCATGACAGAGAGATCAGCAATTCTACTACAATATAGGGCCTTGAATGAATGGAATCTGATGAGTGATATATAAAGTGAAGTAAACTATCTAGTACTACAGGGAAAAAAGCAACCAATGACTTAGCAACCTCCTTTACCATCATAGCTCTAAAGATATATGTGCACGTGCAATATTACGAAAAAAGCAGCAGATAACATTACATGTAGCTAATGCATACTATATGAAACATATCTAACATATCACACATGAATATAGTAAATTAGGTGTGCATACATGTATATACTAAATAAATATGATTTGTATTACAATACTAATCATAATACTAAATCAATCTGATTTTGTATAACAATAATACCAGGAATCATAAAATAGTGGTAAAAACCAGACAGTGAATAAACTTGCAATACATGTACATGCCAATACTATCCCTAGACTAGTAGAGTGATATAATCCAAATTTCTGCTAAGGAAACAAAAGGCACCAGTATCAAGAAAAGGATAGAAAAATGTAGGAAGGATCCCTTATACCAAAAGAAGAAAAAAAAACCTTCCAAACTTAAAACTCGAACTTACCAGTGCGATACAGTTCTAATGTGTGAAATCATGAATGAAATATGAATTATAATAAAACCTTGACTGAATCTTAAATTATGTAAAACAGTATTAATTCAACTTATATTATACATTTAAATTAAAACAAGAATGCATGAGTGCTGTTCTGATTATAATCATGCTGTGTAATGCAATATGCCAATAAAATAGTAAATAAAATATTTCTGATAAAAAAAAGAAAGAAACTGAAACTGAAATTATGATAAACTTAAACTCTTGAATTCTCAGGAGAAAAAAATGAAATATGAATTATAATCAAGCTTGACTGAATCTTGACTTATGTGAAATGGAATAACTTCAAACTAATATTACACATTCAAATTAAACAAATGAATGCATGAGTGCTGTTCTGATTATGATCATGCTATGTGTAATATGCCAATAAAATGGTAAATAAAATATTTCTGATAAAAAACAAAAACAAAACAGAAACTGAAACAATGATAAACTTAAACTCTTAAAATCTCTGGAGAGAAAAAATGAAATATGAATTATAATCAACCTTGACTGAATCTTGACTTATGTGAAATGAAATATAACTTTAACTAATATTACACATTTAAATCAAAACAAGAATGCATGAGTGCTGTTCTTATTATGATCATTCTACTTGTAAAATGCCAGTGCTAGTAGTCAGAATAAAATGGTAATATTTCTGATGAAAAAAGGAACAATACAACTGAAATGATGACAAACTTATAATGTGGATATTTCTGGGGAAAAAAAAAGAACTATACAGTGTAGGAATGGCTTCCAAATGCATTATATCCTACTTTATCTTAAAAAACCACAACATGAAAATCTCTCATGAAAAAGAACAAGAAAAATTACAATGAAGTTCTAATGAAACCTGAAAAACTACACTGTTTTTGCTACAGACTTGAGACAGCTGGTTGCAGACTCTTGACCTTTCACATGTATTTTCAATAATGATTGCGTCCTTTGAATCATTTGATTTATTACACATGTATGTACACATGTATGAATGTGTGTAAATCCAACCACTCCTCCCTTACTTAGTTGACATTTATCTCATCATGCAAATGGCAAGTCATGTAAACAATCCTTTACTCTTTTTTTTGTTAAGAAACAGGTTTGAATCAATCACCTTTCCATTTGATGAATGAGAAATGTAAACAAGCAACACCTGAATATTCACTGATGTTTCATACTTTTCTATTACCGGAAGAAAAAAAATTCTACTCCACAAATATGCATTTTTTTAAATTTTCGCACAGGTACATAAATGCCAAATGGTTGATGAAACTTTTGATAAACAAATTTTTTCTATCCTGTACTGTTTACCTTCATGTCTAGTATGATCCATGTGTATGGTTGTAAACTACTGTTAGGTAGCCACACAGTAGGACTACAATTTAAACATTGCATCATATTCTGAACATGTTTGCTATCTCATGTGTATTCTTTCATGACGTATGGGCAAATCATGGGAACCTCTTTTGATGAAAATCACAATATTGTTGGTAGTTTTAGAAGGGTTACTGGCTAGTTTAAGCGTGCAGTGAGTGTTACTCTTTGAATTGAATAAATTATTCGAAAAAATTGATTGCATGAGATCAGTGTTGCTAAGAGCTGCCAAATGCTGTATTTCATTATCATTTTAATGACAAGTGAGTTAATTAGTCTGCGTGGCTTGTCTCTCTACACTGTACATGATCCTAGCCCTTTTGTAGAATTGACCAATTTCTTCCCAAATATAGTAAACTCTGCAAAATGACCGTTTTAATATCAAACAAATTTGTTGTCCTGGGTGAACAAAGATCATTATATTATCACTATAAAGGACAAAATAATTAGCTTTAAGACAATGTCTCTTGTACAGTATATTTGCAAACATTGTGTCTCTTGGAGCATACAAAAGATAAACAGGATAAAGTAAGATCACTCTCCCTATACACACAGCATACTTCCTGGCACTAGCTACCAATACACAATCCTAAAAAGGTTTCACGACAGAGACTAGGAAGTCAACCAATGCGGACCAGACTTCTTAATGATTTCATCATCTTCCAAACTTGGCAATACACAGCCAACCAGCCATCCATATCTCCACACGATACAAAGACGCATGTGCTTGCATCAGCCACTGTCTGGCTTGCTGGCTGGCAGCCAGGCAGTGCAGGCACAGTCAAGAGAGTCAAGGGACATGGTTTACGGGCAGATGTACAAGTATGTAAAAGGTCACAGGCCTTTATTAATAGATTCCCGTGTTTACTAATGCTTGAATCAATTTTTTTGCAAAGGTGGTTTGTATATTATGGTGACCCATATGGGAAGTTTTGGTAATGTTAAAAATTTAAATGAATGCTACAAAAATGTTGTAATTTACATATGACTTGTATACATTGTAGGTCTGTATTGATTTCTTAAAAAGGATGAATAAAAAAAAGATTTGAGATATCTGAATTCAAAGCTGTGGATTTTAATATGCTTCTTAAAAAAATGTAGAAATGCATATATAGCGAGGAATGTTAAATTAATTCCTTTTTTGTACCGGTATATGATGAGTGTCTCCACACTTGTTCCAAACCTTTCAATATGCGACAAATTAGTACTGTAAATTTTGTAATCATTTGTTTATTAAAATGGATCAATTCTGTTAAAAATTCCATTAGGTGACAATTGTACAAGGAAAATTTGTAATCATTTGTTTATAAAAGGATCAATTATGTTGATAAACTTATGAAGGCCAGTTGACAATGAGGAAGTTGAGGAACAGTCTAAATTGTCATCTTTTTAGTGTCTTATTACAAACAAATCCTCATGTAGTATGAACAGTACTACATACAAAACAATGGCAAATATGCAGCATACATGCACATGTTGGAATGACATTGTTGAGGCACCAGCAGTGGGGGGCTTTGTGTTATGTCCATGATACAATGCACCTTACGATCATGGCTGAATACATCATACATTGAGCAATGAATGGAGTATGGACCAACCTCAACTTATGAAGTTGTGTTGAACATGCGAAAGTGCCATTCAACTAAACATTAAAGGATTGTAATTTCAAATCAATCCATTTTACCATTTATTGAATTACTGTACATTGGTTAACGTGATGAATATTACACAAATACAGGGTTTCAGTGCAGTGCATGTATTGTAAACACATATAGTCGTAGAAATGACTTCTGTAAAGTACTGTAATACTCTTTTCACACTGGTTTTGCTTAACCCCGTACTTTGCTTAGCCCCGTACTATCCTTAACCCCGGACTATTTTTTTGGCTTTTCACACTCGCTGTTTTTAGTCCCGTATTAGCGCCTATTCCGGAATAAGAAAATTCCTGCTGTTCTCACTGCATTTCGTTAACCCCGGATATCGTGTATGTTATGATTGGACATACTTCGCATCTGGCCAGCTGCGATACGCTCCATTGCGTAGTACCGGACTATTTTTCGTTTCTGTTCTCATTCATTTGCTTAGCACCGCAATTGCGGGGTTAGCAGGAGTTAGCACCACAATTGCGGAGTTAGCCCTGCTATTTTGCAGGGTTAGTTAACCCCGTACTATAGGTGGGGTTACCCAACTTTAGCCCACTTTGGTAAAAACCAGTCTGAACAGAAAGTGGAATAGGCTTAACCCCGTACTATAGGTGGGGCTAAGACCCCCCTTAACCCCACCTATAGTACGGGGTTAAGCAAAATATTGCCAGTGTGAAAACAGTATAAGCCTGATCCCTATTTTCATTCTCTTCATCTTCATACTTATCTGTACACCCTACCAGCATGTACAAGTTCCAGTTACATCCTTTTATAGAAAACCTTAGGGGAGCGCGTAGGCTCAAGCACACTTGTCTATTTCGTTGAGAGTCATGATTTAAGGGACATCATGTTGTAGTGGCGTCTACGAGAGGGTTATTAGCATTTTGCCTACCTAAAGGAAGTAATCATATCTCATGGGTTTCCTATTTCCTACTGGGCTTAAAGGGAATGAGGGGGGGGGGGGTAGGGACAGACAGAGCAATTTAGGGGCATGTTGGACAGGTAGAAGGTAAAAGGAAATAAGTAGAAGAGAGACGAGGAAGAATATTACAGTGAGAAAGTGACCGTTAGAGAGAGGGGAAGAGGAGGAAAAAACAGAGACATGAACGAGGCAGGATAGAGGCGGGGGGGGGGGGGGGGGGGGGGGGGATCAGAGGACACGAAGAGAGACAATAGAGTAGAGAAGGAGAGTCTCATGACAGGGGAAGACAGAGGAAAGAGGGAGATACACAGTCATGCTCACAGAGAGAGAGACAGAGAGAGACAGAGATACAGAGAGACAGACAATGACATAGAGAGAGTGAGAGAGCATGCATCAGTATGTTTCCATGGCAACATGGAGTCATGATATACACAACTGTAGAGAGGAAGGAGAAAAAGCGAGAGAAAAGGAGAATATTGTTGTTTATCAATAAGACAGAGAGATATAGAAACAGTGAGTGAGAGTAATTTAAGTAAAGGTGAAAATCAGACTGAAAATATAGATTGTCAACAATCAGAGTATGAGAGAGAGAGAGAGAGAGAGAGAGGGAGAGAGAGAAAGAGAGAGAAAGAGAGAGAGAGATAGGGGAGGGGGGAGGTATAAGATGGCTGGGAGAGACAGACAGTCCTGCTGTTACCAACTGTTTGACCATGGACTGAGTTCCTATGGCATGGTGCACTCAGGGCTTCCTCGAGATACGTTTGGCTACACCCAAGTACCATTACAAGTTGTTGAGAGTCAATACTTGAGCTCAACAGAGAGTCAAGACTGCTTGGAGGGTAAACATAATTTGCTAAAACTGGATTATGCAGATACATGTACAAAACAAAGATTTGACATTTTCGTTCATCAATTGATAGACGAATAATGCCTCTGGCACCACTTATGTGGGCGGAGGCATAACAAATGGTGAACTGAACCAATTCTCAAATTCAAGGATATGCATTGCTTTCATCCATCCACTGTTCTATTTATTGCTGAGATTTCTAAAAATTGATTTTACCTCCTTTAATTTGTTTGTCTACTATTAAATCCCTAACCAAGAAAATTTCACTACATGGAAGAAAGAAAAACCTTCTCGTTTGCCTGCTACATTTTTTGGACATAACAGGAAGATGCTTGATGCTCAGCATTTCCATTTATTCAGGATTTCCTGTCACCTTCTTTTATTAAAGACATCCCACTGTGTAAATGATCCCCTCTCCACTGTACTGTCTGGAGGACTTTTATTTTATTACTTTTACCGGTACTACTCGCAACAATGTGCTCATGAGCAAGGTTTCCGATCCTCATAATTCATATCTATCTATAACTACAAAACATATCAATCACATAACCTCATTACACTAATTCGGCCGTACACTAATCAATGTTATAAACTGGTTTCAAGAAAAAACGTCAAAATGGATCATGTGACCGTGCACATTTTTTTTACTATCTGCACGGTACCATCTGCATGGGGTGCATTATGGTGTTTACAACCATGGATGATGGTTGCAGGGAGACATCTTACGGCCTTGCTAAGTAAGATTGTCGACCCATTTTATGAAACAAATAAAACACAGGTATTCATTCGTGACGTTATGGCGATGCAGCGCTATTCTGGCCTACATGTATATCAGGCCTTCTCAACTGGCGGCGCGCGCGCCACTTGTGGCGCTTGTGGTCAGTCGGAGTGGCGCGCGACTGTTGCAACAACAAAACAAAAAACAGAAAGAAAGCAAATAGACCAATACTCAGCGAAATCAAGAAGTTGCAGTCGAATTTGAGCCCAAAGTGCCTGCTTAACAAACAGGAAGAAAGGGGAATTTATCGTTTTCTACCATTTTATACGAATGTAAACCTAAGGTCTGAACAACAATTAGCTTACGATCAATTCGATGGGATACCAATTTTAAAATTACGTATCTCTGGAAACATCTTGTTTTTGTTTGTTTGATTTTCACTTTATTTTGACATTTCTCGTGTTTATTGGACACCAAAAACTACATATAGAGTCAAAATATACCTCCAGTGTAATGGTACCCAGGAATTGTACTAATTTTATCACATCAAAATGAAATTATGATTGATTATATTGTGGAATGAAATGGTGCTAAAAATGCCCCATTTGGGCTTTTAGAAAGCCCTAAATCCACCAGCTTCAGGGGGCTTCGCCCCTGGACCCCAACGATTTTCGGCTCGGTCGCTACGCTCCCTCGCAGCACAGTCAACCATACAAGGGTGGCACTTCAACTACAAATTATTTTCGTTTTGGCACTTCTAATAAACTAGTTGAGAAGGCCTGATGTATATGGACTCTGCTTTATCGCACCACAGTGAATACCCTCGTGCGCTGCATCGACCATAACGCACTCACATCTGTGTATTATTTGTATAATATAACACATGTGCCTAGCATAAAGAGTGCAGACACAAACACATGTTTAGTCAAAATCTATTGACTATTTAGTTTTGATTACTGATTCACTGTCAACAATTCTAACAATGTACGTAAAGAGTCTAAATGTTGTGCACTGATACATGTATAATATTGTATAGTCCAAACTCCAAGGATAGTACAAATTTTAGTACCGGTATGCACTTTTTTAATAAATTCTGAAATTAATATATATTGTCCAAACATCCATCTGTATCCTTCTGATGGGAACATCCAAACCAAGATTCCCGAAACCCCATTCTTAAAGGTAAAGACCAGTTTTGGAAACGCCCCCCCTCTCAAAAAATGAAATGGAAGCTTTTATTACCAATCATGTGAAAGAATATGTTTTGACTAATACGTAATGATTCAAATTTTGCAGAGAAACCGTCTACTAATTGATATATTTGGTAAAATATCATATTTATTTGGACCTGATAGTTATAGCACACGTGTCACGCAGTCCTATACATCTTTCTGTGTACAGTGTTTGTCACTTTACCAAGACTGGGCCAAATTTCTTATAATTTTGATGATTCCAGAACCTTGCAGTACACACCAATACTTATATGCTATATAGATGATCAACCTTTTCTAATCGATTCCACAACGTTTCTTTCACAATGCAATCGCATGACCATAACTGGTCTTTATCTTTAACCCCCTTCTACTTCCGGACTTATTCTTCTCAAAGACGGTCACTGTCCACTGTCTCACTATCACCCATATGACCACTCAGCTAGCCTTCACCTTAGCCCTTAAATCCATTGCTCTCTGCTGTCATATATCTTATTGACCTACAGTACAACGGTTGCATCCATATTTTCATGGATGCAACATATTGATCACCTACGTCACAATAGTGTTTGGACACCCTCTGTCAACAGCTCGATTGTAAAGTAAACAAAGCCAGCTAGAGCAAGGCTGGGAAGGGGATCGAGGCACAGAGCCTAACCGGGTCTCCGAGCGTTCTAATTAGATTCCAACCCGACCCCGACGAACGACACAGATGCAGATATTTACATCTACACCCGATAAGATCTAGTATCAACAAGACAGATGCCACGTAATTGCATTAATGCACATTTAAATAATTGAGTATCTATCAATTGATAAGACTAAACTCTATATTTGATGCACTGTTTACATTGAGATTAAAATATTGTGATATATACTTCCGTTTACTTTTGTCGGCATCCATACAGAAATGCTTTATCTTCCATGGGACAAAAGTCAATTCACAAGGGTGACCTCCTTAGTCCTCCCTCAATAATAATTGTAGTACTTAAGATTGAACAAACTTACAAAATGTCAAAATTCCTGGCTGGGAACAGAATAAGACATTGATTCAAACTGGTCCTCCCTCTAAAGATGGATTTCATAGTGGCTCTTAAGAGTAATAGAGGTACATACAGTAAGGGCATAATTTGGAAGTCTAATGACATACAAAATTGTGCACATTATATTTAAATAAATGATTTTATGCTTCTCTGTCCTTTTTTTTTGGGGGGGGGGGAGGGTCTTTCATTGAATCTAGAACAATGCAATGTTTGCAATTTATTACTATTGGAGGTTGCAGAAAATTAAACACAACCATCATCAAATAAAAATCTCCACAATTCCTTGACTGAAAGTTATTTACACAAACCAAATGAAAGCTGAAAACTAGATCACAACAATTACGTCCCACTATAACTGAAATGTAAATAACAGCAAATTTATAGGGCTTCTCACGACAGGTGGTGGTGGTGGTGGTGGTGGTTATTTTACCTGACTGCTAAAGCATAAATGCTTGTTAGTAAGCAACCAGACGGCTGACGGCTTTAGGTCCTCTCCAAGGGATCTGGTAATGAGGAGTAATGCATTACCAAAGGACACTAGCGCATCGCCTTGGTTTTGAACCCGGGTCACCAGATTACAAGACCACTGCTCTACCAACTTAGCTATCGCGGTTAAAGCAATATCCATTCATTTTCTATATATATACATGTATGTGTGGACAGTGTGAAGTATTGTATTTCACCGATCCAAGGTTCATTACATGTCTCATTTGGCACCTGTTCATTATGACGTAGCCCATATATAACATCTGCCTGTAACACTGCTTCATGGTCTACCGCGGATCTACCAAGTGCCCTTTACACAGATTTTAATACACAGTCGACACAATGTCGTGCACTGAAGACAATTTGCAAGACATTACATATTTACATTAAAAATTAAACCCCTATGAATGCAACAAAAACACAAGAGGTAAAAAACAAACAAAAAACAAACATACAATACAACATATCTTTACTAGTCTCAATGCAAAAATGTGTGCAATTTCAATCATAATACACACACAAACCTGATATTCAACGGATGACTATTTTGTCAAGTACAGAAATCTCATGCAAACTTTCTGCTGGACAAGTTCAAAATGAAAGAAAATTTCTGTCTTTGTTGCAAAAAAAATGATACAAAATGTTCAAATCATAGTTACAAAATATTAAACTTAAAAATAAAAGTTTGAAATGAAAGAAACGTTTCTATATTTGTGTAATGAGACAAAATACAAAATGCTCAAATTGTAGTTACAGGGTTTTTCTTATATATATATATATCTTAGCTTACCTTGGAAAAGTCTGATAAAACCAATAACGACAATGATGACCAATGCTAGTAACTTTGCCGCAGTGAATATAACTTGGACGGCATTGGCCCACTTAACGCTGTAGCAGTTGATGAAGCATATAAGACCTGGAAGAGGGACAAAAAGAGTAACAAAAAAATAATAATAATAATAATACATTTATAGAGCGCAGAAACTATCCGACATTGATTCTACTGCGCTACAAGAGCTCCTGATATACTTAGATTTACAGTTCATTGAAAAGATGTGCTTTCAGTTTTGATTTAAAGATATTCACAGATGTTGATCTCCTGACTTCAAATGGTAAGTTAAGTTATTCCAGAGTTTTGGACATAGTGAAATTCAATCATCATGTGCAGTATATCCTTACTTATAGGTGATCTCCCTGGCATTAACTGTCATAAAAAACAATGTGTGACATTTTTAGCTGAACAAAAGATGTAATCCTGATGAATTACTACATCAAGATACAAAGGGAAAGTATCCTGATCACAGTACCAATAGAATGGTCAGTTTTAAACATAGGAAAACATTACAATCAAGTCTCTGCACTTTGATCTAAAATCTGTTCATAGCTGGGCATTGGGAAGGTAATAGAAAGAGCTTTTGGCCTAGTTGGCGTTTTTTCTTCCCCCTATCAGGTGATCATAAGAGAGTAAAATGTAGTAAAATATCATGATTTAAAGTCAATAAAATCAAAAAAACATTTTAATGAGTGCATTTTTGTCTGCTTAGAGTAAAAAGGGCAGTATAGTTTAAAGCCCCACTGCACTATTCATAGCTACTTGCACCCTCTATACAGCCAACAATGCCTAAGTGGTGACCGTTGGTCCCCCATGGTCCTCCTTTTCTTATGTTAATTGAGAGCTGATTTGATGAGAAAACCACCTGCCAGTGACCTTGCAGGAAGGTTTTATCCCTCCATGGCCAAACTAGTGCAGAGGGGCTTTAAAACCAAGTCAATGCCCTTCCAGCTCTCAAAAAACAAAAATACAAACAAACAATCATCAAAAGATAGTAATATCTGACATGATTTATTAGCGAGTCTTACCGATTGACAGCGCGGCAAATATCTTCATCAGCATGACCTGTTCGTTGCCGTCGCAGGTCGACATGCAGGACTCGACGACGTACGTGCCCGTGATGAGGGACACGATGGAGATGATGGAGGGCTTGATGACCAGGGTGTACGTCCAGGAGAAGATGAACGCCGGCATGGGACCCCAGATGTCGTTGAGGTAGGCGTGCTCGGCACCGGACTTGTGGATGAGGGTGCCTAGCTCGGCATACGAGAGGGCGCCTGGTAGGATAACAGACATAGGGGATACAAATTTGAATGGAACATAAATACAGTCAAACCTGCTTTAGTGACCACCTGTCTACAAAGACCACATTTTTTGTTTCCCTTGAAAATGGTTTCTCATTGAAACATGTACTATAGGCACCTGTACATAAAGACCACCTGCCTATAAAGACCACTTTTATTGTCTCCCTTGGGTGGTCTTTATAAACAGGTTTCAATGTACGGTATATACATGCAGGTAGCTTTAATAAAACATATGTGTAGCTCAAAACAAGAGAGATGACCAGATTCTTGTTCTTGACACCAGATTTTTGGATTTTTATTCAGTGTACAATAGGACACCTGGTAGGCTGGTACATATTATGAGAAAAGACGTTGGAGATTTATACACTTGATGAAAATGAAGACAACATGCACCTTATAACTCTAGACTTGATCCTGGTTTACTAGACATTTGAGCATTGTTTTTTTAAAACTTAAATGAAAGTCTTATAGATAAAAACTGAGATAAAGACCTTGATTCAGTGCTAGGGATCAATCAAGTCGCCACACTTTCCAACAACAATCAGCAGAACTTTTGAAGAAAAAAACAAACAACAACAACATACATGTAAACAAAAAGACCAGTCTAAAGCCACTGGCCAAGGCACACCACAGATCAACAATCAATTATAGTTGAAATTTAAGGTCATTTTTTTGGGGGTGGGTTCAAATACTTTGTCCTTGACACCACCTAAACGTTAAAAAAAAAGGGAATGAAAATTGGCATTTTGATATACTTTTTACACTCTACTAAACAGGTGTGGAACTCACCGGTCATGGCCAGTATAGCACAGAGGAGCCATATGATCATACTCATACCAACGCTCTGTGTTTCTCTCAGGATGCCTTTCGGCGATACAAAGATTCCAGATCCGATCATCGAACCGACGATCAGGGCTACGCCGCTCAATAAGCCAACCTGTCGTGATGGAAAGAAATCATTTCAAGAATTCATGAACCGCTCATATCAGTGATGGAAGTGTAGACGATCAGTCAGGGTTTTAGTTTGGAACGCTTAACGAAAGGGGGAACAAATCCATTATTGAATCCATAATCAGTACTAACCAACTCAATAAGCCAACCTGTGATATAAATAGAATTTATCAGATAAATACAATGTAGAAGTCAGTTGATATTTCAAAAAAATATCAAAATTCACATCTTAATTCTGTTACAAACATCATTGTAGAGCACCTTTGAAAATGTGTATGGAAAATTTTGCAATCTATAAAGATTATCATTATAATTATTATTTCAAAATCAATTAATGTCATTCTAAAAAGAACAAAATTAGACAATTTTGATAACATTTATTTCCTGTATTTTTCTAGTCTTCAAGCGAATCAAATAGGCCATATTTGTAAAGTAACACAATTTAATGCAATCTTCTTTGTGAAGTGCCTCACCCAAATTATTTCATTAACCTGTAGTCAAAATGCGAATGGCATACAGCATTTGTTGCTACATGTAGGTACGATTTACCTTTTGACAATTAAAATATAATTCCCAATATTCTTCACAGGTGAAAGAAATAATTTGTATCGAGGCACTTCACAAAGATATGCATTAAATTTTTTTACTTTACAAATATGGTTACATTACGAAAATGGCCTACATAATACAAAGAAGGGGATTTTTTTAAAGAACTCTTCTACAGAAGCATTTACCTCTTGTTTGAGTCCTACTTTCTCATGGCTGACGGTATCGTCTGCAGCTTTCTCCGCATCTCCGTTCATTTCTTTCTTCTCTTTCATCTCCATGGCGACTAGATGTAGAACGTCGATTGAATGATAATCTGGGATATTCCCTGCTCTGGGCTGTCAGATCAAATACACTCTACGTGAAGTTGAAGAAAAAAAACATGTGGAAGAGGTTGTTACATATTTTAAAAATATTTTACTTCCAAAACTGATCATGATCTTGCTCTAATATGACATCTTTTATCATGCCCGAAGCAAACTGATAATTAATTAGAAATGGGATAATGCCAACTTTTATATCCTTATTTCTATTTTGAGAGACATCAACCTGCTGTTGAGCAAAGCCAGGGAAGCTTCCAGTTAAAACCCACCAGAAATGCAAGTCATGACGATGATGTTAGAAAATCTGTAATAATTTCAGCCAACACACAACATACCTGTAATGATCTCTACATGGATCTTTGAGATAATGTTCCAGAACTAAAGAGTAAAACAGATATTACATGCTATAATGCAATGATTTCTCTCTTTATAACTGCTGCCGTCACAGTCACATACCCTACCATAACGTACAAGTGTATGTTTTCTCTGGGACAATACAAGCAGACACAACATTTGAACGTAGATCTGAGGAGTTCAACAAACAATCAAACAAAAGATGTATGGTTTGCACGTAAATGAACAAAAATGCTACGTCATGCATAAATACCACAAGTCTAATCTCTAGTTGTAGCCCTACTGCCCTACATATGTCATTTAGGAAAACTATCAGAATAAAATGAGGAAAAATACTAAGTCTTGCCCACGTTTGCTAATAACTCGGGCCTACATGCATCAACATGAACACTTTTGAAGAGTTGCACAAAAAAAAATCAAATGTATCTTCTATTCTGAACATTTCAGACAAAGGAGCCCCCAATGTGCTGTGCTGTAGCACTATGTAGACAAAGTAGAAAAACAGAGATAAGACCATCAGAGGTTAAATAGAAGTTCATGTCTGCATGCATTCACTTGGTAATAGAGACCTAATGACCTGATAGCACATACCAGACAGATGAAGATGAATGTTCTACTGTGTGCTTCTCTTCTTCCGCTCCTTCTCTCGATCACTCTCTCTATCTCTCACACACACTCTCTCTCTCTCTTTCTCTATCTCCTGCTTTCTCTCTCCCCTCCTTGCGCCCCTCTCTTACTACATTGTACATGCATGTGCTTCTTTCTCTCTGAATTTGTTTCTTTCTCTCTTTCTCTCTGTCTCTCTGTCTCTCTTTTCTCCAACTCTTTCACTCTCTTTTTCTCTGTTCCTCTCCCTTTCTTGCTCTCTCCCTATCCCCTCCTCCTCCTCCTCCCCCCCCCCCCCCATTGCATCAACTTCCCCTCTCTCTATCTCTCTCCTATACATGTACAGTGAGTATAAAATTTAAAAAATGTACCCAATTTTGGTAACTTATAATTATAAAGTTATAACCTATGTAACCTTGAATCATATATCATGCTAATGTATAACTTATACCCTGTCTAATCATACCATATTCATAATTATGCTGTCAAGGATGACTGAGCAGCAGGCTTTTCAAAAATTATTGTCAAAATCCTCTTGTACCAAGTTTGGGCTGAAGCAATGAATGTGGATCAAAAGCCATTGTGTCATCTCATTCCAGACACAGACACAATTGCTCACTTATTTACGTTGACTATTTAAGGCAGTTGAAAAGCAATGGTGTTGATATCAGCTCAAACACAAGGAAGTGCTTTAATATTACAAGCAACATTTATGATTTTCTCTTCGTTATGATGATTACAATCTTGACTTCCTTTGCATCCCTTGTTTGAGGTAACCCTTCTCATTGAGTGATACAAAATGGATAAAGCTTATTTGGATGTTATCTTTTTAAAATTAAAGTCTTCTGTGAATTTCTTTGATACTTTATCATCATATGTATTCTTTCTTGCATTTGGGTTTTGTAACCTCTGAGTTTTCAAAAGTTAAGAAACCGGTATTCGATATAAACAAATTTTGCTCCTTATGCATGTGAGATGGCACAGCCTCACTTAGCATAGATATTATCAGTCTAACTGGGTCTGCAAACTCAGACTAGTCCGTTTCCCATTGCATCATTATGAAAGCAGACAGTGTAGTAGAGTGTGCAATGTTTTGGTCAAGACAAGTTTTGATTGGCTGAAAGCCCATTTGCTGACCTCACGGTGAACTCGATTGGTATTCAGTCCAGACACACTCCCTTGCCTTGTTTTTGACTTTATGAGGTCAGCAAAGATGAACAGAAAGAAGTGACTGGATAATACAGGATTTTCTCTCCGTTTGTTTACATCAAATTGCTTCAATAGGCCTGTCTTCATCAGCTCGAGCTTGCCAAATAACCTGCTTTTTTCAGTAACGGGATATTATCCCGAAGCTCAATATTGCGTCTTCACCAGACTGATATCCTCATCACTAACTACAGTTGTAGCTTAGACGGGCACAAATTAGCTTGCTATCTCTCAAATCGCAGGATATTTTGGAAACAAGACCAAGATTTCTTGGGATATTTTCTCGACCAAATATCCCGCTAATTGCAACTGCGGGCTGATGAGGACGCAATTTAACAGGTTAATTTTAATTTGCGATAGGGATAGCTAAAATAGCAGGTTATTTAGCAAACTCGAGCTGATGATGACAGGCCTAATGTAAGACTACCAATGCCTGTTATACCAATGGCTAGGCTAATGGGCTTCATATACTAGTACATTGAAGCTCAGAAAATGAAGCTACGACTGTTTAAATAATCATTAATCAACACCCAAATAGCATGTACTTGTATGGATCGAACCAGTTATTGATGTCTCTAAGCTGCAATACATTCTCAACTTGATGAGTTATATTACACGTATGAAGGCCTGCATGTACATGTAGGCATTTTGCCTGTAGCCCTCTAGTGCCATGGCACTTACAAAATGTCAAGTGGGGACAGCATATACAGCCCCCCTCCCCGCCACCCCTCCCCTGCCCCCATCTTAAAGGAGAAGTCCATCCTGATATCAAGTTGGTTTTAATAGAATCACACACATGAGAGAAACAGGTCCGTGAAAAGTTGAGCGAAAACCATTAAAAGTAAGAAAATTATGAAGGAAAGTTTAGGAAGGTACGATCAATCAAACATGAATTGGCAACTCTGTGACCTTTCTTGCGAGCTGCCCTTACATTTGCCCTACAAAAAAGGACTAAATTTGTAAATTTTTTCAATGATGCATCACCCTAAACATATTATTGCAGATAGATATGTTTTTATACAACCCCTGTATGAAACAAGTCTATTCCCTAATCAATAACTAATAAGTAGTTCATTTACTTCATCGAATTTCGTTGAAACTTTCACTGACACGTTTCTCTCATTTTTCTGCTTTTATTAAAACCCAACTTAATATCAGTGTTATATGCCTGGAGACTACCAGGAACTACGGTTGACCATGAAACCACCAGGCATGGGATTGATAAGTATAGGTGTATACATGTACATGTAAGTCTAAATTAGAAGACTATTGTACAAGTTCATTCATCTATAACATAAACACTCTGCTGTACAGGTTCACAAACCCGCTTTCAACCCAAAAATTCCCCAAGCAAAGGGTAAGATACAAAGAACCTGCAGAATTTACTAACAAAGCACATACTAGATTCGAAGTGAATAGAAACCCACAGTGCCATGATTAATGAAAAGGGTGTGGCAGATTGAATTTTCAGATGATGCACATGTGAAACGAATCATAACAAACCACATAGGGAATTTCTTTCTTCCAAAGAGAAATATTGCAGCTTTTTTTTGGATTTATTGTACAGGAGAACTTCTCAAAGCAGTTTTTACATCCTTTTTTAACGAAATTAAAATTTTAAAAAATTCGAGGGGGGAGGGGTCATTGTTTCTTTATGTTCAATCACTAACCACTCAAACATACCTTTTCTACTGGACTTCTAAACCATGTTAAAGGTTGTGACTGATGAAATAGCATACCATACTTATTTTGAATTAAAAAACAAACAATCATATTTACAATGTAGGTAGAATTTGCAACCCAGATTCATTGTCAAATATGAAAATAATTCACATTCAGACAAAAGGTACAGAAGTGGTTCTTGCTTCATCGTTCAAACCAAGAATAAACCAAAAAGTGAACTACAAAATGAATGACCCACTTCTTCTGTTGGTTCTGACATTTTACCTCAGATTTAAAGAGTTGATAACCTCTATCAAATAGGGATTTTCAAACCTGTTAAATTGAACGTCTGCATACATGTACATGTACATGGACTACCAATTTGATAACTAACCAAATAAAATAAAAATATCTTTATGACACCTGCGATGACATTATCTGAACAAAATTCTCAGCCTGTTATAAAAATGACAAGTTAACTCCTTCATAGCAAACATGAAATAAAGGCCTAAATTAAACTAGACTCTGGTTTATTGCTTCATTATGAATGTCTACTTGGAGCCAGGACATTTATGAACATTTTTTATGAGTTTACAACGGATCTCACTAGACAAAGTACATTGTACAGTAATGGTCTAACGAAATGGAGGTGTTGTCGTATAGTGGTTCATATACTTGACTCTTGTTCCTAGGGTTGGGAGTTTGAATCCCAGCCCAGCACTAACATCCTTTTGCAAGACATCAATCCACATTTTCCAGTCTCTCTCCACCCAGGTGTAAATGGATACCTGGCAATTTTCTGGGCTATAATTGCAGGGCCAGCAGGAAGAATAGTATCAAGACTGATGTAGCAGCTACCCTGGATAAATAAAACCCAAATATGAATGTTTTGACTTCTCATCAGAAAATGCAGGTGCCGCCATGTTTGCTTTAAAAGAGAGAGCGCTTAGCGCTGACAACCTGTCACACACCATACAAAGAGAGAATACCTCTGTACTAATCAGATTATGTTTTGAGGATCCTTACAGGTTGTTTGCAATGGAATTATGGGTATTTGAGAGAGATGAAAACTGGAAATATTTTCATCCTCACCATTGTCTTGATGGGATTCTTAAGTTGATGAGAGGGTAATCGATGACGATGATGATCTTCTTCTTCCGCTCTCTAACTTAATCCCTATACCTGCATCTCCTTAACATCTTATCTTTGATTTTGTTGCTGGTATTTTTTTTTTTTTGGTGGGGGGAGGGGGGTGTTATAATGTACCCCTTACAATGAAAAGACAATAACATTTATGGCTACAATTCATACTCTTTACCGTAAGTTAATCCTACTAGAAGTATAATGCCTCTTCCATATTTGACAGCTTATCGCCTCTTTATTCACAAGCACTGATGAGTGGATGGGGTGGGGCTAACTGTCACAGTTTATTATAGCAACTAGCAACTGAATTAACACTGTTATGGAATTAGTACTCTTGAATGATTGGGATTACTGGTATAGCAAAGGAACACCTGAAAATGATTGAGATGGAATTATGAGGATTGGTGGGAGGTAAATACTTGCAATATTTCCAATTTTCCATACATATAATTGATGATTGGTTTGATTCTTGATGAGAAGACAATGATGATCCTCTTCTATTTTTAACTTAATCCCTAGCCTAGTATATGGCTTATCAAAGGGAATATGGGCATTAACTTGTTGTTGATGATTTTTTTATTTCTTTTTACTGGAGGAGGGGGGGGGGGGATACCCCAAACAAGGTTTAAGGACTGTGAAATTTGATGTATGGAAACTATGTTTCTAGTGCATTTTGAAATGATGGTGATCCTCTAAAGAGTATTAGAATATCGTTTTCTGACCTACATTTAATGTCATATCTCCTTCATCACTCATGTATGTGACCACTTAGGCATTGCTACCGTTGAAACAGGACTTTGTGAAATTCGATACATGGAAATGAGTGTTTCAGATCATGATATAATTAGCTCTTACATTATTTATTTTGTAGGGGGGGGGGGGGGGTGGGTATTTTCCCCTTTTTTTGTATTCACCAAAGCTCTTCTGGAGCTGTCCAGAGCCCAGAGGGACCGAAGCTAATACACTTTCTGTTTCTGATTATTTTCTTTCTTTTTTCACTGAGCTTGATCTAAAAAGTTATATACTTTGTCTGATAGCAATTTGATTTCCTCCTCAGGTACAACATGTAGCGAAACCCTTAAAGGCACACTGTCCTACTTGTAGCTACTTGCTCCCTCTATATAGAAAACTTCCCAAATCGGTGCCTGTTGGTCCCCCATGATCCTCTTTTTCTTATGTTAAATGAGAGCTGAGTTAATGAGATAGCCACCTGTCACAGTGACCTCGATGGCTCACTGGGTGGTCTAATCCCTTCTAGCTGAAGTAGTAACGCCTCCCTTTAAAAAAAACATATCTGACTGAAAGTTTAACGAACATTATAAGCCTTATTGATAAATATGCATTTACCAGCTCGATATGCTAAATGTAACAATGTGAATCTACCTCTGTGGGAAAAAATTATGATTTTCAACAAATAACAATCATACAGTTTGCATTCCGGAAGCTTTGTGATCTGGCCACTACATTTTTCTAAGCTTCCTTGTGAAGCGTGAACCGAATATCAAATTCTTCAACATTTCGATTCCAATCATGCATAGACTGCAACATACTTTACATGTACATTCCTTACAATGTGCAAAATACAATGTATGTAAGTTCAAAGTTCATTCATGAGGAAAAAGAAATGTTTTGTGTACCGTAGATCTCTGTGTATAAGGCGCACTTTTTTGCCGCCGAAAAAATGCCTGGCAATGTCTCCCAGCTCAGTAATCAGTGTGTTGACTCACCATTCGGAAACTACAGCAACACTCAAATATGTCTGTCATCTTGGTTTGAAAGTAATCTTTCTAATAGATCTCAATATGTAGTTTATAATAATAATTCCTCAATTTTTTTTTCTATTCATATCATGCATGACTATTGATGTTTGGCATAGAACACAGTGCTTCTGCTAGGTGATGTGATGAGGCTGGTGTGGGACACTTCGTATCATGAAGCCTTAGAGTCTGGACCTGTTTTTAATTTACATTGTTACTATCTATTGTGACAAGTTCACAACTTCAACTGCACCTCGATGTAAAATGAAGGTCCTTCCCCAAAATAGGGGTGCACCTTATACACAGGTGCGCCTTATACACGGAGATTTATGGTATTGGAGTACTAGACCAAAAGCTTCAGTTTCTGATATCAATTTTTGTTCCTCTATACATTTACAAAGATTAAAGTACATGAACCGATACATCGTACGGATTAGTTACGCAATTCAGTTTGTGTGTGATTGCTGATCTCATGGCGCACAGAAGCTTCAAGAAAACTGATAGATTAGCTGAAAGTAAGACTTTATATTTTTATGTTTTACAATTATTTTTTTTGGATATATTTTTTTAGTATAGACTATGTACATATTAGATCCATTTTTTTCCAATCATCATTTTTACATAAATGAAACTGTTAGGCCTAACTCTAGTATAAAGAAAAATAAATTCTGATTCCGGCAAAAATCTGTTAATTCCCCCCCCCCCCCCCCTCCTCCTCCATCCTTCTACGAGCAGCAAGGGTTATCATTTGTATGGTGGCCCTGAAGGGACATCGCGAATAGACTAAATCGTGAAAAATATGCGATAAAATTCACGATATCGTCAATTTTATCGCATATTTTTCACGAAGAAATTCACGAAATTGACAATATCGTGAACTTTATCGTGAACTTTTCACGATGAAATTGACGATATCGTGAATTTTATCGTGAAAAGTTCACGATATACAATACCGCCCAGAAGTTATTGGGCATGTTTTTGCGGGGCGGGTTTTCCCCGATGGGTATTTCACAATAAAATCACGATAAAATATCGATGAAATACTGATAGAATCACGATAAAAATCACGATAATTTGCACACTAGTGAATGATTTCCTCTATCGGGGGATGCGTGTAACCCGCCTAATCCCCCGATAGTCTATCGTGTTTCATGGTGCGCGTATTTGCAACTAGTCAAGTCATGTCCTCTGCAAGCGCATGTCTTGCTCATCGCGCGCGCTAAGTCTTGATTGATATGTATGATTTGTACGCGCAGTTCCGTATGTGTCTTTGTTTACGTCACAATAGAAAGTATTCACGAGTAAACATTACACACAGTTAAATACTACTAGTAAAAGCCGTCGCTAAATCACTGACACTGGGCGCGGATAAGCATCGGGTACTGGTGCGGTGAAGCAACGAGTAGATCTAACTATATTCAAGTTGCAAAAACTTGCATGATTTGCATTCATTGAAATTATAATTGTGAGCACAATACCTTTCATTTTCACTGCCATATTTTCTGTTCGCCTACTCCAGATATGCGTATCTCATTCCACAACCATGAAAGTGGTGAATAAATTCAATTCAACCTCCACCAAATGAAATAAAAATATTCCCAAGATCGTCGCTTCAGAATACACGCACGCGATCAGATTCTTTCATTTGCCCTATCAGTATCACTGACAAGACTGCCGTAAGAAGGGTCTCCACCCCTAAAAAAGAAAACGTCCAATCATGGACATTCTTGCCTACTGGTCACGCGTAAAAGTTGCCAGGTGGACTAGTAACCAAGGTTACCAAAACACGCGTAAATAAACATTTTTAGTCGACGGCATTGGATGATTGATAAATAATAAAATCTGTAAAAATGGCATGGATCAATTACTTGTAACTGTCTTCGGAGTGTGGATTAGACCAGAGTTGAATTAACAGGAAAACATGTAGGAGAGAGAGAGAGATAATTGAGAGGGAGGTAGTGTTGAGCTGGAGATAGATGAAGATATTATTCGAGAAGGAAAGGAGTTATGATCGAGGTCAGGATGGGAAAAAAAAACAAATAAAATGGATCATCTACTTAACAGGGTTGACTAAATATAAGTAGGCAAGACACCAATACGTTAGTCTATTTTCCGTACACCTTTCTACTTCCACTCCTTATTCATCGACACTCGACGAAAACGTTCATGGGTGGAGAAATGTGACAAAGAAGAGGGTGAGAGCATGGACCTACGTATTTGGAGAGCAAGAGAGACGAGAGGAAATCCCACTAGTATCTTCACGAGGGGGGGGGGGGGGACTACACGTAATAGAGAGAGAGAGAGAGAGAGAGAGAAAGAAAAATGTTTGATGGGAGCGCAGGCTAGCGAAATCATACTAAGGGAGACATTTACGTACATTTACTTTTGAGAAATAAACAGTAGGATTATGTCTGCCACATGCGTTGAGATCTGGCTCCCCTCGGCTGACACATCGTAAATAACAAAGATAACATTCAATGACATTTTTAACCGAAGATTGAAAACTAGGTCATTCACACCTCTTTTTCTTTTTATCATTTATAATTACTTTGTACGATGGCGATGTTAAAAAATAGGATGTTGGAAAGGAAGAAAAAAAGTTGGATCGTAGATTAAATGACATTGATTTGCAAAACTGGAACGATGAAGGTCATGAAGTTCATGTTTCAAATACAGAATTTTTAAACAGGTAATCGGTTTGGAAGAATATATGTTAAAGTTGGATTTCAGTGATAGAACATCTCTTTATAAATATCGATGTGGTAATAGTAAGCTGCCCTGCCGTCTGCACCTGACCGTCACTAAAGTCAGCCTCTAGAAATTGTAGAATTGTGTTCCATATGTGATCTCAAAGTACAAGATGATGCATTTCATTATGTTCTCGTATGTCCAGCCTTTGGCTTTGATTAACATTCGCAATTATTTGTTAAGAGATAGTTAGTCAATTTAAGATTAAGAATTAAAACAAACCTTTCAACCTTTTAGATTCATTCATGGTTTGCTGCTTCGCATTAGAATATGATATAGATTTTATTTTTAAAAGCAGACCCGTATCACTATCATTCGCGAAGTTGTGTTTTATTTTTGTGGACATTTTTACAATAATAGCTCCTGTTCTAGTCCCTCTAACGTTTATTCGCGCTAATAATATTTATAATTAATTTGCCTGATGTTGCATTCAATTCATTTATGGTTTGCTGCTTCGCAATCGGATATAAAATAAATGATAATTTTAAAAGCAAACTCGTATCATTGGCGACGCAGGGGGGGGGGGGGGGGGGGGATGGAGGGGAGAAGAAAAGAAAAGGAAGGAGGGGAAAAGGAAGAAGAGTAAATCTAAAAATCAAATCAAATAGACAGACGAAACAAGCAGAGAACTTCATCAATCGGAAATTCTAATTTTTTCGCCAATGAATTGAATGTTTAAATGACAAGAGAGCTTGCGTACATTTCATATTGTGTTTCAAGTGTTTCTAAACAATGGGTTTGGAGTCAAGGTGTCTGGCAGCATGTGGTTATCTCAGAAGTTAGTATAAACAGATCATGTTCGCGCCGTAAGATCACGTGATCATAGTAGTGATGATTGAACCTTCGAGAGAAAACTATAAGCGCGTGCATTTTTTTAAATCTTTACCTCATCATCTTTTCTGTTTTTTTATTTCTTTGTTTTACCTTTTCTCAAAATATAAATATGTGTATGTATTCCCTTCGCTTGTTCCTTACGGTTCAAGGAGAATTACCCCCTTGCACAATCACCCCCCTTTGTTTAATTCCTTGTTTTTCTTGCTATCAATTCGATCAATCATTTTTTTGTTGTTTATCCTTATTTCTTACCATATGGAGATCTTTGTTAAGCCGTTATTATTTATTATTATTATTATCATTATTAATCATTCTTCTGGTTTATTCCTTCGTTAATGTGTTTTAATACTTTATGTTTTTCTTAGATTTCTTTCTATCATTTTATATTTTGTCCTCAATCCTCGTGTATTTCTTTGTTATTTCCTTATGTATTACTCCAATTTTGATTACGGGAGCTTGCCAACCCAGGTATGTGTACATGTATCTAGCTTGCATGCAAACTGAATGTCATAAAATGGAGATCGAGATCGAGGGGTTTTCCAATTCCGGGAATCCCTGAGCGCGCGCACTACATATCAAATTTCAACTACTTTGTGGACCACGAGGTACATTGGCTGATCGAGATCGCGTTGCTTTTGTTTTTGATAATACTGGTTTATGAAAATGCCGTTTGCGGTCTGTGGCAAAATTTGTAATGTGTAGGGACAGGGTCAACCGATTGGTATTATGAATGAATAAAATAATAATATTTTTTTTATTATTTGGAGTTACGGATCCTTTATTTATTCTGTTAATTTTCAATTCTCTATCTCTCTTAATTATCTTTGTCTGATATATTTCACTCTTCACTCCCTTCCCTCTTTCTTTTCTGTCCCTGTCACGCTAACGGTAACGGTACCCCTCCGCCTCTTCTCTCCTCTTCCCTTAATTATTCACGCCTTCCTGAAAATCTCACAACATACACATAATTCTTCTAGAAATAACAGCTGCATTTATCCATAAATTCTAAGATTCTACCCACATATTAGATCTGATATGTACATGTAATGATGAATACTCTCGATTAGACAGAAATAACCGTCTGATATGGGTCATTACTCTTTGATAAATCTTACATTTGTCAACATTCCTCATACACAGACGGTGACCCTTACGGCTCGCACGACGGGGGGGGGGGGGGGGGGGGGGGTGAGCCTTTCTTTTCTTCCCGTTTTTCCTTATTTAGATCTAATTTTCCGATCAATAAATCGGACATAAGAAAGTATGTATATTTCTTAAAATTCTTACAATTTTAATCAAGTAATTGCAATGGCGAAATTTAGGCGAATTAGATCACGCGTTTATGAATATCAAAATATCACCGGGTCAAGCCGTGCTGACTTGTACGCACATGTAGGTATCGGACGTCCGGAAAAAAAAAAGAGCATTCATTAACTCAAATCAAGATGGCTGCACAACAAATAATGTTAACGACAAGTCTTTATCGGATTAAACATAAGCGGAATAGCCGTCGATATTAGAGACTGAAGCTTTCGGTCTAACTCTTGATATACTCTCGGATCTCCTCTGCCATGATATGAGCTATCCCAAACATTCCTCCCCCCTCAAATAAAAAAAAGATGTCGTATCGTGGGAAAGGCCAATTAGACACCTGGTTCTTGGTTTCTGCACTTCTCTCATCGGATAACTTTTCTCTCCGCATGCGCAATCCCAAACATTCCCCGTAGCACATTGTCTCGTGTATTTATGCATGGAATGAAAAGAGCATTCATTCACGCTTTTGTGATGTAATAATCAAGTGATTGTGACGTCAGTGGCAAGCGCGCATCGGTATGTTTGAGGATGCGCAGGCTCAGCAAGCGTATAAATAGAGCATGCTGTGCGCAGTTCTATCGTGATGCATCGGGGATTTAGCGAGTTGATCAAGTTGAGGAAAAAAAAATCATGATAGAGATGAATACAAATCACGATGTTTCTAACGATAAAAACACGATAAAACCCGTCTACAATCACGCTAACCTCCTATCGTGAAACACGATCCCGCATGCCCAATAACTTCTGGGCGGTATTGTAAAGTTCACGATATCGTCAATTTTATCGTGTACTCTATCGTGTACTCTCCTGACGGGCGCTTCGTAAACAAAACCAGCCCTAGCTGGGGGAGACAGAGAGAAGGAAAAAAGGGAAAGGGAAAGAGAAGATAAAAGGAAAGAAAGAATAATAAGAAGAAAAGAGGGAAACGGGGGGGGGGGGGGGGGGGCGAAGGGCTCTTGCCTCCTCCTCACTCCCCCCCCCCCCCTCCCCGCCAAAAAATAAATCAGAGAGAGAGAGAGAAAGGAAAGGGAAAGGGAAAGAGAAGATAAAAGGAAAGAAAGAAGAGGAAGAAGAAGAAAAGAGGAAAACGGGGGAAGGACGAAGGACTCTTGCCCCCCCCCTCCCCCCCCCCCGCCCCCGCCAAAAAATAAATCAGAGAGAGAGAGAGTCTTCTTCTTCTTTCTTTCCTTTTATATTTTCTTTCCCTTTCCCTTTCCCTTCTCTCTATCTATCTCTCTCTCTCCTATTTATTTGTCGGCGCGGGAGGGGGGGAGGAGGCAAGAGCCCCTCTTTTCTTCTTATTCTTCTTCCTTTCCTTTTTTATTCTCTTTCCCTTTCCCTTCTCTCTCTCTCTCTCTCTCTCTTATTTATTTTTTGGGCGGGGGGATGCAAGAGCCCTTCGCCCCCGTTTCCCTCTTTTCTTCTTCTTCTTCCTCTTCTTTCTTTCCTTTTATCTTCTCTTTCCCTTTCCCTTTCCCTTCTCTCTCTATCTCTTATTTATTTTTTTGGCGGGGGTGGGGAGGGAGGAGGCAAAAGCCCTTCGCCCTTCCCCCGTTTCCCTCTTTCCTTCTTATTCCTCTTCTTTCTTTCCTTTTATATTTTCTTTCCCTTTCCCTTCTCTCTCTTATTTATTTTTGGCGGGGGGGGGGGGGAGGAGGCAAGAGCCCTTCGCCCTTCCCCTGTTTCCCTCTTATTCCTCTTCTTTCTTTCCCTTTCCCTTCTCTCTCTCTCTCTCTCTCTTATTTATTTTTTTGGCGGGGGGGGGGGGGGGGGGGAGGTAAGAGCCTTTCGCCCTTCCCCCGTTTCCCTCTTTCCTTCTTCCTCTTCTTTCTTTCCTTTTATATTTTCTTTCCCTTTCCCTTTCCCTTCTCTCTCTCCTTATTTATTTTTTGGCGGGGGGGGGGGGGGGGGGGAGTGAGGAGGAGGCAAGAGCCCTTCGCCCCCCCCCCCCCCCCCCCCCCCCCCCGTTTCCCTCTTTTCTTCTTATTATTCTTTCTTTCCTTTTATCTTCTCTTTCCCTTTCCCTTTTTTCCTTCTCTCTGTCTCCCCCAGCTGGGGCTGGTTTTGTTTACGAAGCGCCCGTCAGGAGAGTACACGATAGAGTACACGATAAAATTGACGATATCGTGAACTTTATATCGTGAACTTTTCACGATAAAATTCACGATATCGTCAATTTCATCGTGAAAAGTTCACGATAAAGTTCACGATATCGTCAATTTCGTGAATTTCTTCGTGAACAATATGCGATAAAATTGACGATATCGTGAATTTTATCGCATATTTTTCACGATTTAGTCTATTCGCGATGTCCCTTCAGGGCCACCATACATTTGTGTATGGTTATTTCTGTCTAGTTTTGGAGGTGCTAACACTGTAGGCACACTAATACTCTTTTCACACTGGTTTTGCTTAACCCCGTACTTTGCTTAGCCCCGTACTATCCTTAACCCCGGACTATTTTTTTTGGCTTTTCACACACGCTGTTTTTAGTCCCGTACTAGTGCCTATTCCGGAATAAGAAAATTCCGCTGTTCTCACTGCATTTAGTTAACCCCGGATATCGTGAATGTTATGATTGGACATACTTCGCATCTGGCCAGCTGTGATACGCTCCATTGCGTAGTACCGGACTATTTTTCGTTTCTGTTCTCATTCATTTGCTTAGCACCACAATTGCGGAGTTAGCCCTGCTATTTTGCAGGGTTAGTTAACCCCGTACTATAGGTGGGGTTAGCCAACTTTAGCCCACTTTGGTAAAAACCAGTCTGAACAGAAAGTGGAATAGGCTTAACCCCGTACTATAGGTGGGGCTAAGACCCCCCCTTAACCCCACCTATAGTATGGGGTTAAGCAAAATATTGCCAGTGTGAAAACAGTATAAAAACACAAACAGTGAGTGAGTGGGATGGTATACACATCAAGTGAAGGTGCATGTGGTTCTACCATCAAGTCAATGCATCTTTAGCCTAAACATCAATAATTGTTACATAACTAAGAGATGCACACACTACTTAGATTGAAAGCATAGACTCTAATTTTATGATCTGACTGGAAAAGAAGTCGAGGCTGACATAACGATGTTTTGAATTAAATCCTCCAAAAATTTAAATTAATAAAAAAATTCACCTGAAAAAGGATAAGTAAAGTTGTTTAACTTTATTTTACAGTGTAGATCTAGATGAAAGATGGTGAAATGTTCAAATTTTGAAATTTCATTTTGCTCATTCTCGATGATATAAACCTGAAGCAGCTTTTCCAAGCTATACTGGGATGGGGAAAATTTGAGCCATACACAAAATTTCAATCGATGTCTAGATCTATGCCTTCATTTTGCCTCGATTGTTTATGAAAAATACTCATACTAGTCTATACCCCATGGGCCATATGTAATTTCTAGCAAATGCATCAGCCTACAGTACTACAGGTATCATATTCATTGGGCAGTATAATTAATTCCATCTTAAACTTTAAGGACTGGGCGTTGTGGTGTGCGCCTGTAATCCAGCTAACAATGGAATTTACAAACTGATTCAGCCGAGGATGCAGGTTCGAAACTAAGTCACGTCTTTCGGATGGTGACGTTTAAAGGTTGGTCCCCAGACATATTTGATTAATACACGTACACGTCTATAAAAACCCAATACACATACATGTAGGTCTACACAAAGACACTGAGACAGAAGAAATAGAAATTTATGAATATTTTGAGTACAAAACAAGTCTAGTCTAGATCTAGACTCTATGTAGACTATTAAGAATATGGTTGTCCCCATTCTGACATTTAAATAGAGTGGCACTCCAAATAAGAAATTATACTCTTCATAATAAATATAAAACTATTCACTATTCAAGTATTGTATTCAAAGATATTAGCAAATCGACATTCAGATTCATTAGCCTTACCTTATTAGTCTAGACTCTAGTCTTATTGTTTATCTTATTCTTAATTTCTTTAAATGATTTTGGACCAATCGAATCGAGAGTCGATTGACAACGACATATATCAATATCAGACAGAAAACAGATAGCAGAAATCGTTAAACGCTTAATTCTGATGTTCGAAACTCACCTTTTCAAAGCCAACAGCAAATAAGATGAGAGTGAGATAGCCAATTCTAATTTTGGGACCACACTACTTTGTGCTTTGCAGATGAGAAATAAGGCAAACTTTAGGCTCATCAAACCTGCAGAGAACACCCGAGTCCGTTCACGTTTGTGCCTGGCCTGTCTGATCGGAAAAGACGATACAGGAGATGAATCGGGAAATCAAAGTGCCTCGATGTAGCAGTGATGATGAGAAATAAACTAGAATGCCTTCAGCTTCATTCAGGCCTCAACAGAGATGGAAATTCAATGAAGAAAACGAGAGAAAGTGTCACGATTTTGTAAGAAGTGACCGGCATCTGGAGGGATCGTACACAATTTGAATCTGATGCAACCATGAATACCATACCACCAGTATTCATATGCGCGCTCGCAGTGCATGCAGATCAGATAGACCGTGCAGTCCACTCTCGATCTCTCGCACCGCATACACACGCCCGTACGTACATTCTCTTGCCACGTGGTAGCTTGTATTTACAATAACATAAGCGTAGAGCGTAGTACTGTTCGTAGTCTGCCTTCGTAGACCCTACCTCTGAACGGATCCGGGCTAACTCGGGGACTCGGACCAGGGGACAACTCGGCCCAGCTGCAAAAACGGTCATTTTTTGTCATTTTACCCTAACTCTAACCCTAACTCTAACCCTAACTCTAACCCTAACCCTAACCCTAACCCTAAACCTAACCCCAAACCTAAACATGCAAAAACTGACCGTTTTTGTACCTGGGCCGAGTTGTCCCCTGGTACGAGTTAGCCCGACTCCAAGAGAATGTTTGTTGACATTGACTCGTCATTCACCCGACGGTAAATACTATGAAATGTACAGGTAACCCTGCCGCGCCCACGACCACGCCCTGCTGGTATTCGTAGTCTGTTTCGTAGACCCTACCTCTGAATGAATGTTTGTTGACATCGGGTAGACATTTAACCTGCCATTCTTCCGATTGACGATTGACGGTGAATACTAAAAGGCACAGGTCAGTACCCCTGCCACGCCCACGACCACGCCCTACTCGCATTCAGGTGTGGTCAATGCAACGCGAAGGTTGCTGTAGTATTGAATGACTTTTTTTGGTTGCTTTTTTGTTTTTGCTTTGCCACGATGCCGGTTGGCTCATTGTCTTTTCATACAATGTAAATTTGAAACTATATGCCATAAAACATTGGAATTCCCTTCCCAATGGTGTAAAGGAAATAGAAAACTATGCTCATTTTAAGGGGAAATTAAAGGAATACCTAATAGTTGACAGTCAGATAAGAGAAGTTCAATTTGTTTTCTTTGTTAAAGTAATATTTGTATTGATTTACCCAGTAAATTAACACAGAGGATGGTCAGAGGGTCTAATTGGGTTCTAAAACACTCTAATTGTCACTGATTTAAGTTAAAATTGTTCATATTTAACAAATTTTGACGAAAATTCTTCATTTCAATGCAATTTCCCATAGGGAAAAGTTGTCCCGTACGTCACATGTCCCGTACGTCACATACACACATTTATGTTTTGGTATATGACATAACAACAAAAGGTTAGAAAAATATGGTAATAGTTGTGATTAATGCTTGAATAATTGAATAATGCTTAATGAATTAAGATATCATTACTATAAATCTCATAACTTAATAAATTCAACTTAATAAATTCAGAGAACTTTTATGATGAACTTATTTTTGAAAAAGTCAGAAATTCTCTGGTCCCGTACGTCACACAGCACATTAATTAAATTAAAAATTAATTTATGAATTGGTCAGAACTAAAACTTTCCACAAATGAACTAGCCCATAATAGCCACAGACTCATACCAAAAAAAAGCCATAATAATGTCATCCATTGTTATTTCTTGTTTTAAGTCTCTGAATGTCCCGTACGTCACAAAGCAAATCGGCTTGTACCTGCCCTTTAACATTCTGAGTTGAGCACGTCTTTTCTGTCCCTAGCTTACACCACCCAGGGAGGTCACGAAAGAATAAATGGTGCTTACTATTTTCAATTGTCACATTTTATGTAAACAGTAAGTGTATAACATGCTATATCCTGCAGGACCTCTACGCTCATCCACTTCCAATTTTCTTGTGACCCCCAAAATTACCAAAACTTTGGGGGAAAGATCATTTGCATACTCTAGTCCTAAATTATGGAATGGCCTTCCTGAAGACATCAAAAAATGTTTTTCTTCTGATTCTTTCAAAACTCATCTCAAAACTTTCCTTTTCAAGTCTTGATCGTTTTTCCTGTTTACACGCGCCTTGAGCACTCCACAGAGTGGATTTGGCGCGGTATAAGTTACATTATTATTATTATTATTATTATCATTGTTATTTGAATATTTTGTATTTGTTTCATCAATAAATGTAGAAACATCTGCTATATAAAAAAAAATGCCTTCAGCTCGGTGTGCATTGGGGTGGTTGTGATAAAATGAGATAACGTAGCCTATTGCATAAACCATGTGGACACTAACTTTTGGTAACTCCAAATTTAAGGTATTCATTCGTATTTCAATGTTATTGTGTGAGTACAAATATATGTGTGTCCAGGGGCGTCGCTAGACCTTTTTCAGTGGCAGGGGGGGGGGGGGGGGGAGGGGGGGGGGCGGGTGTAGAGGCCAACGATTACCGACAAAACTAGTCACCAATTACCGACAAAATTAAATGTCCAATATCTACAAATTTAACAATGTAAACCCGGGCCCGAAGGCTAAATTATTTTTCCTATGGACTATCTATAGTACTTGAGTATGCGCAAATGGTCATTTTTCTCGACGACATAAATATATGAATTATTTCGTCAACTTAGTCAGCATCATAGCTATATTTTAATGCAGGCGCGAAGCTAGGATCTTATTTTAGGGAGTGGTGGTAGAGAGCAAGCAAATCACTTAAAGGCGCTCATTAGGGGGGGGGGGTGGGTGATAGGCAAAGACGTTTAAATATAAGCGCGGAAGCTTAAACGTTACTTAAATTATTAGGAAAAGAAGACGATTTATTGTACCGTTCTCGACTGTTAATCCTTGTCTGAATGAAGTTCCACCCCCCCCCTTCCGCGCGAAGCGCGAAAGCTTTGACGTTTCATTAAATTACTATAAAAAGAAGACGATTTGCTGTACCGTTCTCAACTGTTAATCCTAGTCTGAATTCAGTTTCTCCCCCTCCCGCACAGCGCGGAAGCTTTGACGTTTCATTAAATTATGAGAAAAGCAGACAATTCGGTGTACTGTTCTCGACTCTTAATCCTTATCTGAATTCAGTTCTCCCCCTACCGCGCGAATCGCGGAAGTTTTGGCGTTTCATTAAATTTGTAGTGACTTGACCTTTGGAGAACTTTGCATTTGTAAATATTATTGTCTTGTCTTTATTGTGTGGCTTGAAGTCTAGCCTTTTATTCCATTGTTACTGATTTCTTTAGTGACACCTGTTGCATTACTAGAGTGCCACAAATACTTACTCTGGCAAGTACATTCCATACCCTATGGGTTGGGATGTGCAACCACCTAATGTACTGGTATAGCTTATACTGTACAGGGACATTACACTTGCTTGCTTTATTTGCCACACCTATTTTCATCACTTCTCCTGAGCTGTATAGAGCACACCTATTCTAGAGAGTCAATCGATCAACAGCAAAGCTAATTCAGCTTCATCTTAATTCTTGTCCTATTTCTTCGCTTGTTTCTCTACTCGGTTCTGAGGCCTTATTACTTTATAGAGATTATAAGTTTCTTCTTCTTTACTTAATTCGCGAAGAAGCGTCATTACTTTGTACATGGTCTTACATATTCTTTCTACGGGTGCTGTGCAATATTTGAACTACTACTTGTGATATAATATATGTTCCAAGTATCTGTACTCAACAGGTGTTTCTACGAGACAAGGTAGGAAAGAAATCTATTTCTATTTCTTTTATTTAGGTGATTAAATTCCCTAAACTGGTGACCCCGACGTGATCCAGATTTTTTTTCTTCTGTTGATCTAATCTACCTTGTCATCGTCATTATCATGCCTGATACTGATAGCAATGTATTACCTAGTGAGGCTTCTGAGCCATCCCCTCAAGTCTCATATGTTAGTTTAAAGCTTCCACCATTTTGGGCACATGATCCTGATATTTGGTTTGCTCAGGTTGAGGCTCAGTTTCAAACTAGAGGTGTCTCAGTTGAGTCTACAAAGTTTGCTTATGTTGTCGCCTCATTACAACCAGAGGTAGCTCTAGAGGTGCGCGATATTTTAATTGCCCCTCCCCAAACAGAGCCGTACAAGATACTAAAAGCAGCACTGGTTAAGCGAACTTCTGTCTCTGAGCGAAAGCGTCTGAACAAATTGCTGACGAGTGAAGAGTTAGGCGATAGGTCGCCCTCCCAACTCCTTAGGAGAATGCAACAATTATTAGGCTCTAATACTTTGGAAACTAGTATACTTAAGCAATTATTTTTGCAACGCCTGCCAACCAATGTACAGTTGATTCTCGCTTCCACAAGCGATGATGTCAGCTTGGTTGCGCTAGCGGCATTAGCCGACAAAATTGTTGAAGTTGCTGGTCCGCCTACTATTTCTCATGTCTTACCTAAAGAAGTGCCAGCGCAGACTTACGCTTGCGCTACTCCCAATGACTCTGGTGAAGTACATCGACTTTCTACCCAGGTTGCTCAACTGGCTGCTCAGGTGCAAGCCTTGACTTGTTCTATACAGGAGAACCGCAGAAGTCGCAGTCTACAGCGAGGCCCGAAGAATTCCGGCCCTCGCCAATCAGCTTCCCGTAGCCCGAGTCGGCATCAACAACATGCTGGGGCTGAATGTTGGTACCACTGGAAGCATGGCAAACGAGCCCAGAAGTGCATAAGTCCTTGTTCATACTCAGCAGGACAAAGCCGCCCTGGATATGTCCAGGGAAACGGGCCCGCCAAGGAATAGCGGCGACTAATTCACTTGGCACCATTCAACCCAGTCGCCTTTTCTTTGTTCATGATAAACAATCAGGCACGCGTTTTCTTGTTGATACTGGGGCCGAAGTTAGTATTTTCCCTCATTCCATGTTAGGAAAATCGGCAATGGTAAGTGCAACAAATATCCAACTTCAAGCTGTTAACAAGTCACCCATTAAGACTTTTGGCCAGAGATCTTTCACTCTTGATCTTGGGTTGCGGCGAGTTTTTCGTTGGATTTTTGTTGTCACAGACATACCTACACCTATCTTGGGAGCCGATTTCCTTGATAACTATGGACTATTAGTCGACATCAAACATCGACGGCTGATAGACACCACCACCACTCTTACAGTACAGGGAGTCGGTACATACACAGGCATCATTAGCCCGGTGTATGTCAAGCAAGATACTTCGGAGCGTTTCCACTCCCTTCTTCGTGAGTATCCTGACATCACCCGGCCAGTGTACAAGCACTCAGAAGTCAAGCATACAACCACCCACCATATCCAAACTCGAGGCCCACCTGCTTCAGCTCGCCCTCGTCGGCTTGCTCCAGATCGGCAGCAGATTGCCAAGGCAGAGTTTGAACACATGCTTGAACTCGGCATTATCAGACAATCTGATAGCAACTGGTCAAGTCCCTTGCACATGGTTCCGAAGAAGACACCAGGAGACTGGCGACCTTGTGGAGATTATCGCATGCTTAATGCTCGTACTATTCCTGATAGATACCCTATTCCTCATTTGCAAGATTTCTCTGCGTCACTTAGTGGCAAGACAATCTTTTCCAAGATTGATCTCATCAGGGCATATCATCAGATCCCAGTCGAGCCTAGCGATATCCACAAGACAGCTATAACCATCCCTTTTGGATTATTCGAGTTTGTTAGGATGCCGTTTGGCCTTCGCAATGCAGCTCAGACATTCCAAAGATTGATGGATGATGTCACTCGCGGTCTTCCTTTCGTCTATGTTTATCTAGACGATATTCTTGTAGCTAGTACTACCAAAGACGAACACGAGACACATCTCCGTTTACTCTTTGACCGCCTGCAAGAGTATGGAATCATTCTCAACCCCGCTAAGTGTCAGTTCGGAGTACCTTTACTGTCCTTTCTAGGGCATAAAGTTGACTCGGAAGGAATACAGCCACTTAGTGACAAGGTGAAGATCATCCGTGATTTTCCGATACCTACATCACTTACCAAACTACGAGAGTTCCTCGGGCTGATCAATTTCTACAGACGGTTCATTCCGCGGTGTGCAGAAGTACTCCAGCCTCTCACGGATTTGTTGAAAAATAGATTGAAGAAGAACCAACCAATCACCCTAGGTGAACAAGAACTTTCTGCTTTCAATCAGGCTAAAGATCAGTTAGCTAACGCTGCAGTTTTAGTTCATCCTAGAATTGATGTTCCTCTATGCCTGTTGGTTGATGCATCTGATGTGGGAGTTGGGGGAACTATCCAACAGCTGGTAGATGGTATTTGGCAACCGTTGGCTTTCTTTTCTAAGAGACTACAGCCTGCCGAGACTAAGTACAGCACTTTCGGTCGGGAACTGTTAGCAGCCTACCTCGGTGTAAAGCACTTTCGACATCTACTTGAAGGTCGCACATTTACCATCTACACGGATCACAAACCTCTCACCCATGCTTTGAATTCAAAGCCTGACCGACACTCACCTCGTGAAATCCGCCAGCTTGATTTCATATCCCAATACACATCTGAGATACACCACATAGCAGGAAGGGAGAACACAGCAGCAGACGCTCTCTCCCGTCTGTGTATCGACAGAGTTGATTCATCCTCGGTCATAGATTTTGCAGCCATTGCGAAAGATCAAGGGGATGATAGTGAGGTACAGGACTCCTCGCTTCAGCTCAAGTCTATATCGCTTCCTGGTTCTCTTACTACCATGCTATGTGATGTTTCGACAGGTGTTGCTAGACCCCTTGTTCCAGTCAAACACAGACGAGCTATTTTTGACGCCCTCCACGGACTATCCCATCCTGGGATCAGGGCCACTCAAAAGCTCATCACGGAACGTTTCGTTTGGCCTGGTATTAATCATGATATCAGGAAATGGGCCAGAACATGTCTTGAATGCCAGAGATGCAAGGTGCATAAACACACAAAAGTTCCACTTGGCACTTTTACCTCACCTGATGCGCGTTTCTCTCATGTGCACATCGATCTTGTAGGCCCACTTCCTACTTCAGAGGGTAACACGTACCTTCTTACTTGTGTGGATCGTTACACCAGATGGCCAGAAGCTATACCTATCCCGGATATCACTGCGGATACTGTAGCACGTACTTTTGTGGCCAGATGGGTAGCGGTGTTTGGTGCTCCAACTACTCTTACTACAGACAGGGGTAGACAATTTGAGTCAGCACTCTTCCTTGCTCTCACTAATCTTCTTGGCACTAAACGCATTCGCACAACAGCATACCATCCAGCAGCCAATGGGCTTGTTGAGCGTTTTCACAGGCAACTCAAAGCCTCTCTCAAGGCGCATAACACAGTCCGTTGGACTGAGGTCCTTCCCTTAGTATTGCTGGGTATACGTACAGCTATCAAGTCTGATCTGGGATGTTCCGCAGCAGAACTCGTTTTTGGTACTACGGTCATGCTACCGGCCCAATTTGTGTCTCCTTCACAGACTGACTCTGCTGGCGATCCAGCTTATTACGCCCACAGACTGAAGAGACTGATGCGTGAATTACATCCCACCCCTACTCGCAAACAACGAGCTACCCCTACACAGGTACACCCAGAGTTGCATTCCTCATCCCACGTCTTTTTGAGGGTTGATGCAGTCAAGGGGCCCCTTCAACCTCCTTACAGGGGGCCTTTTCGAGTCCTTCAACGCTCTGACAAGTTTTTTACTATTGATTACAATGGTAAACGTGAAACTGTCAGTGTTGGGAGACTTAAACCAGCTTTCATGGAGCAAGATCTCCCTGCTCAATCTAGGAAGGGTCAAGATCGATCCACCTATCCAAGTCCCTCGGCAATCCAACTCCGCAGACTTAGCACTAGATCCTGCTCCGTTAGCACTGGATCCTGCTCCGTTAGCACTGGATCCTGCTCCGTTAGCACTGGATCCTGCTCCGTTAGCATTGGATCCTGCACTGAAGCAGAACACTCCTGAGATTCGAAAGACCAGGTCTGGTCGTCAAGTTAGATGGCCAGTGAGGTTCGTGGATTTTTTCGAAGTCGGGTGAAGCATAATAAACTTACTGTGTTTCAACAGTATTACCATATTTTCGTATTTTCAAGTCAACATGCATGTAGGTCTATATTTCCTCATCGATTTGTTGCTACTTTTCATTCGACAACAAATCTAGAGGGGAGCTACTGTAGTGACTTGACCTTTGGAGAACTTTGCATTTGTAAATATTATTGTCTTGTCTTTATTGTGTGGCTTGAAGTCTAGCCTTTTATTCCATTGTTACTGATTTCTTTAGTGACACCTGTTGCATTACTAGAGTGCCACAAATACTTACTCTGGCAAGTACATTCCATACCCTATGGGTTGGGATGTGCAACCACCTAATGTACTGGTATAGCTTATACTGTACAGGGACATTACACTTGCTTGCTTTATTTGCCACACCTATTTTCATCACTTCTCCTGAGCTGTTCATATAGAGCACACCTATTCTAGAGAGTCAATCGATCAACAGCAAAGCTAATTCAGCTTCATCTTAATTCTTGTCCTATTTCTTCGCTTGTTTCTCTACTCGGTTCTGAGGCCTTATTACTTTATAGAGATTATAAGTTTCTTCTTCTTTACTTAATTCGCGAAGAAGCGTCATTACTTTGTACATGGTCTTACATATTCTTTCTACGGGTGCTGTGCAATATTTGAACTACTACTTGTGATATAATATATGTTCCAAGTATCTGTACTCAACAGGTGTTTCTACGAGACAAGGTAGGAAAGAAATCTATTTCTATTTCTTTTATTTAGGTGATTAAATTCCCTAAACTGGTGACCCCGACGTGATCCAGATTTTTTTTCTTCTGTTGATCTAATCTACCTTGTCATCCTCTTAATCCTTATCTGAATTCAGTTCTCCCCCTACCGCGCGAAGCGCGGAAGTTCTGGCGTTTCATTAAATTATTAGAGAAAGTAGACGATTCGTTGAACTGTGGTCGACTCTTAATCCCAGTCTGAATTCAGTTTTTCCCCCTCCCGCGCGAAGCGCGGAAGCTTTGACGTTTCATTAATTACGAGAAAAAAGTAGACGATTCGGTGTACTGTTCTCGACTCTTAATCCTTATCTCAATTCAGTTTCTCCCCTCCCACGCGAAGCGCGGAAGCTTTGTCGTTTCATTAAATTATGAGAAAAAAGCAGACGATTCGGTGTACTGTTCTCGACTCTGAATCCCTACTGAATTCAGTTCACCCCCTCCCGCGCGAAGCGCGGAATTCTTGGTGTTTCATCACTATATAGAGAAAGGAAGACGATTTGTCGTACCGTTTTCGACTCTTAATAAGCCCTATTTGTCTGAATTTAGTTCACCCCCTCTCGCGCGAAGCCCGGAAGCGTTGACGTTTCCTTAAATATTATTATTAGAGAAAGAAGTCGATTCGTTGTACCGTTCTCGACTCGTTTTCGTTTTCCCCTTCCGCGCAAAGCTCGGAATCTTTGGCGTTTCATCACATTTTTTTATAGAGAAAGGAAAACGATTTGTCGTATACCGTTGTTGACTCTTAAACCTTGTTTGAATTTAGTTTCCCCGAAAATTTTAAACCTCTGATTTCTTTAGCTAATATTTTAGGAAAGTGAAACTTCGAGAAAATACAAGTATTGTAGGTGTAGTCACTCTCGAAGTCGTCACAGCGGATAAAAAGGTAACCCGACACATGCTCCGCCGACGATTGCTCCGCCGACATTTACTCCGCAAAACGCGACAATTGCTCCGCGACATTTGCTCCGCGACATTTGCTCCGACGTCAAATGCTCCGCCGACAGTTGCTCCGCCGACAGTTGCTCCGCCGACAGTTGCTCCGCCGACAATTGCTCCGCCGACAGATGCTCCGCCGACAATTGCTCCGCCGACAATTGCTCCGCCGACAATTGCTCCGCCGTCAATTGCTCCGCAAAACGCGACAATTGCTCCGCCGACATTTGCTCCGCCGACATTTGCTCCGCCTGAAGCGACACTTGCTCCGCCGACATTTGCTCCGCCGACAATTGCTCCGCCGACATTTGCTCCGCCGACAATTGCTCCGCCGACAATTGCTCCGCCTGAAGCGACAATTGCTCCGCCGACATTTGCTTCGCCCACAATTGCTCCGCCGACAATTGCTCCTCCTGAAGCGACAATTGCTCCGCCGACATTTGCTCCGCCGACATTTGCTCCACCGACATTTGCTCCGCCGACAATTGCTCCGCCGACAATTGCTCCGCCTGAAGCGACAATTGCTCCGCCGACATTTGCTCCGACGACATTTGCTCCGCCCAAAAAGTGTCCCATAAACTACAAATGCTACTAGTACTACGACAAATGCTTCGCCGACAATATTTTCTGTACACCTATTTTTTTCGTTTCTTTTTTTCTTCTTCATTTTCTGAATGCATTTCTTGAAATAATGTAGATGAAATGAAATGAATGAATGTTGATGAAGTGGGAGGAAAAAGGAGTTACCTAAAAGTCATTTCGAATAAACTGAAATAACTTTCCATCTATCACTGTACGTCCCATATAATGTATACTAAACACTCATTACATGTCGTGGGAAGTTTTTAAAAAAAAGTAGAGCAGCAAGCCACATTCCCCAATACGCGCATACCTCCTAGTTAATTTCAAGTAGCTCATCAATATGTAATACCTGAAATTACCTCGATCAATGCATCTTACTAGGTAAAGCATTATAAAATGTAATAGGTCATCATGGAAGTTTAGAAAATAAGTAAGGGGGATTTACCAAGTGTTGATCTTTTTAAGAGTTTTATAAAGAAACAAAAAGATATTGAATATTTCTCAGCGAAAAAAAGGAACAAGCTTGTTTCGCATTTTAAGAAATGGCGATTTGACTTATGATACTCATGTTGATTTAACTTTTATTCCTGTGCCCCCTCACTCCCTTTTATGCACTGGAGTTCAAACTATGATTTATATGTGTACAGTGTATTTTTTTTTACTATAATGTTTTTTTTTATAACTTTCTTGTCCTTTCATTATTGTTAGTTGTTCTTATACATATTGGTTTTTTTGTTTGTCTAATTATTACCAATGACTTGTAAATATGTAATTTTTATATGATTGAAAATTTAATAAACACACAAATATTAAAAAAAAGTTTAGAAAATAAGGGCACTCATATACGTAAGGAAGAGAACCCATTAAGACGGGAAAATGAGATGGCAGCCTTTCTGCTTATTCACATTTATACAAATCATTTTGTTGCAGTTTGATGTTAGTTCTTCATGATAAGCCAATTGCTCTTCTTCCGGTGGCTTCGTGAGTCCCTTAAATTATTTAGTGAAAACAAAGTACTCGAATGAAACAGAGTGTTTTGCACACTAACATATATATATTAAAGCTACATACACTTAACTAAAGGAAAGAAACCTTTAGAAAATGGACTGGATATTATTGAAAATATTATTCTAAACAAGAATGTACTACATGATTGTATTACTTTACGTTTCAATTTCACGAGAGAAATAGAACTCGAGAGGGGGAGCAGAGAAGAAGTGATGGAAATGAAAGAAGACTAATAGCATGAGAGGAAAGAAAAGAGCAAAGAAGACAAGAAAACGGTGTAAACAGGAAAAGGAGGAGCATGGGAGAGAGAGAAAGAGAGAGAGAGAGAGAGAGAGAGATAGCCTTGAGCTTTGGATCAGCTAATGAGTAATACATGAAACAGATTTTGAGCGGAGTAATTATCTTTCGCCGGAGAACTTGCGTAAGGAGCTATAATTTTATTTTTTATTTTTTTAAATCAAACATTATGGGGAATAGCAAAAAACGGTTGTCTTTTTTGCTCTTTTCTTTTTTCTCTCATGTTATTAGTCTTCTTTCATTGAGGTAATTTCAGGTCTTACATATTGATGAGCTGTTTGAAATTAACTAGGAGGTATGCGCGTATTGGGGAATGTGGCTTGCTGCTCTACTTTAAAAAAAAAAACTTCCCATGACATGTAATGAGTGTTTAGTGTACATTATGTGGGACGTACAGTGATAGATGGAAAGTTATTTCAGTATATTCGAAATGACTTTTAGGCAACTGCTTTTTCCTCCCACATTATCAACATTCATTCATTTCATTTCATTTACATAATGTCGTGAAATGCATTAAAAAAATGAAGAAAAAAAGAAAGAAACAAAAACAACCCGTGAAAAAAAATATTGTCGGCGAAGCATTTGTCGTAGTACTAGTAGCATTTGTATTTAATGGGACACTTTTTGGGCGGAGCAAAAGTCGTCGGAGCAAATGTCACCGGAGCAAGTGTCGCTTCATGCGGAGCAAATGTCGTCGGAGCAATTGTCGGCGGAGCAAATGTCACCGGAGCAATTGTCGCTTCAGGCGGAGCAATTGTCGGCGGAGCAATTGTCGATGGAGCAATTGTCGGCGGAGCAATTGTCGGCGGAGCAAATGTCGTCGGAGCAATTGTCGGCGGAGCATATGTCACCGGAGCAATTGTCGCTTCAGGCGGAGCAATTGTCGGCGAAGCAATTGACGGCGGAGCAAATGTCGGCGGAGCAAATGTCGGCGGAGCAAATGTCGGCGGAGCAAATGTCGGCGGAGCAAGTGTCGCTTCAGGCGGAGCAAATGTCGGCGGAGCAAATGTCGGCGGAGCAATTGTCGCGTTTTGCGGAGCAATTGACGGCGGAGCAATTGTCGGCGGAGCAATTGTCGGAGGAGCAATTGTCGGCGGAGCATCTGTCGGCGGAGCAATTGTCGGCGGAGCAACTGTCGGCGGAGCAACTGTCGGCGGAGCACCTGTCGGCGGAGCATTTGACGTCGGAGCAAATGTCGCGGAGCAAATGTCGCGGAGCAATTGTCGCGTTTTGCGGAGTAAATGTCGGCGGAGCAATCGTCGGCGGAGCATGTGTCATGGAACCGATAAAAAGTCACAGTTCGTAGGGAAAAAAATTGTCGGCCGACCGACAATATACATCTCTCCGACTTCAAACTTCTGCATTGATATTAGTACACGAGGATCGAGCAAGAATACCGACACAGCTGACCCGACACAGCAACATATTTGACCGTGTCTTTTTTGCTCCCTTTACGAGACGACTCCACCCAACAACCCTTTCTCTCTTTTACTCCCACTCCTCTTCTCTCAGGCTCTTACCTCCCCTCTCTCTCCTCTCTTTCATCCCCCGCTTCTTTTGTTTCCCTTTTACTCTTTCTTCTTCTTTTTTTCCTTTTCTTTCTTTTCTTTCTTTTCCTTTCTTTCCTCTCCTCCCTCTTTTTCTTTTCTCTCTCTCTTTCTTCTCTTTTCTTTCCTTTTTTTCTCCTTTCTTTCCTTTCTTTTCCTTTCTTTCTTTTCTTTTCATTTTCTTTTTTCTTTTCTTTCCCTTTCCCTCTTCTTTTTTCACTCCCCCTTTTCTCTTTTTTCCCGACGGCAGCCTAATTTTACCGACAAAATCCTGACAGTTTGGGGGGGGGGGGGGGTATAGAGGCCAACGATTACCGACAAAACTAACCCCAATTACCGACAAAATTAAATGTCTCAATATTTACAAATTTAACCCTATAAATACCCGGGGCCGAAGGCTTAATTGTTTTTCCTACGGACTATCTATAGTACTTGCGTATGAGCAAATGATCATTTTCCTCGACGACATAAAATTATTTCGTCAACTTAGTCAGCATCATAGCTATATATTTTAATGCAGGCGCGGAGCTGGGATCTCATTTTAGGGAGGGGGGAGGTTGTGAGCAGACGAATCACTCAAAGAGCGCGCGAAGCGCGCTCATTAGGGGGTGTGGGTGATAGGCCTACCGCGCGAAGCGCGGTAGCTTAGACGTTTCCTTAAATTATTAGGAAATGAAGACGATTCATTGTACCGTTCTCAACTGTTAACCCTTGTCTAAATGAATTTCCCCCCCTCCCGCGCGAAGCGCGAAAGCTTTGGCGTTTCATTAAATTATTATAAAAAGAAGACGATTTGCTGTACCGTTCTCGACTGTTAATCCTTGTCTGAATTCATTTCCCCACCGAGACGCGCGGAAGTTTGGGCGTTTCATTAAATTATAAACAATGTATTAGGAAAAGTGTCTCAAGCCCGGCCCCCCCACTCAGTGTTATTTAGGGTACGCATATGCTCGTACCCTCTTTTTGAAAGCACCCCCTATCTGAGGACTGCCAACATTTCCGAACCCCCCTTTCGCGGGCTTTTCGCGGGCTTTTCGCGGGCCTTTTCCTGCCTTGGAGACCCCCCTAAATCAGGAAAAATGCTCAATGTACCCCCCTAAATTCGGAATAATTTCTCAGGAGTCCAAAGAGATGAGAGAAAAAAAGAAAAACACCCCATTTTTAAAGAAATCTCCGAGTGAAAAGTCAAATACACCCCTTTTTTTACAATTCTCGGGCCGGACTTTGTCGCACGAAAAGTACCCCTTTACCGGACATTTTGGCAACACGCATGCGGTCATTCCGACCTCTGAGTGGGGGGGGGGGGGGGGGGGGGGGCCGGGGTCTCAAGAGAGACTGCTTAGGAGAAAATAGAAATTAATGATTTTTTACACTACACCTTAGAGTTGTTCATGACTACGTTATAATCCACTGACTAAATTGCCAACTATAGTGATCTCATATTTCAAACGTTCATAAGTCTCATATTTCGCCGTTCAATTTCTCTCATTTGTCTGCTTTCATTCCCAATTAACCCATTGCAAAAGTTGAAATGTCCTTGAATCTTATTGATGGAGTGGACGATATAAATAGTCATAATTTCATTGAAAGAAAAAAAGGAAAGAATTCTTTTAAATGAGATCGACAGTTGCTGACATTCCCCCCTCAATGTCGATACCGCTGTGTAGTGAGGTTTCATATATATTTTTCTCCTCTTAATTAGTTTTCGGGGGTACTAGTGTAATGTATACCCCTCCTATTTTCACTATCTAGAGGCAAACAAATCTCTACCCCAAAACATAACAGAATCTTTCTTAAAATAGGTCCAACAATTGAGTGCAATTTTTTCATAAAAAAAAAAAAAAAAAAATACATTCCTTTCTGGATCATTATGCCTGTATCCATAAAAATACTATCTACGCTGTATCTTACCCATACATCTTATCCATAGAGCTATATACTACTAATATATATCTCTTTGATCTTACTCAATCTCATATAGCCATTGGCATACCATAGTCTACATTCAGGCTTGCCATAACACTCGCACAAGCAGACGACGTAGTGAACGCCATCTTGAGTTCTTTGATGGATATTCACGTGTGGAAAGAAAGAGACTGTCGTGATCGTGTGACTTGTTTATATTCTGACACATCGACCTGTTTGCCAAGTAAGTGATTACATGTAACGTGCTGAAAGTCTGGATTGCGTTGGAATGAAAAACTGATTCATTTTCTGTAGTCTTGACATACTTTTCAGAATATCATGTTGAATTTATAAGCCGAAAAGGAAAGTACACAGTCCCATTTATTGCTAATTGTGCCGTGTTTTGAATCTAGGAAAATCACATAGATCTAGCTAGACCTCTACAGATCGACTGCTAATTGTAACTTATGGGCTTTTTTGTTGAATTTCATAATTGTCATTCTTATTGTTTCATTTTATGTATTTGTTTATTTGTCTCTAACTATGTAAGAGTAAATGATACAAATAATTTGTTGCAAATTTTGGGGTTCAAACTCAAACTCAAACTTCAAAGCTGAGAAACATCTTCCAAAAAAAAAAAATGTAAAAAAATGCATTCACAGTCACAGAAGACACAAATATTATCAAAGTTAAGTGAGGGGACAACATCTCAATAATTTAATTCAAGTATTTTCTACAGTTCAATACTACCTCTAAGGGGTCCGAATCAAGGTAAGAGTGACATGTGTACAGCATTTGATTTGTAAATCGCACATTCCATATTCATTTGATTTCAATAATATGCTTTACAAATGCTATATTTCACTGAAGTACAAAATAATCTTGAGTCGGGAAGGGTTAAGATGGACGCCTTTGGCTTTGATGCAGCTATATGTAGGTGGTTTAGCAGTTATGCACAGCTCTGCATTTTCAATTTTTTTGTTACTTTCAAGTGGTTAAACAAAATCTGTTAGCATTGGATAATGAATAGGTGGTAAAGTGGAATAGCGCCAGCTATAGATGATTGAACTATTGTAGCGTATGCTTCTCCACTGCATTATGAGTTAAATGGGAATTAGTCGGATCTCTGTTTATGTACATATGTACAGTCTAAATTTACAGATAGAGAGAGAGAGAGAGAGAGAGAGAGAAAGGGGGAGGGAGATAGAGGGAGAGAGATGAATAGAGAGGAGAGGGGGAGGGACAAAGATAGAGAAAAATAAAAAGAGAGGAGGAGAGGTGAGAGAGAGAGAGAGAGAGAGAGAGAAAGATAGAGAGATAAACAGAGATGGGGAGAGAGAGAGAGACACAGAGGGAAAAAGAGAGGGAGAGAGAGAGAGAGAGAAAGAGAGAGTGAGAGTGAGTGAGGGGTGGAAAAAAAGGGAGAGTGGAATGGGATAGAAAAGGAGAGAAGGATTAATACCAAAGTATATTTACGACTTTCTGAACATTTGCCAATATGTTAAGGACAAGAGTGTGATGATAAAATTGTAATCATCATCAAATTTTGAAACATTGTACTTTCATTTTTTTGCTTCTATAGTTATGCTAGTTTGATGACGACTAACTTAATATGTTTGATGGTGTCTACTTAAATTTATCAGTTATATATTTTTTCAACAAAAAATGCTCTTAAAAACTTCGTTAACGTTCGAAAAGCTGGTGAAGGTGATCCAACCTTTATTTTTAGGTGTTAGCAAAGAAAACCAGCTTCAGAAAGAGCTTGAGAAATTATCTGTGCTGCTGGAGTCATAATCCGGTTCACGGAGAGACCATTACCACCTCTGCATTCCGATAAAAAAGGGTCCTGTTGATATCATTCTTTCCTCTGATCATACATTATGAATTACTTTATGTGTCATTGTGTGAGAAAGCAGTGGTGATAAAAAGCATTCACATTTACTTGTATTGCTTATTGGACCATTTTGGCGCAATACTTAAAGATAAAGTTGAGTTCTGATCATGCTATTGCAAGCGATCAGAAAAGGTTGATCATCTAGCATAAAAGTATTGGTGTGTACTGCAAGGTTCTGGAATCATCAAAATGATAAGAAATTTGGCCCAGTCTTGGTAAAGTTACGAGCACTGTACACAGAAACATGTATATGGGGCTACACAAATAAAATAATCTGAATAAAAATCCGTCCTGATTTTTTTATGTTGTTACATGCCATATTTAAAATATGGAAGCATTTGAAGAGCTATGCTTTTCAGGGAACATTTTTTATCTGATGTTCTTCCTCACTTGCATATTAACAATGTTAACGCTCACTAATTATTGCTCACCTCTTTCCAGAACTCAACCTTCTCTTTAAAGTAAATGACCTAGATTTCCATGCATACTTCATAAATGGTATTTGATGGCGGCATTAGCGAATCAAATTTTTGACTTTTGTATTTATTTGAAATGTGTGAACCCAGCATGATGATGACACCCAAAGTGACAGGAGAAGGTCTCAAGGATATATTGTGCAAGGGTAAATATCTGTTTAGTGGATAGTGAGGAAATGACATCACAGACTCATGACTGAGTTGCCAATTTGTCTCTAGATTTTCAAAGGTTTTCATGTCATTAAAAATTCCTAACCTTTCTTATTAGTTACCGGTATCCGGTTTTACTCAAACTTTTTTGATTGGTTTGTCTGATTTTTCTACTTCTATTTTGCCCTTTAAATTACTTGCCCTTTAAATTAAATGACCTAGATTTTCATGCATACTTCATAAATGGTATTTGATGGCGGCATTAGCGAATCAAATTTTTGACTTTTGACTTTTATTTGAAATGTGCGAACCCAGCATGACGATGACACCCAAAGTGACAGGGGAAGGTCTCAAGGTCATATTGTGCAAGGTTAAATCTATCTTTATCAAGGCATGCATTCATAGCAACCTTGACAGTGAGATGAACAATTTCTTCATCTCTAACCTCGCCAACAAACTTTCATTGTTTTGAGGTGTTTCTTTACTGCGAGCATGCGCACAGAGCGTGATTATGAATTACCCTGTCTTCTATTGAAAGTTACTCCCTGATGTGAATTCAACACTAGGTGAATTTGATGCTAGGAGTTATTTGGCTTTTTAGTTTTTATTTTGTACAATTTTTTTTTTGTGGGGGTGTGTTTTCAGTTACATAGAATTTGCATTGTGGAAGTATACTGGAGGAAACTATGAGAGATAATGAAGGGAATTAAGCTGCATTTTGGAATGAATTTTCAAGAGTAATGCTTTGTTAATGGATAGGTTTTGCATACAATCTAATATTTACATGTACATAAAATACAGAGTGAAGATGCAAGTTTCTCTTTCAGGGAATTTTTTTTTAGACATTCTTAGTCAAAACAAAACATATTGTGCATCTCTAAAATTAGATTGGATTTGCCACCCACAGCAGAGAAGGGGTTAAAAACAAAACTTAAAATAGGCCTGTCTTCCAGTTATATACATGTATATTCTTACTCCAAATATGGCAGACCAGCATTTTTCTATACCCCCAAAGACTTCGTCATTTTTAATATGATTCCATATCTTCCTTTGAATAAAGTCAGGAGATTTGTTTGAAGGACAGTATCGTATTTGAGGATAATCCTAGAGATCAGGATATAATCCCAATGTCCTCATGGTCAGTTCTTGTCCAATGGCGATTGCCCCAGGGGAAAATGGACAGATGTAGGAAAGGAGGAGAAGATAATAGGAAAAAGATGAGAAGAATTACTAAATTGAATTGTACAACCAGTGCATTTCCTATCCTTTTAGTATCATCTCCTCTTCTCTCTCCTTTTAGATTTGTTTGAACACCTGCATTTTTATTGGAAATATCAGAATATCAAGTCTTTCTTTACTACTTATCCAACAACAACAAGAACAACAACATCATCACCATCATTATTATACACTTAATCATCATTATCATCACCATCATTTTTATAAACTTAATCATCATTATCATCACCATCATTATTATAAACTTAATCATCATTATCATCATCATCATCATCATTACCTTCCTCATCATCTTCAACATCACCATCAACACCATCATCAACATAACCATCAACACCACCACCATCATCATCATCATCATCATCATCATCATCATCAGTATGATCATCACTACTATATCCCTCATCCCATCATTTTCATGATCAAATATAGCGAGATTTGTAGATGTATCGAAAATTCATTTGCTGATTTAATTATGTATCAGAGCAGTGTAAGATCAACAATATATGTATCTTTGTGTGTTGGTGTCTCTAACGTGTGTGTGGGTGTGGGGATGTGTGTGTGTGTGTTAGAGCATGAACGGTTAGAGAGAGAGAGAGAGAGAACGAGTTCGAGAGACAAACAGAGAGAGAGAGAGAGGGAAAAGGAAAGAAATACATACAAGTAAGTGATTGTGATGTGTTGAAAGTGAAATTAAAGGGGGGGGGGGGGGGGGTAATACTGCTATATACCCACTGTCATAACAGGGTATTTGTATGAGGTCCATGCTCAAAGTCCTTTCCATTACATTCTTTCTTATCATAACATGCGTTTATCAATCATGATTTATCATATAAAGATCAAATTGTTGTACTTGCAATGTCCCCTTTAGTACATTTTTGGTTTACATCGGTTTTCAAGAGTAGATTTATGGCACCTTCAAATACCTGGTTGGAACTTGTTATTATGACAGGTGTTTGTATTATACAAAGAAAGTTATGTGCTGTATTGAACTACACGACTGTCTGAAAATATTCTTTTGGGTAGAGTACTTTTATTTGACAATAGAAACATCTCATTATACTTAAACTTTTTATCGGTAGGTTCCTGATGAACTGGCACATTGAACAAATCTTTGAACTATTAACGTTCAGACGCTCAAATTTAGAAATAATAGGGAAACTTCAGATTCATGCACTAAATGTACAATTCATATCTCAATAGTGTTCAGAATCTTTGGTTGTGGTCTAATTCTGTTCTTTTAGAGCGTGTCTTTTCCTTTTAAAGGACAAACTTCTTTACTGAAAATTTGAAAAACAGCCTTACAGAAAAGGAAGTATGATTACACCCTTCTTGCAAATCATGATTATACAAAGAAAAATACATGAGAGGTAAATTAACTTGATGACAGTAGGCCTGTCTTCATCAGCTCGAGATTGCCAAATAACCCGTTATTTTAAATATCGAGTTATCCAGCTAATATGCATCTTCATCAGCTTGAGATTGCCAAATAACCCGCTATTTCAACTATCAAGTTATCCAGCTAATTTGCATCTTCATCAGCCCGCAGTTGCAATTAGCAGGATATTTGGTCGAGATAATCATCCAAGATATCTTTGGCTACCGTAGTTTGCCATATAGCAGGCTATTTGGCAATCTCAAGCTGATGAAGACAGGCCTAGTGTTCTATATCCAGGAAGAATGTGCCTGAGAAAAGCTTTATTATGAAGTAGGTATTTGCAAATTTTATGTTTGCTATGATCCTACACTTCGTATTGATTTACTTCGATGTGCAAATTATTTTAAGCGATGCCAAACATACAGGATGCTGACAATTAAGAAATAATGGCCATTAAGACACTAAGTACAAATTGATTAATTGATATATGCTGGAGATTTCTAATTTGTTTAATGGTGAACATGTTTTGTTCATTCCAGTGTATTATCAGACTTGCCAATAAGATGGGCACAATTAGGTATATATGAGTGTGTGAATGTGTGAGGGAGGGAGGGAAGAGGGGGGGGGGGGGGGGGTAGGGGTAGAGAAAGAATGAGAGGCAGGCACATATACACACTATGTACCAACTCATACAGAGAAAGAGACAATGGGCAGAGGAGAGAGATAGATAGAGAGAGAGCAAGAAAGAGAGAGAGAGAAAGAGAGGCAGGTACACATATATTTACCAACTCTTACAGAAGAAGAGGTAATGAGGGAGAGAGAGAGAGAGAGGAGAAAGAGAAGACAGAGGAAGGGAGTATCTAATATAGATCTAGGAAACAGTGACTGTTTTTTATTTGATTATCAGTCTCTCCCTTATACTTACGTATTTCCCATTTTCCCTTCTCTCTAAATTTTTCTCATGGGATATTGATTATTGATATTGATCTTTTACATTAATGCTCAAACTTGAAAAAGACAACATCTTTAATGCAAGTCACAATATTTCAGAAAAAAGTTTATTTTCAAATGACATACATTTTTATAAGTACTTCACAAAGTTGAATGTATGGATTATGGTTGCTACTAAAAAACATGAATTATTAATGCCCTTCTTAACATGACAAACCTATGTGACAAACCAACTAAAAGAAGAATTTTCACATGGAGTTAATAAGTGCCTTAGTTACATGTACAAATTTGCAAGTCAATCACTTTAGTTTTTTGTTTTTTGGCACTCATATTACCACACTCGTGACACCTGCAACTCTTAGACAAGCACATTAGATGTGGTATATTGTGAGACCTAGCATTTTTATGCTACCTATTGTTCAACTTCAATTTGATTATAAACCCCCCTCAAATAAGATTGGAAACTCAAGTTTGATCTGTTATATCTCTCTTCTCACGGGATAACTATCACTTTCGTTTGTATCATTAGAAAGTATGTTTATTCCTCTTTCAAATGATACCCTATTTGTTATGATATTGCAGCCATGGAATGAGCACTACATAAGAATAAGGGGTGGTGTCAAAAGCGAAGAGTTGCAAAATGCAACTGGTAAGCACTGGTATTGTAATGCGGTGCACTACACAGCAGCCCTACACTGTTCTAAGGAAGAAGAATGCACAGCCGAACAAGTGCAGTGCATTTTGCAATTTTTCACGTTTGACCTTGCCCCTTATGATGTTGTAATGCACATTCCATGACAGAAAAGTTGTTATTTTTAAAGAGGAATAAACACCTTTCTAAATTCTGATGATACTAAACATAGTGACAATCATGCCATAACAAGAGAAAAACAATGTACACTCAACCAAATTTGAGTTTACAATTTTTTTTGAGGGGTTTAGAAATAAAGTGAGACTCGTAGGAATAACTTGTACCTGTATCTCATTTAATCATCTCTCTCTCTCTCTCTTTTTAAAGATAAAAGCTCAATGTCAATAATTTAGCACAGTTGAACTATGAACCCATTTAATCATATGAAAATTTAGAAAAAGGACCCAAATTACTTATAATGCTCACTGGATCAGAAAGCCTCCAAAGATTTCTTTTTAACCCTTTGAGTTCTGTAAATTATAATGATAACCAATATCTTTTGGCTAAAAACTTCTTTATCTTGTTTAAACTTATTGTTATTTTTTTAATTTGCTTATTGAAGTTTGATACTTTGAATATTCATATATATACATTTAAACAAGTTAAACCATGATTGGAAAAATGTCATATTTATATTTTATTCAATTTGTAAACTTGGTCACATTGTAAGGCTTAAAATAAAATGCCGTTTCAAATTGTGAAATACAAATCACTGTCACTGTCGAAGCAGCCAAGTCAGTCACATATAGACCTCATTTTGGTCACAGATTATTTGTATACAACCATTGTAATCAATATTTTTTCAGTTGTTAGCAACAATATTCAGTGTCATTTTCCTCAGTTCTGATAAATTACTCTATAGATATGTACAAAGTATATAGATTTGCTACCCAGCAAAGTAGAAGCAATACAATGGAAATAAATATGCAGTTGTGAAATAACTTAAGATTATTTACAGAGACATTTTTTTTTTTCATGTTCATTCGACCTGCTCTTGAATGAAAATCATGAGTCGAAGAAGCAGCATTTATTTGATAATTCATTAATGTTCAGATGATCAGATTCAGAGTTGTTGTAGGCAGATCTTTACAAACTGAGTAATCTAAATAAATAAAACACAGCGTTTGAAATAGGCCATTTTCGTAATGTAACCAAATTTAATTTAATTCCTCAAAACAAATTATTTTATTCACCTGTTACAAAGAACTGTATTGCAATAGTCAGAATGCAAATTGTGCTACCTACAGTAAGTAGTGTTGCAATTTGAATTTTGACTATTGAGATACATGTTTGTAGGTGACAGGTGAATGTAATAATTTTTATTGTAGGCACTTGAATATAAATTTGGTTACATTTTCAAAATGGCCGATTTGGTTTAAAAAAGTTTAAAACTTAACATCATCTAGGTTGTCAAGGCTCAGCGAGGCATATACTGGGAGGATATGGAGGAGGGGGGGGGGGGGGGGTGAGGGGGCACCAGGACCCCTTTTATCGTGATAAGTTTTTGGGCGGTTCAGTATGTTACATCCAGTCAACACAGTTTGTTACATTCATTGTGTTAGTAAGGAAGATTCAATACACATTTAACAACTCCGGCTTCCACTGCCTTTATTCTTACTTGTACTCCTTGAAATAGTATAAAACCTTCTTCAACTTATTTTCAAAAGCACAAAATAACTTTATTCACAACTAGAGTCCTAGAAAAAGAAGGAGAATACTGGATGGCAATAAATTATTTCTTTACCCAAAGTACAGCAAAATTCAATTCATTATTATGTTCATATCCTGTGATTACCGAAGAATGATAACCTAAACGTGTGTAAGTTTTTGCAGCATCTTGAAATTCAAACTCGCTCACAGTGGCCTGGAAGTGCCACGTGTGGAGTCCTTCATCCAGAAATATGGCTGAAAAGAAGAGTGTCCCTTGATGATTATAAGAGTCTAAGTAATGTAAAGTTCTATCGAGAAGAGCATTGGACCTGACCACACCATCTAGTTGTTCGAGGGTGAGGTTGGTATATGAGTTCCAGTTGGCACTCCCCCGTTTCTCAAAAATAAAACTCACAGTCGGTGTCCCGTGTCTCGAAGAAATACTCTGCACCACCGGGAGGTATCCCTGTTCTCTGTGCCTGTCTAAACTGTGCAAGTAATGCTCATAGGATTTATGAAAACCTGATAGTAATGTCCTTTCTGTTGAGGATGTGAAAATGGCTGCCTGCATGATGTGCCCTTGATGATCACTACTGCCGTAACTGTTGATGAATGACAACTGCAATCCCTGAGAAGAAAATTCATCAGCTTTCGATTTCAATTCAGATATTAAAAGACCCGATACGGCTGCGGGTTTAGCATTGTTTGGTTGATGGGTGGATACCACACTCATAAATGTTTCACCATTAAAGTTGTATGTATTGATCCATGTCGGATAGAAGCTGCTCCTTGATAAAGCATTGAGATATGTAGGAAACCGATGCTCTGATATTTTAGACTGCAACAAGACTGCTTGTGGATCATTTGCCGTGTCCTGAGTGGATAGACCGCAGTCCTCTAAGAACAGATTCCTGAAAGGCCAGTTGATGGAAGAGAAGATTTCATCAAACAGCCTCAGGTTTTTCCTGTTGTTTGAGGACATGATGAGCACCCAGCTCATGGAGTCCACATCCGCGTCTTTCGGCTTGGTGAAAGCCATTGATGTTGCCTGGTGAAAGATGATGATTTCATTGTCGTGAGGATCTGCCACCTGCCACCAAGCTCCTGTATTAGAGACTCTCACACCCATACCTGGCCATGTTTCCTGGTGCTCGAACATTGGAGATGACGGAGGTGTCAGTAGATATTGGTACGAGTCTCTGGTCAGCAACGTCCCGTCCGCTAAACCTGTCACAAATCTCATGATGTCATAGACAGTGGAATACCATCCTAAGGATGAATCAATAAGTGAAATTGATGGACTTTTAGCATTTGGGTATCCCATGAAAGGCACTTCCCCGTCTTGAAATGCAATACTGTAGATATTTTCTGTAGGATCGGATTCTCCAGGAGGTTTCAATCTTGTCTGCCACATCCCCAAAGGTTCAAAGACATATTCCCTGACATAATCCTCATAGCTCATCCATGAGACCTCTTCGATAACCTGGCCCAGGATAGAGTAACCAAGGTTAGAATATTCGTAGGTTGTACCAGGCGCATGATCCAGCTTCCGACCCATCATGAACTGAATAACATCCTTCTGCTTCAGCTCTCCAATGAGATCCATCTCTTTACTGATGTTGAGGACGTTGTGCCCCCTCGCCAGATAGACCTCGTTCATCAAGGGGTCATACAGAGGGGGCTTCTGCTGACTCCATCCTGCTGTGTGGTGCAGGAGATGCTCCACGGTGATCTTTTGCAACCTGTGATCCGACGCTCCTTTCCATGGCTTCAAGGACTGCAGAAGACCTCCACCTCCGAAGACCCTATCTGCAAGGCTCAGTTTACCATCCTGCACCAGCCTCAGGATGGCTACTGCAGTGATGGTCTTTGAGATACTGGACACCGGAAGCAACGTCGATGGCTCCATGGTTGTGCCTTTAACGCTAGTCCCGTAGCCTTTGGAATACACCAACATGTTGCCCCTGGCCACTCCCAGAGCTGCACCGGTGTAGTGATTCTTATCGAGGTAGTCTTCCATATAGTCATCTATATAACCCGTGCTCTGTATTGCTGCATAACCTGAAAGATATAAAAAGTAGACAAATACTTAATATCATTGAACCTGACCATTTCATATGAAGCACAATACAAAGCAAAATAGTATGGTATATTATTATTATTACGGTCATAATAAATTTCATATATGTACCAGGGAAAAAGTACTTGTACCATATGCCAAGTCTGTTGAATCACCTTTGAATGCAAACTCCAAACACTCTTATAATATTGTAATTTTTGTGAGGAATAACATCTACCATGCAGTTGGCAATGACCTTTTAAGTTTCTACCCTTTACTCAGCCCCTGCAGGCTCTTCTCTCCTCCACTGTTTGTCCGTTCACGTTTCCTGACTATCGATCAAGCCAGAGGAAACGTTGTATTTGAAGGAGTGATTGGTATGGACAGTATCGGGACAGGGTAGGACAGGATGGGGCATCGGCTGTGGGGGATCCAGGGGTAGGAACTTGAACTGACCTCCCACTTCAAACATTTCTCTCAATCGTAGATGCAGTTATAGGCAGGTGGTCTTTATGTACAGGTTCCTTTAGTACATGTTTCAATGAGAAACTATTTTCAAGCATTTCTCTCAATCGTAGATGCAGTGAAACCTGTCTATAAAGACCACCCAATGGAGATGTAAGAAAAGTGGTCTTTATAGGCAGGTGGTCTTTATGTACAGGGTAGGACAGGATGGGACATCGGCTGTGGGGTTCCAGGGGTAGGAACTTGAACTGACCTCCCGCAACAAGCATTTCTCTCAATCGTAGATACAGTGTAACCTGTCTATAAAGACCACCCAAGGGAGACAACAGTGGTCTTTATAGGCAGGTGGTCTTTATGTACAAGAGACAGGATGGGGCATCGGCTGTGGGGATCCAGGGGTAGGAATTAGAACTGACCTCCCGCTAGCTACAAACATTTCTCTCAATCGTAGATACAGTGTAACCTGTCTATAAAGACCATCCGAGGGAGATGTAAGAAAAGTGGTCTTTATAGGCAGGTGGTCTTTATGTATAAGTTCGTTTCGTACATGTTTCAATGAGAAACCATTTCAAGGGAAACACAAAATGTGGTCTTTGTAGACAGATGGTCACTAAAGCAGGTTTGACTGTATATTAGACATTAAATAAATCAAGAATATTATTGTTATTGTTTTGTTATCTCTCTTGCTCTTGACTTGAGTATATACCCCTTGTGATTGTAGAGTTTCACATGTGTTGACCCCCGTTCCCTTTCCCCTTAACATTATCTATTCATAGCTATTTTGAAATTTTAATGCACTGCCTTAGGAATCTTGACATTGGACACATGCTGATGTATTGATCGGGTGCTTAAATATTTATTTGTTGAAAGCACTTGTGTATACTGGAAAATTGTAGTTCAAACAACTGTGCAGGCTAGATATAAGGCATCCGGTATATATTGCTTTTGTATATCAAGGAATAGCAATGAATCATAAAATATTCAAGGCCTTAAATTCATGAATCACAAGTTGGAATGTCAAGATGTAGAATCCTGTGCTTTATGTTTTTTCGCATGAGGGTGTTCATTGATCACTTTCGCCCTAGGAAGCAGGGATTTGCGATTTGTCATCACCCGTGGAGGAAAACGTTTTTGTAAGATGTGTCTCAGGCTTGTCGACATTCAAATTGGATGCACTTGGTGATATGCCAACACCAATTTCCTGCATTTTGTCTTGTAAGGACACAGATTCCTCGGTGATAAAAATGTTCCCTTTTGGAAGACACTCTGGCTTGGGTTCACTGCCAGTGCTATTTCAGTGTCAGTGACTTATGCACTTGAGGTGAAGGTTTTTACTTGTCAGTCTTAAAAGCTGTTTATAGATGAAGACATTGCAAATCCATTTTTATGACTTTATTCAGCTATTTAAATGGTTGATTCATCTTTGAAGGAAGTTATATGACTAACAGAATATTAACATTCAAAACATTGCACAAAGTCGAAGATTCCTTTTTTTCTTCTGTTCTTTAAAATGATTTAATGCTCTCTGCCACTCTATTACCCTAAAAGAAGTATTACAGCACTAATTCCATGCCAACTCTTTAGTAACAGTAGTAGAATTCAAGTATCAAAAGGTGCTAACATGTTGCATAATTACATTGCTCTCTCTCTCTAAATGCATAGGCCTATGTTTACATTGTTAAGTATATTTATGAATTTTTCTCCTCTACTGAATGTTATTAAAGAAAAAAATGAATGTGATGATTTCCTTCCGCTTGGGCAGATTCACTTCCTTCCTCTTGCTGCAAGAATGTAAACTATACAGTGCGTCCCAGAAAAAATGAAACCGAGAATTGTCAATGTTTTATCATAACTTAGTCACATTTATAATCAATAAATGACACATATTTGGAAAGCTTAGATCCTCCTCTTTCATTTAAACAAACAGAACTTTGTTATTCCTAGCTTATTTTTCCTGACCGAGGTGTCATATGAAAGGGCAGATACTCAGCTTTCTAGAAATGTGATTTTCTCTTTGAAATTCAGATACCGTCTGCCAAATTACTTTTTGGTTTCCTCTCTTCAAATTCATTTTAATCACCCATGCATGAAATCTGGATCATTTGAGTTGCATCAAATAAAAGAGGAGGATCTAAGCTTTCCAAATATGTGTCATTTAAAGGTAAAGACCAGTATTGGCAACGCCCCAATTTCAAAAAATGAAATGGAAGCTCTCATTACCAATCATGTGAAAGAATATGTTTTGACTAATACATGATGATAAAAAATTTGCCGGGAAACCGCCTACTAATTCATATATTTGGTAAATTTATTTCTCTCATGGTCTGGTGAGAGAGATAGGGTAGTCCCATATACATCTTTCTGTGTATAGTGCTTGTAACTTTACGAAGAATGAGCCAAATTTCTTATCATTTTGATGATTCCAGAACCTTGCAGATGCTAGATGCTAGATGATCGACCTTTTCTGATCGATTCCACAACGTTTCTTTCACAATGCAATCGCATGACCATTACTGGTCTTTACCTTTAACAATTATAAATGTGACTAATTTATGACAAAACATCGATAATTCTCGGTTTCGTTTTTTCTGGGACGCACTGTACAGGAAAGATTGCCTGATGTCTGGTATTAGAGACAGGAAGGGAACTGCTACAGACTTCTAAAAGTGTGATCACTGATCACCTATAAATTCACTGCCATATCACCACCTGAGAACCAGGGTGCGATGTCAGACTCCTCATAAACTTTGTTTCCTACTTGGGGTATGTTTATGCTCAACTTTTTCTGGCTAGAATCAGGCATCTGTTACGCGTTTTGTTCAAAACATGGTTGCGTCCTTTCTCATTTTTGTAGAATCACCGAAAAACTCACAAAAAGGTGCGTTTATGATCGGCGTTGCTGCAAAATCAACAATTCTGGGAAGCATAAACGCACAATCATTTGTAAACACGTTTAAATGGGGTCAACGCACTGACCTCTAGTGGGTCTACCTAGCATGCGCAGTGCAGGTTTGCGAATCCAGCTGCAAGGCCACCCAGCCATATTTGCCTGGAGGATCGAGCCAGAGAAGTGAGCATAAACAGTACACCGTGGAACTGCGATTACGATGAGCGTTTATGATGAGCGTTTCAGATCGCTCAATCTACCTTCAAAATCAAGCATAAACGCACCCTAAATCTATCTCAGCTTTGGATTTTGGATATACTGGAGGGGTATGGCATATTCTCCCCTAATAAAATGGTGGAAGAAAAGGAGAAAAGTATAGAGAGGGGAGGTGGAGGGTGGAAAAAGAAAGATGATATGGACTCCTCCTCTAACTTCCCTTTATCGACGGCATTGGTAATTTGCATTTCATTCATCAACTATAAATGGTGCCCTCTCCCATGATGTCCATGTCCCTTCAAAGAATGGACCAAGCTATATCACTTGGCATTGTGGCCCATAGCATAACCACAAATATATGTATGAAGTTCAATAAGACTCTTCATGAAAAATTTATTGACCTTGCCAATTTTTCTACCCCATCCTTTCCAAGTCTGTTTCTATAAGCTTCAATCAATATTTCCTCATCCCAACGCCTGCACGAAATCAAATTTTGCGCCAACAATGGAGAAATTTTGTTGTCATCGATTTTGATTCCCCCTTGGAATAGCCATCTTCTATTGATTCTTTTTAATTCATCGTGCTCCACTAACTCCAAACCATTAAGTCATGAAATCACGGTATCTATGAAGCACTAGACTGGAAGTAATAGACACGTTTCTAGGACACGGAATACAAGGAACAATTTTCTTATTTACGTGTTGACGTCGATTAGAAACCTACGAGGCATTCCTGTACAGTTACTTCGCTTAAAGGTAAATACTGTATATGTAAATCAAGAACAAAAAACTAGTTGAAAAAGTGTTCGGAAACAAGATAATATAGCTAGTGACAATAGTTTGAACTTCCTATAGGATTTATCCTCTAGTTTTGAGGATATCAGTGATTTTCAAGTTATATTTTTTCAATGAGAAAAAGAAGATTTCTAATTCTCAATACAGATGAATAATAAGTTCTCTTTTTTTTCTTTTATGCAAATTTTCTTGGATGTTTTTTTCTTCTCTTCTTCTAGAAGCTTGTTCATAAACAGTAACAGCTATTTCCATATTTTCATTTCAAATGTTTATCAGTGTTTAAATACTTTCAATAAAATGAGTCAAAATTTGATGTGATATTGACTGCAAGTCATCTAAGGGAATGCTCTGTTGATGAGACATTTTGCCAAAATATGAAAACCAGCGTATTGATATAATAATAATAATAATATTTAGCTTTTATATAGTGCTTAATACAAATGTCTCTAAGCCCTTCACAAATATATTATTACCCCGGTCATTGGATTCAGTGCTTGCCCACACACACTGTGTGCACAATCTCCACTCCCTGGGGAGCATTCCAGCCAGGCATTACTTGACGCTCAAAAACTGTTTGACCAACAATGACGGTCGCATCCTACCGGGTACCCATTTCACACCTGGGTGGAGAGTAGCAAGTGCAGGTTAATATCTTGCCAAAGGATATTAGTGCCGTGTCGGGATTCGAACCCTGGACCTTCGCATTTCCGGTTAAGCGCCTTAAACCACTCGACCACAACACTCCTGACTGATATGACTGAGGTCTGAATGTGCAGGGTTTTTTAGAACCAGAAAAGAGGTTCAATGTCTGCACAGCATAGGCAAGATGTTGCACTTCTCTTGTACTTTCAAGTCCATCCCCATTTTCTTCTAAATAAATTGCTACCTATCAAAGTACAATTTCGCAAATTTTTGTTCTCGGGTGAGGAGTTTGTCGGCTAGTTGGAAAATGGGATCATTCCCATTGCTACACTGATCATGCTTCTTGTTCAGTGAATGTGCATAAAGACAAGTATGTGCACAGCGCAGACAAAACCTCTCTATTTGAATATTCAATAAAGAAGAAAGATATTATATTCTCATTATGATCATCATCATCATCATGTTTTGAGCCGGGATGGAGGTCACTCCTGAATGCCACTTTCAACTTTTTGATCATGATCTTTAATAGGAATGTCTTCTATCTCCTTTCATACCTTTAATGAAACATCCTGTTTTATTTATCAAGTTAGGGTGTTAATGAAAAAATAAATTACAAGATAGTCAAGCACAAAGGGAAAAATTTATTTGAAAAAAAATTGTACCAATCAGATAGGTCAGTGTGCATTTTGCTGCATGGGCATCATAAATACAAAGGTGGCAGTCGAAAGAGAAAGAAAAAAAAAGAGCAATATTCTACATTCAAATACATTTCCTCAATCATTTCAAGACTGATTCATGGTCATTTAACAACTCTCTCTCTCTTTGGGCTTAAAAATAATAATGCACGAAAGGGGAGGAATAATCTTCATCATCCTCATGTGCCAAACCATAGAGGGATACATACGTCTTCAGACAAATATTTAATCAGGCAACTAAAAACTAAATGTCATGTACGGCGAAGCAAACTGCCAAGATGAAAGGGAAACACGATGGAAACACAATGCCTGACAGTCAGTGACACAGATTTGTCGTGCATCGATGTCGAGATGGAATTACTTGCATTAAATCAGATTTGGGAAGAGGATGTTGACAGGAGCGCATCTCCGGTTTAATGAAAGGCAGTGGGGAAGTGTCATCCGATCTTGATTGAATGTTGCTGACAATTTTTTCCAATCAGGGGCCATTTCTGGATATTGGGATTGAATTTGCTGATTTGTAGTGTTGTTGTGTAGCAGTGAGCCTCCTGCCATATTGCGCTCTTTCCTGTTTGATACGATGCATTAATATATCCTCCATGTAAATGTTATTTGTTGTAAAAGTGCTCGCTGAGAAGGACAAGGACGGCACTGTCTTTGTTGTTTCCTTTGCATAGAGTTAACACCTTTCTGGTTCTAAGCAGGGGATGCATACATTGTTCAAGATATTCTGATTTTTTCATTCTTTAGATCATTCAGCTGATCTTTAACACTGACTACAGCTTATTATCTGCTAGAATTTATGGACATATACATGCTAATTATGCTTCATGACATTTATGTACCGGTATGCTACCTGTACAATGTATTTCAAGCATATATATAGCTTTGGGTTACTTAATTTATACTGTGCTGTTTTTGACTAAAAACCTGTTTCGGTTTGAAATAGTGGGTCCTTCTCATTTATAGAAATCGCTGTAATTTATCCAGAACAAGAGATAAACGCACCCTACGTAGAACAAGCATGAATAAATCAATCCCATCACTAATAGAACTTGTAAGTTTGGCCGTCTTCCATCCTAATGCGATTACGCGTGGCCTTCTGCTCAAGCCTTCCTCCCCGTAACTCTTGGCCCAAACCACACGCTTCTTGTTTTATGCATCGATGCTTACTGTACTCATTCCCAAATCCTGTCACATGTTTGACAACCAAAAGGAAAACAAAACCCAGGGATTTCAGGGGCTGCCTGGCTCCTCCCATTCTTGTCAGTGAAAAAAAATACACTGGGGCTCAGGGCGAAATAGCCCCCGAAATGCCCAAAAGAGCCCCTGAAAATCAGAATAGAGCCCCCTTAAATTTGCACAGAGTTCAATGCATAACAAATGTTAGAATGTTATTTTCATGCAGGCAAGGTTGAAAAGTAGCCCCCAAAAATTAAGTATTTTTTTTCTTTCTCTGATTCTTGTCCCTAGGAACCAAGAAAGGGTTCATTGTCCTTAAATTAAACACTGAAAAATGGGGTTGGCCGGAAGTGATTGCTGCATTCTCTTATTGAACCTTTTAAAAGTATTTATTATAACAGTGTCCAAAAATTATATACCAAGTCTAAACTTACAACGTACAATATGAGTTCTTTAGATCCAGGAGAGGGTGAAATATATTTTATTTTGTGAGGAAAGGTTACTAGATCTGCATGTTTGTATTTCTCAGGGTGCCATGTCTTCCTTGTATATACACTCTAGAATGTATTTTGATTATCAAAGCCAATCCACCCCGGAAAGGAAAGGAAAATGGTACCTCAAAGAAGAGAAAAGAATCTAATGGAATTATTCATCATTGGCCACCTTAGAAGCATTTTCTTGATATCTCTTTCTGTTATTATTCCTGTGGTAATGTTTATTTCTCGTGAAATGCAAGATGGGTCCTCTGAAGCGCTATCCTATCTGTATGGTAATTGCTCTTAGAAAGTCGGATAACGTGTTGATAATCCGTAGGAAGCAGACAGTCTAGGCCTGTCTTCATCAGCTCGAGATTGCCAAATAGCCTGCTACAGGTATTTCTGATTTTGGAAATGATCCCGAAGTTACAAATCGCATCTTCATCAGCTCGAGACTTGACCTCAAAACTTTAAACTCGAGCTGGAGATATTTAGCGCATAGTTCAAGTCTTTGGGCTGGTGAAGACGCAAATTAACTGGATAATTTGCGATCGGTATAGTTCAAGTAGCTGGATGTTTGACAATCTCAAGCTGATGAAGACATTCTTAAAGATCAATGCTCAAAGCTACCCTTGTGTATGTTTTAAGAGTCTCCAGACTAAAATCTGGCAAGAATAACAAGCCCCCTACAGTCAGAGTAAAGTTTGAGGTCCCCATCGATAGTCAAAATATTATTCTGCGAACACCTCCTGATGGTGTGTTTTGAGAAGCGGGGGAGCTGTTTACCCTTCCTATTTCCTGTATATCGCCGACTCAATTTTAATAAGGGTCTAGAGACCCTGCAATGTGGTGCAGAAATTTGCAGAGATTATATTTGAATCTTGGTTTGCTTTATACACGAAACCATAGGTATGTGTCCAGGGGAGTGTTTCACAAAGGTCCTAATTTGAACTTATCTCTAAGTTGGACAGTTATAGAAAGCAGTTAGCACGTTTGAAAATATCTTGTAAAAGTTGTTTTAAAAGGCATCAAATGTTGATTCAAATCATTCATATTTTCTATTATCAAGGAGATTTCATGTTCTTGATGTGGAATTTATGAAAAGTGTAAAATACTTTAATATTTGCTTTTTAATATATTCTATTCTAAAGCTACAAATGGCTCTCCATAATGTTTAAGTCCAACTTCGAGTTAAGTTTGACTTAGGATCTTTGTGAAACACCCCCTGGTCAATAAAGGAAATATTAGCAAGGCATATATGCAATGATGTTATACTATGTAGGATCCAATTATCATGTCCAATGTCGGGTAGAGTAAGAGCATCGGGAGAATATTAGTATTTATAGGATTATTCAAATTGTAATTCCCACCATTACCTGATAATTAACTTTGCTTTTGTAGAAGAAGGAATAATCAGGGGGAAAAAGGGAGGAGGGAGGAGAATATAATTAATATGGAACCAACAATTTACATAAAAATTGAAACATTTAGATTGCGTCTTAGCTTTGAAAATAATATGAGAGAGAGATATTTCAAAAGAAAGCAAGAAAGAAAATGGAACGACGAGGAGGAAGAAAAAAAAGAAAAGAAAGAGAAAAGGAGGGAGAGCTAGAGAGAGAGATGAAAATTATAAATGTCATTATTTCTAAAAGCAACCCTTTACTTGACATCCTTATTTTATGCCGGGATAATTGGAAATATGCAAATAAGGGAAAAGATATGAATAGTGATTAGGTTGAAATGAGATCTCTTACAAAGTTCAGATTTGATTGACTTAAGGCTGGCCACTGAGGCAAAGAAGAGGGAAACAAAGATCTAATGGAGAGAATAGTCGTTATTAGTCTCATAAAATGACATTACTTACTTTGTTTGCCTGGAAATAAGAATGCCACTTTTCAAAAGAAACGCTGGAAATGGCATAGATCATAATGACATGAACAATATAAGTCACAAGATATGTGTAAACAAAAAAAGAATACTAGATATGCCAATAATTTTAAGTATACGTTTTCATGGCTTACAAGGACAAAGACATTTTGACAATAATATAATTGACACAAGCTAATTGTAATACATGTTCAAAGCTGCATTGCACGCTCATTTTTGCTTGTTTTAAAATTGCAACTCTACAACAATTCACAAAAATATCATGAAAATAACAGCTTTTTTATGATCCCAAGAGAAAGTATTTAAAATATGTGAATATTTGGTATGTTCAGAGCCAGAAGGGTATTATCTGTGTGATAGATTATAGGAATTAACGCCCTTTTGGCTCCAGACAGATGATTTGTGCGTCACGATCCCACATGGGGATACTGGTACACTCGATTCCCCGGTGGAATCCTCTTACCCTTTAGTATGTAAAATACATGAATGCAAAATTACTCTTTAAGTTGAGAACATGATTAATACTTTCCTAATATGGCTGTATGACTGGGCGAAGTGGGTTGGAATTACGGAGGTGGTGGTTCTCTATTACAAATCACTTTAGGGAGGAAAGAGCTCTAACATAATCCCGCACTGTCAACATTGTCTAGAGGAGGGTTTGTGACAAGGATGTGAAGGCTTAAAACCAAGTTGAATGACTTTGAATTCTGAATGTAACAGGAGCATTTGCGGAGCATGAAATGCAGATCATGCATACAATTACCCCAAGTCCTGCTTTGGCGACAAACTTGCATAGAAAGAACCGCTGTCTACAAAAACCACATTTCCCTTAACAATTATTTCCTATTTAAACCAGTATGAAAGCCACCTACCTACAGTAGTATAGAATGACTGCATTTCTGGTCACCCTTGCTCGAGTGGTCTATATCTATACAGGTCTCAAAACATCTGGATTTATAAAAGCAGCTATTTAAATCCTTTTTACTCATACATGCAGAAAAAGCAGTAAATTAGGCCTCCCCAAACCAAAATATATCCATAAATGTCCATTTTCCATGTTATTGTATACATCAAGATTTATGGTTAAAACAAGCTTTTTAAAGGTTAAATGTTATGTAAAAAGCAGCACCTCACCACTATCCTCCTACTGTCAGCTTGTATATGACCTTTGCAACCTTTTAGACCATCAGGAATATTATTCAGGGGCAAAAAGAAGGAAGACCGCAACAAGTGCAGTTACCGGTAATTTCAATTCCTAGCTTTATACTATCCTGCGTGGAGATTACATGCATAACTAGTCAGCAAAGTTCACTGTTGCACTCATGCTTTCCGAAATCTCCAATTAGCATTTTGTTCTTTGCCATTCACATTCATCCTGGGCTGCACATGAAAAGACGAGCTTGATCCGAGGGATAAAAGAGACTCGGCAAATAATATCTCCTATTCTTCGGCTTTGTGTTCAAATAGAGGTAAACATATATTGTGATCAATCTAACATCAAACATGATGACATTTATTTATAAATGATGTACATTGGACTTTATCTTGTTTTTCCCCCACAAGAGACAGAGAAAAGCTTGAAAATGTGATGTATTCTTTAGGATGATCTATTCAGAAACAACTGTATCTACATACAACAGCTACATAAACGGACATTGTACCAGAAGTTCAGTAAACAAAAATCATAAAAGATATATCATATCGGCACTTAATCATGGACATGAAAAATTCTTTTAAACTCAAAACTACATCAAATGTGAATGATTGGACATGATGATACAGAACATTTCTTTAACGAAAATATTAATAGCGGAATCTTGTATAGCCTTCGTGTCTGTCAGATTTGACACTCCACAATATCTGTTGATCTCAAATTGGAATAAATAATTTTTTTTCTTGTACCGAGGGATTCAAATTGTTAATTTTGGTATGAATTGCCATCAATGTCACTGTGTGTATATTAAAGCAATACAGGGAATTATTTCATTTCGTTAAATTTTGATTTGGAAAAATAAAGGATTTACCCCTTGAAATGTGCTTTTGTGGCATTTTGTTGATGGTAACTGTAACCTTTAAGTAAATACTTGATGTGGGTATGTTGCCAAGGAGATGCCATTCTTTTGATCCAATCTAATAGACAGTTCAGTGGAAAATCAACCTTAAAGGGAATAGTTTGAATTGATCAGCATTTTAAAGGAAAGTGTGAGTTTAGGAATATCAAGGGGAAGTTTTAGTTTGGGAAGGTAAAAGGACAGTTCAATCGGGTATATAAAGGTTTTCTTCGCATACTCTTAGTTTAGGAACTTTGAAATTGGCAAGTTTATCAGCATTTCTCTGCTGAACAGACAAATTTTTCCATATATAACGAATCAAGATAAATACAGAGAGAGAGAGAGAGAGAGGGAGAGAGGGAGAGAGAGAGAGAGAGAGTCGAAAGAGAGAATTGACATGTTCACTTGCAGCTACATTTATGCAGGTGTAACTAAAGCTTTAGACACGTTTTTGAAGTGCAGACAGATCTATTGATTTCTAGTAAACTCACCCCAAATATTGATGTCTGTCTTTAAAGTCCAATTGATGAAATACAAATAACTTTTTATGAAAAATAAGAGAATAGACAAAACAAGGTACTTTCTGCAATAGATGAGGTGGATATTTCATTATCATGATTATTATCACCAAGACTGAACAAATAATTGTCAGGACTAGCTGCACCTATTTCTGTTCAAGTTGGTTTCTGCGTTGTTTGTCTCTATATTCACAGAGGTAGACGTCAAAAAATGACTCATTTTACTGTATTACTGCTGACTTTTGTGTCTGCGTTGTTTGTCTCTATATTCACAGAGGTAGACGTCAAAAAATGACTCATTTTACTGTATTACTGCTGACTTTTGTGTCTCCTTTGTTTGTCTTTATATTCACAGAGGTAGACATAAAAAAATGACAAATTTCACTGTATTACTGCTGACTTTTGTGTTTGCTTATTTGTCTTGACATTAACAGTGGTAGACGTAATATAATGACTCGCAAGACTTCTGTCGATGAGAGAGAGAGTCGCTTGTCAATATTTAATGATGAATTTGCTTCCATGCCTAGTGGAATGTCATCGCGTGCATCCTTTCAGAATCACACAAAAGAGTATTGAAATTAAACTTGTACGGAACAAACCGCGGGGTATAGACCTACACAGTACACGTGGATCTATATTTTCAGAATGGGCTTTAGAAGAGATTTGTTGAAAATTTCTTGTTTCCTAATCTATATGCATGAAATTAGATTCAATGCGTTAAATCAGAACTTGTGGATTTGATAGAATATTTATATATTTTTTCTAGAACATGTTGAAAGTCGTTAACTCTTGCATTATGAGTTCAAATGCTCTTTTGTATCCAAAGTTCCAAACAGACAATATTTGCAATGAATTTTAAGAATTGATCAAAAGAATTGTTCATATGTGAATAAAATGATACATATATATGTATATGTATGTGCATGATGTGCCATAGGCCAATTTATTATAAAGTGACAAAAAAAATTATGTGCACTTTTCTTTTCTATGCTGATACAAGCATACTGGGGCAGCAGAGGCTGCAGAACTTCTAAACAAAATTCACATATGTGGTTGCATAGCCAGGTTTAGATTCAGAACATGTGATGTATTTGTTAAAATATCAGGATAACATGGCTCTTTTAAGGGACGCTGCAACAGAGGTAATCTTATTTTACACAGGTAGATTCAATAACGTTAAGGTCACTATCAATTTAATGCTATTCAGTCCAGCCACTAAAGGATTAGGGATTCCCACTGGTGTCTGCTGTTCCCCTCTAATCTCCGACAAAAATTTTACCTTTTCTTTTTTCACTCTCTTTGAGCTGAGGCAGACTACATGCTGATATTACCATGACAACCTCACAGGGTTCATTGTACTTTGGGAGCATGATGTTCACAGATGGTTTGACCATTTGGAATGCAGACTCACTTTCAAGGGTAATGCAGAATTGAATTTATTTGTGGCTATGATTTAGGATGAACTTGCTGTTTTAAAGGGTGGAGCTATTGCAGTTGGCCAGAAAAAGAGGCAAATGACCAAATTGTACTTGGAAATGTGATTGATGCCCTTGAGAACAGAATCAAAGTGCTTTCCACTGTTCTCACTAAAATTGATGTGTTTAAAGGTACAGTTTAAAAAAATTATTGGCTAAAAAAACAACATGATTAAAAAAAACTATTATATACAGAATGTTAACCAAGGAGTTAACAGCCATTCAGTTAACCAAGAAAAGACAGAACTCACTTGCATTATACTTCTTTAAAAATAAGATTATTTGGGGGTATTATGGCTTTCATGCATAAGTGGATTTTATATTAAAGAAATCTTATGAAATAACAAAAGTCAGTTCTTGTTTTACACAAAGACAAAGCAAATCATAGAAATCAAAATAGCCAATTTGTTCATATTTATAACAATGTACTAGATTTCTAAGCAGTTATGTACCAATGGGAGAATTATTTAGAAAACATTGCAATTTTAACCATTAAACGCATTGACATTGAAACTATTTACAGGAGAAAGTAGGTAAACCGATGCACTCTAATTTTCTGTGCCTGCCGAACTGATATCTCCATTCATCCATATTAGTTTCATCATTTGGAGAAGGAGTACACATGATAGAAAGGCATCAGCTTTCTCAGCGAGTTGGACAAATCGATGGAAAGTAATGGAATACTTATTTTATTGCCATAATTTGATTGTAGCTACCATCAAAAGATCATAATTCAGCTGTAGCAGCTTTTTTTCATCCAGTAGGCTGAAGTTCCCCCTTTCAGACTAGCACCATTTAGCGTATACCGGTATCTAAGATACGAAAGCTGTCTGAATGTCATAGTTCAAGACATTGTATACATGTTACAAAACATAGAATCGAGCATTGATGGTTTCAAATTAAAAAAATGATAAAAAGAGAATCAGGGTTCATCATCTGTATGAACATTTTTTGGATCAAAAACTGTATAAATGGGTAGCGCTTACAACGAGTGCAAATTGATGTGACTGGGTGGCTGTAGCACATGTTGACATTAATAGTCTGCTGTTAGTATTTACCTACAAGCAGTTCCCATGAGGTATTAAAGCTGACATTTGTATGGTTAAAGCTTGCACAGTTTCTTTGAATGACGTTCTTTTATGCAACATTCACCCCATGTGAACATCCCTTTAGCTAAACAAATTTTGTATGAGTTTTCTCTTGTGTGAATGTCCAGGTAGGTTTTTTTTCTTCTTCCTTTTGGGGAAAGTCGGCAGCTTTAGAGTACAAAGGGGTAGAGGGCCGAGGTAAGCTGCGGGGCTCAGTCGGGCTCAAACCCGATCTTGGGGTCGATGACAGGCGTGTGACAACCCCTGGTTTGGGAGGGGCAATGATCCCCTGTGCAGACCTTGACATTGATGTGTAGTTGCTATGGTTACAAGGGTGTGGTCTGCATTGGCAGAAGTGAGTGTATAGGCCTTCACTGTGGGATTGTGGATGGAGTGGATGCAACTGTGCCAAGGCTGTGCAGCTCATTTTATCTGTTTTTCAAGGTAACTAAAATTACAAATTTCTTTTGAAATCAGCTCTCCAGAAAAAGTTGTGTAGGAGAAGTAGCAATTGTGCATTAGGAGGCTTCAGAACATCTAAAATCCTAAATCATATTAAAACTTATAAACCTTGCTGATTATTACAAATAAGTACTGCACTGCAGTAGTACTACTCTTCCCTATGCTGATATGATTTTCCCCCCTTCATGGTTAACACCCCTCCCCCTTTTAAAAAGAGATATTACTCATGAATTTTCAGGTGAACTTTCCCTCTTAAAAAAGTGGAAAGGGGTAACTTAACCTGGAGGCGAGCGGTGGGTGCATTAACCTTCCACACCTCTGCACCACAGAGGTGACTTTTGCTTCAGAGTGAGAGAGAAAGAGAGAAGAGAGAAAGAGAGAAAGAGAGGAAGAGAGGAAGAGAGAGAGGAAGAGAGGGAGAGAGAAAGAGAAAGAGACTGTTGAAAATCAAGTTCATTCACACATCCAATGTGATGACTTTTTGACTTTTGCTATTTGAATAACCACCAATATGATTATTTCCCCTTTTTGCAATAGTACCATGACATCAATCACACTCATGTGTGACTCAAGCGGCGGCACTGTCTCACTTTTGAAGGATGGTCAAAAACTAAGCACTAATTTTGCTCTCTCACTTTGCAATACTTGTTTTCCTTTCCAAACCAGGGCACTATTCAAATGCCAAACGTCAGAAAGTCACCACACTAGGTGTGTGAATGAAATTGGTTGAATACTCAGTATGACAGTTAGCTACTTTTTTTTTTGCAAGCAAAAGTCACCTCTATTTTATGGAGGTTAAAAAGAAAATATGAAAATATGCACTGAAAAGTAGAATACACAGCTAAACAATTGAGAAGTTTCAAGGTAGTTCAGTGCAGTGTCCATTTTCATGTGATGTGTAAAAAGGAACTTTGAGTTTTGATCACAATTTGCAAGCAACATGGTTACCTAGGCTAGCACAAAGTGTAAGGGGGTCATTGATATCATGGTATTCCCCTTAAAGCTGAAGGCAAGTGAGGGTTTAATTGACTTTTCTCACTGTATCCACCATTTTAGAGCCCATCATGCAAGTTCATTGACTTAAACAGTGTGATGACTTTTAAAGATTGATTTGAATACCAGTAGCCACACATTGTTTCCCTTTTTCAGCAGAACCATGAAATTGGTCCCATTCATTTGTGACTCGAGTTGCGTTTGTGACTCGAGTTGTGTTGTGTCACTTTTGAAGGATGGTCAGAAACTTTGCTCTCACTTTGCAATGCTTGTTTTCCTTTCCAAATCAGGGCGGTTACCTAAATGTCAAAAGTCAGAAAGTCAACTCATGAACTTGGTTGAACAATCAAGAAGTGTTTTTTTCTTCTTTTTTCCTTCTAAAGCAAAAGTCACCTCCATTTTGCGTAGGTGAGATTGATGAAAGAGTTCACGAGAATGGAAGATTACACATTCGGGAGGTTTCAAGGTAATTCAGTGTGCTATCTTCATCTGATGTTAAAGGGTCATCACCTATTTATCACAAACAGCAATCGAGATACGGTTCATGTTACTCGAACAGTAGAAAATAAAAGGGGTATCATTTAAATAGTACGGTATTCAACCACAAGCTGAATGCGAATGGTAGGTGCACTAATGCCACTACTCTTCCACACACTTGAAACGTATAGGTTTACAAAGGCCACTGAACCAATTAAAGAAATAAAGAAAATTGTTCTAAAACTTTATTGGTTTTGTAGTCTAATGGTTTGATAACTCGGCCAGGGACGCAAAGGGCGGAGGTTTTGAACCCAGGCATGATCGACACCCGGTGATGTCCATATTTAAGCAAGGTATTTTATACACATTGCATCTCAACACCCACGGAACAGTGTAGGTGTTCACCCATTACCAGATAGGATGCTAATGTCATTGTCATGGAAGTAGAATTATTGCACCTATCAATGTCAACTATACTATGGTAATACTCTCAATTGGGCAGAGAGTGAGTGCTGTAAGTGCAGAATTGTAATTGAATCCATTGGCCAGGGTATTACATAGACTAGTATTACCTTTAAATTTTTTTAAATCATTTATGTGTAACTTAGAAGATATAAATCACTATTTAATTTACAATTTCTTTAAAATGACCCTCAGCTTTACGTTACAGTAATTGTTGACCCTTACGTATGGTATGTTTCTTATTACACTTTGGATATCCCTTTAAAAAAGGCTTCGCTTGTCAAATGAGAATTAAATGAGATTACACTCGCGGCACCTGTGAGGCTGTTTTCTTTCAAGCGTGTTAAAGAGAGAGAAGGGAAGGAGATCATGTCAAAAAGACACTTCTTGCATTATTCATTGACAACCTATGACTAAACTATTCAAAATATACATCAGGGTGTCGTTTCACAAAACCGTAATAAGAACAAGTTCGCCGACATCCCATTGAAATGCGTGTTAACTTGAATACACATTTTTAATGGGATGTCTGCGAACTGGTACTTTCGAGAGTTTCGTGAAACGCAGCCCTGGTGGCAAAGAGGAGTTTCTTCAAGGAGCTTGCCTGATAATTACTCCTTGTTTTTTTATGCCTGTTTGAATTTTCCTTCTTTTGTATGAATTGCAATTTTGAGTACGCCATAAATTACTTATCACTGAGCCAGAGAAAGAGAGAGAAAGAGAGAGAGAGAGAGATGGGGAGAGAAAGGGAGAGAAAGAGAGAGAGAGAGGAAGAGAAAAATGCCGCTTGAGGGATGGGGGGGGGGGGGCAATCTTTGACATCTCAATATTAAGTAATTTATCTCACAAGAGGGAAAAGTATTGCTCCAGTGTTGAATTTGACACCTCCCCTTACGCCAGCCAGCGTAAACACCTGCATCTTACGAGGTAGTCCAATGTTATTCCCATGAAGGTACTGTCGGGGGCAGCCTTCATGTTATTCTTAACTTCACTGAATGCTTATGGTGACTTGACATTGGTTTGACAGCCGCTTCCCGGTGAAGTGAGAAATTGGAATTTAGTAGGCAAAGTGGCCAGTGGGGACTTGAGAGCCAAGTAAGTAATCCAATACAGAGAGGCAGATCAACTGGGGGGGGGGGGGGGGGGGGAGGGTACTGTAACTAAAGAGAACCTCATTGCTGTTACTTTGTTTATCCAATCCTAAAATAGATGCCTTTTGAATGCTGGGGGAAAAAAAACATGGCAAATGCTGCACGAGGAGAGTTTGAAATTGACGCTGCCTGATCTATACATAAATCTATAGATGATTAAAAAGAATATGCACTGACATGGTAACAGTGTCACATAAATTAACTGAATTTTATAGAACTTCTTCTCGTCTGGAGCATTCTCCTCATTTAGACCTAACTTAAAGAGAAGGTAGATAAAGGTAGGTCTTGTAAGAGGGAAAATGCTGACTTTAATAAATGATGCTGATGAGATAGCTTAGTCAAATAAAGACAACAAAAGAAAGGGATGAGAGAGAGAGAGAGAGAAGCTGCAATGGGGAAAGTAAACTTGCAACTATAGTGTAATTATGATCACTTAATTGCCAATATTTCATAAAGTTAGGTTAAAGCCTTTGTTTACATCTTCACATCCATAGAAATAGGGCTAGCAGCCATTACTAGAATTGCAGAATAACCCTAATTGCGAGCATCTAGCCGCATCTAGCACAAGCGAATCTGGAGAACAAGTCTATTTCAAGGTATTTTTTTTGTCTCTTCGATGTAAGCAAAATTAATTGCCATTTCATTTGCAAGGTATAGTCGCTGGCATAGAGGTAATTTAGTGATGACCTTTTCCCAAATTGATGCAGCAATATGGAATATTGCCCACATTAAATCAGCGTTCTCGTCTTCTAAATGGAATTCCTTTCAAGGCAGATTGCTCTCAAAGATGCAGAGGGTAGTTTAGTTTATTTATTACTGGTAAGTTTCCAAGCTGAAAGTATCATTTATTACCCTCCAAGTGCCCTAATGATAGAAGTTTGTCGTTGAGAGCCAGAAGGGCATTAAAGTCTGAATGAAAGTAACAGAGCTAACGTCCTTTTGGTCCTCGAGAGACCATTTGTGCTTTGTCATTTGAAGAAGAGAGCCGTTGACTTCATGACTTTGACTTTCAACCTCTTTGGTATCAAGTCTGAAATACCATTCAAAATAGATATTTGTTTTCTTGGGTGCAGACATACTGTATGTGTCATGTGCTGAAAGCTTTTTATACAATTAGAGGATACAGCTTCCTGCGTTCAAGAATGAAGTTTGCTATTTGACACATGATAATAATATGTTGTTCAAATGTAGTATTATAAGTTTAACACATTTAGGTTTTTGATACCTGATGGTAAATCATAAACGAAAACTAATATATTGATTTTAGTGCATAGGATCTGTGGTAGATTTGAATATGTTACATACAAAATACAAGTGGTGTACATTAAATGTCAAAAGATGCATTTTATGATAAAGCGGGTGACATTTCAAAGAAACCACTTAATGTGTTCTCTTAATACATCACAATGACCACTCTTTAATAAGAAATAAAGTCACAAGATTGGTCTAAAAGAAGAAAGGGTAATCAACTCTGCATTCATACACTACATTTAATGTCACATTAATAATAGCAGATCTTGGTGGATTTTAGAAACCACCAACGAAGCTGCTGAATGCAAGGTGAGCTTCAGTGCATTCTTGGTGCATCCACAGTGCTTCCCGTGTGCATCCAATGTGCAGGCTTTCACAACCAGGGTATAGCCCTATGGTCCTTGTTACTTTTGATTTAAACAGTAAAGGGATAATTTTAGTTCTGTGAGGAGAACTTTGCTCTGTTTCGCAAATGCTGACCATGTAGCTGACTACCGTTAATCAAGTCCATTAGTTTACGTGAAGTTGTCCAAAAGGAGACGTAGATGGCGTTCCCCTGTATTCATCAGTTAACACCCCCTTTAATTTAAATGTTTGGACCAAACTTTCATGCCAAATGTGTGTGTGTGTGGTCCCATATACATATTTCTGTGTTCAGTGCATGAGACTTTCACTAAGCCTGGGTTAATATCTTATCAATTTGAAGTTTCCAAAAACTTACAGTATATGCACCGATATTGACCTTTTCCAATCATCTCCAGAAAGTTTCTTTTACAGTTCAATTGCATGACGCAAATCAATTAACTCTGTCTTTAAAGTTTAAAGGAAGGACAAGTGTATGAAAATGTTAGCACTTTGGTGTGACTTTTAGCACCTTGAAGTCAATCACCTGCCATATTTACTTATGAGATTTGTGATGAAATTGTGTATAGATGTGTAAAAGGGTTGATTATATGTGTTCACTGCACCAAAACTGATAAAAGTTACCATTAGATGAAATGGTTCAGGTGTCTTTTGATATCCTAGCGATTAAACTTTCCTCTGGTGATTGTAAATTCTTTTTTTAGGACAAAGATTACACTTTATTAAAGGGTACTGACTCCCTTTGTTGGAATTATGAAAGCAAAGAACATTTGTCAATATTTGTCAATATTGTTTGAGCAAGGATTTGATTTTGCATATCAAATTAGAATATAGCAACAACGACAACAAGTAATGATAATCACATGATTACAGCGTGGGCTTAGTAAGGCCCTGGCATAGATGTTCAACTAATAAATTGAATAAATATGTTAGTTTTTCCTGGCAATGTTATAATATTGAATGAAATAGTTTCCCTATTTCCTGCCATCTGGCTTGTCAGGGCTTTTCCAGTCTAATTGTCAGCAGGGGGATTGACCTAATGCCTGAACCTCAATCCATGTTTTCCTCTTTTTAATGCGGTTTAGTATGAGATGTTATACATTTTATTGTATCGAAAAGGAATTTACTCTATCACACATCTTAGCAGCACATGTGAATAAAACCAGTTCTGACTGATTTTTATTCTTGAGTATGTGGGATTGAATGTAGCACACCACATTAAACCTTAGATTTTGTTAGATTTAGGGATGCATGGATGGAGGCATAGAAAATGCTTATTTTAATAACGTGCATCATCCTTGAAATTAAGATTTCACTGTGCCTTGTGGAGAGTTACACAATTTAGATCATGACAATTGAGTTATTTGAAAATGTTGGTGCATGGACTGCATGAGAAATATTGCTCTCTGATATGAGCTCATTTCTTCAACTTGATGCCTACCTCTCAACTCCAGCTGCCCTATTAAACCACTCCCTAACCCCACTCACCCCACTCACCCCACCCCTGCACCCCTCCCATGTACCCCTCCCATGTACCCCTCACCATCATTACCACCTCAAACACCACTACCTTATATTATAAACCTCATAGTAATAAAGATAGAGGAGGGCTTACCATTGGATTACAGCCATTGTCTTTTAATTCTTTTTTAGTTTGCTTGCAATATTAAACCACCATTAATAGCTCTGCTTTCTTGAAAATATCAAGTGTTGGTGTGAAGTGGAACGAAGTCTACTGGTATCGACTGGCTTTATGGAATTATCTTCTTCAAGTGCATGCCAATTGCTTGTTTTGTACACACAGCTATCCATCATTGTGGAACAAGAATGGAAGGATCTTGGGTCTTTATCAAAATGACGCAAGTTCATGGCTGAATGTTCAATCCTCTTAAATTCATGATTGGAAGGTGAGGGATTTTCTCCAGTGCACATCCTCCCTCAAAATCTTATTTACTTCACATCTTAACACAAGGTAACAAGGAGGGGCACTTTGGGTTGCTAAATTGCTTCAGGGGCATCGAATAAAGCCCTCCCCATGTTCATTATATTTTGCTTTATGGAAGGCTCTTGGAAAATGTACACCTACTACCCCAGAGGCTCAGTTGTATCTGCCCCATATCTCTCTTGTCCTTTGCATGCAATCTCCTCACTGTAAAACTCATCCCCCCCCCCCCCGGGTGAAATGCAATTAGTTCCTAATGAGATTACTACTAATGCAAATGGGAACTCCATTAATTATCTTTGTGTGAATTCATGAATCATGACTGGTATTGAAAGAAGAAAGTGGCCTTGCTCCCCCTGTTTTCCCGTAGTTACAATAAAATGATGTGTTTTTCCTGTTTTGGAATATGGATAGAAGTATAAATATCAAATGCTTAAATAAACAAATCGTCCCTATTTTCACGAAGTGACGTAGTGAGGAAAATCGTAACGCAAAGTGAATGCAATTTGTTTTCACTACCGTCACTTCGTGAAAACAGCAACGAAATGTCTCCCCAAGGTTTTTATAAAACCAATTTGATTTATGGGTGTGATTTGTGTTGATAGAAGTAACTGTCATCACTACATACACATGACTGTCAAGAGACTGTTTTTGGTGGTGATCCTACATACATACATATTAGGTGCAACAATTGTTTCTGGTTTATTTTACCAAAGATGTAGGGTCAGGGTTAAGGTTGAAGTTTCGGTTTTAGGTTAAGTTATAGGTTTAGAGATAGGATGAGGTAAAGCGTTTGATCAAGGGTTGAACAAAATTGTTGGCTGTAGAATATTGCCCATTGAACAGTTGTTGCTAGATTATAGATAATTCAAAGAGACCCTAGTAGGGATTCATGAATACACCTGTATAACCTTCTACTACCTGTATACCTGTAAATCTCCAAATGGGTTTTTATAACAATCTGATCAGGCTTGTCCCTCATGAGACTGGTTAATCCTTGTTCTACCACTTTCTCAAGGGACTTATGACCCTCTTTGTGGTACAGCCAGGGTAAACTAGTAGCCTTGTTTGCTTTCTTGGTCTAGCTCTCTTCAATAGAGGATGGAAACTGGTGATTGGTGAAATCTTTTCTGTCAATGTTTAAACTCTGGCTTACAGGGTCCATGTTTCAAACTTTTCACAAGTTTGTGCTTACATCTTTAAATGGTGCCAGGCTTTCAGGTTTCAAACCAAACACCTTTTGGAATTTGATAATTGAGTACCCTGCACATTTTCTTTGTGATCTATTAAGGTAGAACCTGAATGGAATTGTGTGTTCACTTGTAATTACTTTCTTAGAGTTTTGTTCTCCGTTTGAAAGTTGTTTAACATGCTCCCTCCTTGTCCAAAATGCACTTTAAACTTCAGGAAGCTGTCCAAATCGTAGAGATGTCTTATCCATTTTTCTTAACATTTCATACTTTTCAGAAAAATCTGCTAATGTTAAAAAATTGTCTTTGCAATGAAGAAGAAAAACAAATGTGGAGGAGGAGGAGAAGGAGGTGAAGGGGAAAAAGAAAAGAAAAGAATGACGAGGAAGTAGGAGGAGAAAAAAGAAATTAAGAAAAATTGGAGAAAAGAAGAAGGGAAGAAGAAGATGAGGAAGGAGGAGGGGTGAAAAAGAAGGAGAGAGGAAGAGAAAAGAAGAAGACACAAAAAATGAAGAAGCAAAAGAAGAAGAAAACAAAAAGGAGAAGAAAAAGGAGAAGAAGAGGAAAGAGAAGATGTCTTTCAAGACCAGCAATCAGTCCCTTCTGCATTGACCCTGTAATATCATCCTCTCTGTAAAGTATTCCCATGTGAATAAAAAAGCTATTTAATATAGGGTTAGTGTTATGATCACATCTCTAATACATAATACAGTGGGTGTGAAACAAGACACTCTTCAAATACGACTCCTAATCCTAGCAACTTGTTTGAGCAATAATGGCTAAGAGTCTTGACAAGGTTAAGTTTCCAGCAGTGGCTTTGTGCCAGACCTTTTTTCAAGTTCAACGTTAACATTATTAGCACCTGACTTGGTTGCTCACAAAGCAGAACAAGCAGACTTTTGTGTACTTAACTTGCAGAGTTTCTATGAGTGCAATTTTGGAAAATCAAATTTGTCCATAAGATTAAGGTTCTTACTTTCCAAGGACCAAGTCTTACAAGGTTTTCTGGTTGTAGAAAAGCTAAGATGTAGAGGTTCTTTGTCAGAAATTTACAGGCAACTCTAGGAACTAGGAATTAAAAGTAGGACATCCTCTGCATAACCACAGGAAAAAAAAGTAGTTTAATGGATTATTATCTAGTTTACAATAAACGATAACTTGTTCTTATAGGGAATCCAGAGTTCATGTCCACATACCGGTAAGTGAAGTGTTTGTACAACACATATAATCGGGGTACATCAAACACACTTTCTTAAATTGACACATTTACATGATATAGGACAAGCAGTTTGAAACTTGTAAAAATGTAGTATTCTAGCTAGAACATCTACACCTTGCTTCTGTTATAGCATGGATAGGAATCGTACATGATTTGGTATAGAAGTTCCCCATTTTATTTTGTAGAGAAGTAACAGACTTTTATTAGATCTCATGGCAAAAATACAACCTGAATGACCATTATGATATACGCAAATATTTTAAAACTTGAATCAAAGATAGAAAAACTCAGGAAGAAAATAATTAAGTAGAGGTGTTGTGGTCGAGTGGATACGTCACCGGACTGTGGATCACAAGGTCCACGGTTTGAGTCCCGCCCGTCACTAATGTCCTCTGGCATGACATTGATCTACATTTGCCACTCTCCACCCAGGTGATGTAAATGGGTACCTGGCAGGAATTAATTCCTTGAAATGCTAGAGCGCCGTAATCGCAGCCATGCTAACCCAGGTTGATAACCGGGAGCGCCAGAATTAGTGTCGAGTCTGACAGATAGGAGCGCTATGCAAGAACCCAATATTACAACAGCTTAGAGTCTTAGAGTTGTAAGTATCTGATTATCGAGTAAATAAAAAGTTCATTGGGCCTCACCTGTAAGTGGATATATAGTAGTGATAAATCGGTTAGTTAATAGGATTCATGGGAGGTATGTGCCATTGACGTGATAAGAAAGATTACACATTTATTCAGCTTCCATCAACATTAAAGACTCCCGCAACTCTATCTTTGGTCAATCCGTTTACAGTAAATACCATATATCTCATAATCTGTCTCGAGTAAATAGAAATTTGTACAAGTTTTTTTTTACAGGAGATTATGGGAGATTATTAGAATTAGGTAGGAGATTATGTTCCTTTATCTCCACTGCTCATGGTCTGAGCGAAGGATGTCTTATAGGAATATCCCACAGATTTTCATTTCTATTTTGAATGCGATTGTTGTAATAAATCGGATAGGAGGGATTTTAACCCGGTGGGATTTGATAGTCCTGTTATGTCATGACAGGAATTTATCAAAGAAAGGAGCTTATGTAGATAATACAGACATTTATATTACTTTTTTCCCCAGCATGATTCATCAACTGATTGAATACACTACCGATTTTTCAGGTTCCGTACTCTAATTTCTGGGAATGAAAATATTTGGCTTGTAAATGCAACTTTACCCATGAGTAGTTCTGGGTAGAAATGTCATTATGAATAATTTTATAAGTTTTTGACATCCCTTTTGCTTAATACCATCTAAAATTGTATTGAAATAACTGTCAGATCATTTCAATTATTGGAATCAATATTCAAAGTAGCCATGCATAAATTCCTTCGTTCCTGTCCTTATTACCCGTCTTTCCGAAATTTGTTTGTTAATTTCTCTCAACAAACTAAAAAAATATTATTAATTTTATGTTTTTTTTTCAGGGTTTGTACAATTCTCATTCCAAGCGACCTCAGTGATATTGAGCGAGTAAGAACACTGGACTTTGCTCAAGATTAGACAAACTACCAAGATACAATTGACACTCTAAAGCAGCGCTCATTATCCAAAGGTACGATGACCAAGTAAACTTGACTAGTTTCTATCTCAAAAATATTCATATGAGCTCCAACTCCAACAGCTGTCTAGGCAACAAATAATTTCCTCAACAATTTGGAACCGAATGTTTTAATTTCTGTCATTTCTGGTGACTGGTGACTGATTTTTACCACCCTTAATTGATTAAACCAGGGGGGCGTTTCACAAAACTTGTCATCAGTGACGAATGACAGTTTTCGTGTTAAGCTACTGAAATCCTTGCTTCTGATTGGTTAATCAGCAGATTTGTCTCTGATTTGTCACTGATTTTTGTCATTTACCATTGAAAAAAGGCTTTGTGAAACGGGCCCCAGATGTTTTTGGTGGGTTTGTTAAATTGTCTGTCAACTAAAAGTTAGTTTAGACAGTGCACAGAAAGAAGAGCATTATGCCAATTGTACAATCATCATCCCTATTAATAAAGTAATATAAATATTTTATTCTTGTTGTATACTCAACAATGTAAAATACTATATTGAATCATTGCAAATCATATCCTAAACGTTCATTATGCTATCTTGGAATGACTTCAGAGTCAGTGGTTTTCAAAGATTTCTTGGCCCTGTCTAATGAAGTAGATCAAAAGTGTTTCAAGCCCTATCGTTTGCAAAGATACACATTTCCCATTTTTAATATCACAATTTTAATATCACAAGTTATAATATCAAGCAGATGTTGAGCTACGTAGTTGTGATCTAATCAGTTTATTTTTTTAACACTTGGCCCAGCATAGAATTTTTTTTTTATTGGAATGGTACTATGCTGAAAAGACTATTGCACCCCCCCCCTCCAAAAAAAAGAAAAGAAAAAAAAATTCAGGGGGCGTCTTACTCGGACTTCCATATCATTAGGCTTTCATTGTCCCGACCTGTCAATCACATGGCCTTTTATAACAAGTCTATCTGAATTAAACTGCTTGATACTCCTGACTTAGCCGATATTATGGGCCATTAAGTCCCCTTAAAAAGCACTTTTGTCCCCTTTCTTTTGATGGATTACCAAGTTCCACCACACAATCCTGACTGGTTTTAGGGCCCAATTGTCTTCTTCACCATTGAGCAACCAAGCAGCGACGTCTGTAGTATCAAGACTTATTCTTTTCCAACGGTCCATCAAGCTTGTTTTTACTTTTCATTGTTGCTGCATCCATCAAGTCTTTTGATTCTTCGTCTATACCTGCAGACCATTTTTAATATATTTTTTTTACAGACTAAAGAATACAAAAACTTGTTTGAAATAATCTCAAAATTTTCTTTTGTTTTGAACCCTTCCCATCTAATACTCCAGCATAACTACAAATCCTCTGCTAATCAATTTTTTGTTGTGTAATTCAGCGTGGATTAGTTGCAGAAACCACAATCAGTTCAAGGGAGACAGTGATACATTTTAACCCAATTACTTACAAAGTGAAATGTGAGCTGAAGTCTGTTGAGGTAGCCTCCTGTTAACAGTATTCAACTAACTTGAATGCTCTGAGAGTACCAAGTGCATATCGTCCTTGGTTGAAATGGGTTTGCGATGGGGACGTGTTTCCAGTGAAAGAAACCACAATTGTAATGAAATATGCTATGTGTTTACATTATTCTCCATCAATTTCTGGTCTATCTCCCCTTTGTGTACCCAAGACATGTTGGTACTCTCTTAATTGTGCCCCTGACCTGGTGCTGGAAACATGTTTACATTTTTAAATATATTCTATGTTTGTATATCAGTTATGCTCTATATTGTTCAGTTGTTACTACCCTTTTTAGTGAAAGAGATGCAGTCAAAGCATGGACCTACTACGAGTCATGAAAGGCTACCATGATTTCAAGGCCTCTAAATAGATTCCTCTTAATACCCTGATTCTTATTATTTTGCTACTTATTGTTGTTATGCATGTACAGTAGTCTATATTTTACTAATGAGTGATCAATATTGAATCCAAAAATCTTTATGAATTATTCCAGGGAATAGAATTTGTATTTGAAATTAGTATACTCTTTTGCAGTGTACCTGGCAGAAGGGTGTAAATGGACCTGTGGACAGCAACAAGACATATATTTTTTTCAAGAAAACCTTGTTCCTCATTTCTTTTTCTTCATCTACATAACATATCTGAGGAAGGAAATCATGTTCAAAGTGATATACTAGTTATTACTTTAGCAATCAAAGCTGGAGCTTTTTATAGAAAAAAAGGACTAAAATGTGTGTCTGCCAGTCACACAGAGTACTGTCAGTTATGTGATGTAGCTTTTGACACACTGCCAAGTGCTGGAGGGGATGCATACTAGAAGTATGTGATCATGTTGCTAAACATTCTAAATACATTCATGAATGGAATCTGAGTGTCCTGTAAAGTTCAACTTGGCTCAAATATCTGGTTTTCCTTTTTTTTCTTCTTCTTAATCTAGATCGTGGTAGTAAATGCTTCCAATTTTTTTTCCTCCTAATAAACCCTGTGATCTTTGGGAAACTTCCAGCCGAGAGAATTACAACTTTCTCACCGGTAGGTGGGGTCTCCATGGCGACCCCAGCGCCATTGGTGGAAGGAAGTTTCATGGGGTTACAGGGGGCCAATTAGGGACGAGTATGCATTAAGTGGTTTGTGGCATCCATGAAGACATGTCATGGAGATTTTACCTTGTCAGCAAGTTACTGGATATTATTTGCTAAAATTCCTTGTTTGGTCTTTTTCAGACAGCAAATATGTATGATATGTATTTGAGAGAAGTTTTGTAATTCGCTATTTAGGGGGATATTTTGTAGCAAAAGATTGCAAGTATTGAATGGACCCCTTCAAGCAGAATAGTATAGTGAAATACATATACATTTCCTAAACATGTTAAACTAAAGTTGTTTTAAGATAAACAATATGAAGCATTCGTAACAAAGATATGAATGATATTTCAGAGACATGAATACTCCATTTGAAATGTACATGATATAGACCTTTGCATCAAAGAAGCAGTTGTGCAAGTAAGAGTGATTATGTTCTTCTAACTGCCCATTTAGAATTTTTGTTTCTAGATGCTAAAAACTGAAACATTACCATACATTTTGTGTGTGTCTGGATATTTTCAGATTAACTTCAGTAAGGTGTAACAGGTAAAGTTTGTTTGTGGTGCATGGAATTTATAACTTATTTTACTACTTTGGTCTTCTGGAACAAGAATTACAAAATAAATGTCACATGTTTTTCCTCATGTTCAGAATTACATTTCATACTGAGCTCGATTTTTATTTTTTTAGGTTTCTAAACAACACCCTTCCATCTGCTTTTGAAAATTTGTTCACTTTGCAAACATTTTGAAGTATAAACGTGCAAACTTCATGACAAAAAAAAAACACACAAATCTTTTTTGCCTTTTTGCACTTGCCCCAGGGGAAGCGGTGCCTTCAAATCGGAAATATTAAATGATATCAAAAGCACTCTGTAATTATGATATTGCAAATGACAACTTCTTGATACTACCATACCCATGACCTTCCGTGCGTGAAGAAACACATTTCATGGCTCACCTCTCCCTTTGTGTCGGGGAAGAAAACGGTTGTGATTGCTGGCAGTAAAATAACAATTTCTTGCAATTTCTTGTGAAATTTTTGTTTGATGTAGGTTTTTGTATACGAATTGCTTCGGTGTACAGTATTTGATCAGATATTGGGAGTTTGTACCCCTGTGGTTATGTACTATGGTTTGTGTGATGCCGGTAGACTTCAGCCCTCGATTTTGGTGATTAAAACCATAACATTATTTTGACATGTTACTGTCCCTAAAACTTGAGAACAGTGTAGGAGCAAAACAAAATTTGAGATTGTTTCCATGTTATTCTCCTTTTTTCCTGTATAATATAAGTTAGATTCTATGAGAAATTAGTACAAGCCTCAATGGGTGATTGTGAAATACAGCTCAGTGAGGTTATTCATAATATGTCATGTGAAAATCATTTGCTGGAACTAAGCTGATACATTTAAGTATAAAAAACACAAACAACAGAATGAATGGCGTAGTTTACAATGAATGTTTTCAATGTATTTCATATAATAGCAGATGACAGTAATTGAAAATAAAAATTTGGAAGTAGGTCAAGTGCTTTCATTAACATTCTACAATGAGGTGACATGTCATTAATGGCCTTATCAGCATCACTTCTAACAGTACACTATAACCAAGTAGTATGCCCATTTAAGATAAGTTGAATTCTGGTCATGCAATAAGATTGTAACAGAAACTGTCTCGAAGCAATCAGGAAAGATTGCTTTTCCAGTACTTACATGTAGAATCTATGTATACTGTAATATTTCAGAACTATCAAATATAAGAAATCCAGTCTTTATGAAAATTGCATGCTTTGCACACAGAAATGGGTATATGGGACTACACAAATGTGTCTCAAGACTATTTGGTCCAAACACCTCAGCTATTCATTGACATATTTTAAATAAGAGGGCAATTTAAGAGCTTCCGTGTCAGGGAGATTTCTATTATGACTTTCTATCAAACTGATTTATGAAGAATTGAAAAGCTCACAAATTATTTTTAACCTTTACTAAAACTCACCCTCCTCTTTAATGCTACTGCCTACAAGTTCCTTGGAGTTTACCAGACAATGAATTGTGTGTTAAAGAGGAAGAAGAAAATGTTTAATAGCTTCAACATCAATACATTCGACTAATTTTTGTTTTATTACAAAAGTCATGGTGTCATTTTTTTAGTAGACATTACTTGCCTATTGTGGAACCTGATATGTATTTTGTCTGCATGCTGGCACATTGATTTGGTGCCTGTTTGTAGTAACGTGCATCAGCCAATTTTCCTCTTCATTTTGACATGATACAGGTGCAAGTTTATATTCTGACTCATCAACATACCAACCAATAGAAGAGTTACAATACATGTCTATCAGTCACAAATCTTGAGATATTTTTGGAATATCATGTTAATTTGCTTTAATGTGAAATATTTATAAAGCAGTCATTGTATCACACTCTGACAGCCTTGGTTCTCTGTCAAATTGGTTTGAATATTATGTGTGGGAATTTGTAGCAAGGTAATTAAGATATAAATCCCAAAAATATAATAGGGTTGAAATATCTTGGAAAAATCTACTAATAATTCAAAATAACGGGTACTTTTATGCTAGGAATTTTCGCCCGTTGATAATTATAGATACCAGTAAAGAGAGAAATCTAAGGGAGGAAAAAGTGCAGGTAAAATATATGTGTATGTTCATTTTAATAAACGTGTCAAGTGCATCACCCTTCATCTTGAAAAACAATTTTTTCCTCCTCTAACTTAAAAGATTTCCTCTTGAAAGGCGAAAAGGCGAAGTTTTTCAGGGCGATCGTGATATAAAGTTGTAAAAGTTATTTAAAAAAAAAATGAAATGCGAGTATCAATAAGAACTTGTGAAAATACGAGTAATCCTGACTGACAGGTTTCATAACAACAGGATTTGAATTCACCCGTGAAATCCAGCGTCCGAAAAGTAAACTAATTATCGGCGAAAATGACAAAGACATCGGCATACTCGACAGCAATCATTTGTCATCGAAAATATGATCAATATTTATCTGACATCGTCTTCGATACGTTTCACAAATAATCCTCATATTGATAAAACACTTCATATTATTAGTCCCACCAGCATAATTATATGTTTGTTATGATATCCGTATCCGACTTAATCCTGTTTATATGCGCAGAGACACGAAGAGGATGATATACTGCTGTCAGCGTCGGCATGAAAAGAAGTTTTGAAAATATTTGTAAGAAAGAAAAAAAGGAATAGGTAACTTTATCTATACTGAAATGCAAAACTTAGTAGGGTGTGTGTGTGTATGTGTGGGGGTGGGTGTGTGTGAATGCGCGTGTTTATTACAGTAGAATTAAGGAGATCATTGAAGATAGGTCTTGCTTTTTTCGATATAGTTTGACAGTAATTTATGCATTCCTTAATGATTTCTTCGACATATATTGATTATACCAATCTGTATAAGTCAAGCAGTTATTCAAAAAGCGAACAAGTGTTTAATTAACTGTGTAATTTCACACGACTCTACTCCATCGCTCAAGAGAGGAATGAGTATTGGATGAGCGATAGAAGAGACCGACGGCAACAGTTCAGTAATATTGACACATGGTTAAAGAGAAGATGGAGTTATGTGAAAGATGAACAAAAAGTATAATGTAAGCATTGTTCATACTTTTTATGTAAATTGGTGTGGAATATCATCATAGAAATATAAGTTCCTTGGAAGTGTTGGCTCTTTAATTTCCCTCATCTTCGAATGAATATCCAATTTAAATGACACCAGGGTTGCACGAGATGTTCTCTTTATTCAGCTATCAGGTCTTCTCGTGAGATTTTTGTGTTTTGGAAGAAGAAAAAATCATTGCATTATTGAATTGTTTGTATCTTGCATTCCGAAATATGACTGAAAGCAGTACAACTGTGTTAACTAAACGTTCTTTGCCACATGGTTTAGTAATACACTGCATGTCACTTTCTTGTCGTTTTGACGATCCTAAAACATTTCAGTATAATATGTACATCAATTATTATGTGCTACAATATACAACCTTTTCCCAAAAACTCCGAGACAGTTTTGTTCACAATGCAATCGCGTGACTCGAACTCAGTTCGTATTTTTGATCACCCTGGTGGATCGATAGTTTTAAGGGGGTCGATTGAAAGGGTCGTTTCGTTTCGTCTTCAAGTGAATCTCTGAGTGAGGGAAGATTACAAACATCGGGAGTTAACAACCCGAGTGCCGGGACTTTTATTGTGGAATGGAAGTGGTTGGAATCAAGTCGATATACCTGAGTGGAAGAAGGGCCTAAATCAATCGAAACAAAAACGTAATGTTTGTTAGATAACTTGTAAAAGGAAGAAGAATGTTTCCATCTTCACGGAATCATTGGTAGTGTGAAGATACGTGTATATCGTTCTTTCCCTTTTTTCTTCAAACGAAAAACACGATTGCACAGACTTTCAAGAAATGAATTGAGGGCAATTTCAATACCATACTGTACTGCCCATAGAAATCATGTTCAGATTAATGTTTCTAAAAAGAAAAATCGGTTGGTTTTCGGATAGTCTTTGCGATCTGGTTGAAGATGAAAATATTCTGTCTCTGAAACTTGCCCAAAATCATTTTTTATTTCTTAACAACTCGGAAGCTGATGTGATGGACTTGAGACCATCTTTCTCTCATCTATTCAAGTGACAAGATCAGTGACTCCTTTTTCTCCATGAGGGAGAGAGTATCGCGAGTTTACATCAAGGGTCAATTCCACAATCGCCGACTATTTTAGTTCCGACCTATTCACTCTGCTCTCATGAGGATGTTTCAAGTTTTGTGCCAGGAAGGTGGAGAGTTCAGATACAGTCATACAGGATAGACTGCAGTTCAATTTCAGTTCGACCGTAGCTGCATATTGAGGAGGGTTTTCAAATACAGGATCTCATTGATCAAGATATATTTCAATATGACATTGCAAGTTTGCAACATTGTGAATTTGGGATGTTAAACATTCTCATGAATACAACCGTTAAGTTATAAAAAAAGGCGGGTATAATAGTCACCTGTCATGAATGGCGTTATATAATCGTTCATGTACTTACGGTTATAAATACACCTATGTTAAAGATTAAAGAGCATCAAAAATTGGTCAAAAATATCCAATAAAAGGACATTAGATAATTGCAAAAGTATACTAAATGAACTGAAGCAACGTTTATATAGAATATCGGGTGAATGACAGTCTTTTTAAGTGCTGTAGATTCATCAGTCTTGTAATCATGATAATGCTGGATGTGACCATTATTGTGAGCTCCAGCTATATGAATAATGAGACTTGATATTTGGAAACATTTTCAACTATTCTGTCATTTCATTGTTAATCGCCTCTTCTTCAGTTCATCACTGTGATGATGATTACCTTAGATTGGAGCGTTTACACGGATCCCCTATACTATGTGAAGAGAAAATGGAAAGCAAAGTAGTGGCGATTTTCAAGAGGGCAAGTTGGAAAATCTGAGGTTCCAACCTTTTAAAGGACTGTACTTTAAAGATAATCTGAGCCTGGACTGATTATGGCTATCTGTTGAAAAAATAATAGGGGATCATTAGATTTAAATAGAACTAACGTGTTATTGATTTTCCTGCACTGGTGGGGGAGGGTGGGGTGCGATGGGGGCGGCGCTTTATCCTTATGTTCTTAACAGATTTAGCAGGTTTAAGATTGCTTAATCCGTCACGGTGTTTACAAAAGAAATGTCTGGAGACATCGATCTGTCACCGCCTCAAACTAAGAATTTGCATCGCTCAACGATTTCTTTTTCTTTAAAACACGGTGATTGAAGCCATTAAATGGCTTTTTATCGGATCTTTGCAATAGCATCATTCTAAAATCCTATTATTTCAAGAAACACTCAGGAATTAATGGAGACGGTCGGATAATTTATAGAATACGTTGAATTCCTAATAAAAGATCAATGATGCGAAATAAACGATTTAAACCCAAAATTGCGTTACTTTTTTTTTTTGTCTTGAAACGGAATCAGTTACGCACTACATATTGTGGTATGCGAAATGTCGGATTTATGGCCCGGTGTGACGATACTTTTTGTCTTGAAAAGAATTAGTTACAGGCTACAGACTTTTTGCGACAGTGTCGAAAATAATTATATAAAGATTCCTCTCCGTTAGAGAAGACTACATTTCGGAGAATTACCATTTTCAGGCCTAATAAATCGATGAGCATCCAGGATTTTTGGGCCGGCGTTGGGAGAAAAAAAATGTTATATTTTTCAGTTGCTCTTTTGGTGGGTCTAAAATTACTGCCCGGGAGTGATCGTGGCACGAGTAAGGGCGCATTTTATTTTTATTTTGTTATATCTTTTATGTACATAAGGTATGTCAGATTGGGTTTTTGCCGGGGGAGTGCCCCTGTTTGCACCTTGATCACGCCGCTTTCAATAAAAGGAAACCTTTAGTAAACTGGCATTTCCAGCCAATGCGAACAGAATCTTCATGAGGATCTACCTTGACGAAGTAAGTAACGATTAAACGTTTAAATTGTCGGGCCTGAGGATATCTAAAACAAAAATCAATCTTAGTTTAACATAAAACGATTAGATTCACAAACCACAGAAAAAGTGCAAAGCATATCAGATAACATTAACTATGTTAACCAAACCCTGTACATCTTTCTCGATTTCAGTTGAACCATTTCAATTCTGTATTATTGCTCGCTTAAAATGGAAATAGAATTATCACATTGCATGCAGAATCGTCGAATGTCAATGGTTTCAGATTTCAACAAAAATAAAATGCCCTAAAATGCCAAGAGAGAGAGAGAGAGAGGGGTGGGGGAAGAAAAATGAAGGCCTAACCCCACTCACCCGTTTAGAAACAGTTCATGAACGATAAGACCTGGATTAAAATTTGTTTGTACAGTGCAGTGGTTTAATTATCCGTATGTCTTTAGACGTAAAACTGCCTAAAACATATTGGAAAGATTTAGTCCAAGTTGCGTGTATCTTTATCAGCTAACCGTGGCTAATAAAATACCATTTTTCCCTATGTTTATTTCTTTGATTCTGAGTGCGTTTCGTCTTGGTACTTGGTGGAAAGTTATCAAAGTCTATCTGTATTTGTTACTTTCTGTTTTTCTACTTGGTATCTCTAAACTTATCACGAATGTTTCGTCATAGGACAAGAATTATATAATGTTTATGTAGTTAGTACATTTTTATGGAAGTAGGGTTATTCTGGATGTGGAGGGTCTAGTCCGATACGAGACAAAATAGGAATTTATATGGCTTCAGCGTTAAACTAGACTGCCCTCAAATCGCCTGGAGAGAATGAGCTTAAAATCGCAAACGTTCGAACCCGAATAGGCACGATACAAAACAACAGCTTTTCGGCGCCTTCAAAGTCCTTTTTTGTTCCATTTCATTCAAAAGAGATGAATCCCTAAGCTCCATAATGATGACGACCCACTGTTCATTTGTCGGTCGCTTCCCCAATGCCGGATTAATGAAAACAGTTTAATCTACCTCCGAAAAAGATTTTCTATAAAATTCTCCGCCTTTTGAAAATTTGCAGAGGAAATCTAAACCTGCCACCTATTGAGATGAAGATATAAGGAAGAGATTTTGTTGTTTGTTATTTAGGCGTGCTGGGGTTGAGTTTGAAACGAAAGAAGAAGGCCTTCAAGAAGCGTATAGCCATAGACTACAACGTATACAAACGAGCTTTTTTTACAGCCTGGATTATAGTTCAACGCCAGTTAATTTCTTCCATAGCACCATAAACCTGTGATATCATTATGTAATCAATTTGCAATGCATTTGCCATTTCAGGTATCCTTTATTGGAAGCACACAAAGAGGTTTACTTACGTTAGGCGGAATCTGAGAGACATTAGTTGGCACACTTTGGGGTTTTAATACACGGTAAAGAATGCCGATTTGATGTTACACTCCCCCTTTTAATACTTCATTACTACAAATTGGCATCATTTCGTATGGAGGCAATTTCCAGGCTTCTTCACAATGACGAAACGTAGTTAATGAAGCATTGCCCTATTCGATCAGTTTTATTATCTCCGGTTATTTTGCGATAGTAATTTTCTCTCCATTTTGTAACGTCACCAAGTTCACCAACACCTCGCATCAAACGTCAAAAGAAGGATCAACCATGCTTTTAGTTGGTGGGATATCTTTTGAGGCATATACTCAGGAAGAAGTTTGAAATGTAATAAAGCAGTCCTATGGGGCAGTCTTTGAACACAAATACAGGATGTTTTGAACGGCATGTTTTGGTCGATCCGCTCCCTGTCTTTTGATCGTGGGAATATAGCCGCAGGAAAATAAGATCTCTCTATTATTTGATCGACAATTGACGATTGTCCATTGACAATAGAATCACAAATTGGTCAATTTGGAACGAAGCGCCCTTTTGTTGGTCCCGTCACCAGAGACTGTACATGGAAAAGGGGGCTTTTAAAAGTAGAGATGTCTACCCCGTCAATTTGACGGCGAACTGAATGAGGAGATATCGGAAATTAACTGTGTCGATGAATGTCTAATTAAGTTTCACCAGGGTTGCACAAGATGTTTTCTTTATTTAGCTACCAGGTCTTTTTATAACATTTGTGTGTTTTTTGAAATTTTTATTTTCTTGTATTATTGAATTGTTTTGTATTTTGGTTTTCGCTTTTAAGACGCTTGATACGACTTCTCTCATTTTTTTTCTATACACAAGTTAAGGAAACGACCACGTCGCGATCGGCAAATCTCAGTAAATCTCGGTAAATATGGATTAAAATATCACTCGTTTACTGATGCGAGAAGAGGGCGTGGCTGCGTGTCTAGACTTCGCAAATATTATGTTGCTAAGTAACTGCGTACCCCAGAAAAATCAAATTAACATTTTAGAATTGAAAATCCGATAATTCCACTTTTCCATGTCTCCCGTGTTTTCCTTCAGGCAACATGCCGAAAAACTCCGTACAAGTTCTCGTTTTCCTAGGTATTTAGATCTAATAGGCATTAGCTTATCCTTCCCTCCCACCTCCCTGGCTTATACGAATAGACTTTTGCATAAAACGACAGCTACTTCGTATTGACGCGTGGACCAAATGTGTTCGTGTTTGGGTAGTAATGACATTGCCGGTACGGATGTCTGAGACGCAATTAGTGTCTGTTTTAAACAGTTATTTGAGTAATTGGTTAGGATGCATCCCAGACATCTCTTTGGTAAGTAAAGATATAAAAAACCGACCACCCTTTTTGAAGCTACCCACAAAGTAACATGACAAAGAAAGATGTATCTGATTATACTCAATAATATACGTCACAATGGCCCTTGTCACATCATTTGGGAGTGTCGTGATCAGGGATGGACTGGAACTGACGTTTCTTCACACCGCAATTATAAGAATAATTTGTAATCGATGAGGCTGAACCGCAATATAATCCTGATTAGAATGTGCACAGCATAACCGATTCGTAGCTCCTGAATAATACATTATCCCAACCATTCATTGATTATTTCCGCCCTACTTCACATCACTAAATACGATAAAATTGGAAGATTACAATCGTTCTACCTTTCGCGATTAGGTCAGATTAATAAGGGCACAAATGTAAGGTATGGATAATATTCGGCTCTGCCTTGATAAAAGTGAGATTTCCGCGTGGCTATTTTGGTGTATTTTTCAATATAGCGGTGACCAGAGCTATCACTGAACTTTGAAGGGAGAATAATCTATTTTTATTCGTTTTCTTTGGTTCTCCTATTGCACCAGTCTCGGTGGGTCTCGATGCAACAATCGAAAAATCTAGAATTTTCTACAAAATAAGGTAATTTTTGTTTAATTCCTATTAAATATGGTGAATGAAATGTTCCGTTGCAACTATTTCCCCCAAGGCAGTTATCATTCTTTTTAATTGTATGTTCGTATATTATGTAATAAAGGTGTCTATGATCAGACGACATCAGCCAATTTTTGCACCCTAAAAAAAAAATGAATCTCGATATTAACTTCGTGGCGCATTTATAGGAGACGGGTAGGTTATCGAACTCAGCAAATTATTGAGGCAATTTGATGCGAAGTCTTAAAAACATTGTTACCCCGCCAAATGAAAGTCAAATTATTCTTTCCATACAGAAGCAACAATCCACAACTTCCGCCTAATGATTTGATACCCTATAAGATAAATAATTCCAACAGATAATGCTAATGCGATAATTTTTATTAAGGTATGTTGACTTATAAAGTATTTAAATTAGTTTTCTTCCTAAGTGACAGTTCGAATAATGTATAGATACGGATTTTACATGTTCCTCCCATGGTACTTTCAAGATAGAGACCTTCCCGATGGCAATAAAAACATGTGATAATACCCTATAATCCTCGAATGATTCCACGACAATTACCCTTTTTTAAACGAGTGCTTTAATGGCAGTAAGTACAAAGCAAACTCCCTGAGACTGGTAAACATGTATGTCCTCGGTCGGACCTCGCATAGTATCTCCTTGGTCGGACAAGAAATATCATTCAGTGGAGATGGACCATAAGACATATGTTGAGAGAAGAGGTCCCTTACAAGAATGGCCGTTTAACAGACAGTTGATCTATAATGTACATGTATCTCACTCATTTTGGGGAATGATTTGACCACTTTTTGTTTCTTGTCGCAGAGAGATGCCTGACAACGTGGAACAGTGTGGACTGCGAAATTTCACGTTGCATTCGTGTAAAACTAAAAGCCCTTATATAGACGGAGAAAAATAAAAATAAATAACAATTGAATCGTCACTAAACAAAAATAAAAGAGCATGACTGTCGTAAAAAAGGAGTAGAATGGAAGGAGAAAATGAAGAACGTATACAAGGGTTTTAAAAATAACGGCAATTTTACTAAAATCGCTCTCATGCATGGAAGTTGATTAACATTTACGGAATTTTTGCTCAGAAACTCCGACCGTAATGTCGCGATGTAAGTAAAAATCGATTTTTGGACCACAGTGTAAGTTACTTCTCTCGTATACTGCCTTTGCATTTACGCCTTCATCAAGTTAAGAGACGCGAAATCATCTCTGTTGAACACGACAGACCAACTATGAGTCACGACCCACAAAAAATGCTAACATGATTAATCAATACATCGGAAACAATAGATAGCCGGAGGTTCCCTGTGAACGTACTCGTGATAAATAGTTTTCTACAGGTAACACTTTGATCTGATGTGATCCCGAACATCGACGTTCCATCGACGAGACATGTTGGCGAATGCATTGTAAATCACGGCATCTTTATACCCCTTTTATGACCCAACGACGAGATCAAAATCAAGTTGGCCTACAGGAATCGGAGGTTCTTCACTTGAGCTGAAATTAGAGTCGCTTCGCATCGTTTCCGTAAAAGCCGGTTTTATATAGGTTTATGGGTTTTGTGGAATTGAAATGGTTCGTAGAGTAGACATAAAAGTTACGTAAATAATTGCGAGATAGACTTTGTGACTATTCGAAAATTATTGTCGCAACGAACAAGAGAATTCCAAGTGAGGTACACTAAAGTGAGGTAGCTGCATTTTACTGGTCTTTGAGAATTACGCGAATTTCAAAGAGGATTCGAACAAAAAGTGAGAGGAAGGGAGTTTATACATAGATGGAGAGGAAGGAATGCGGCAGAACATCTAAACATCGAAAATGGCACGTTTCTTCTTCACATGTTAAACGTTTTGCAATTTTGCTTCTAATTCATTTTTTTCCTTTTCATCTTGGATTCATTTATTCTCTTATTTATAGTATTATTTGTTACGTAGTGGAGAAAAGAATATTGAACTTTTAGCGACAGTAAAAAAAAGGGACATTTGCAATTATCTCACGACTAGTGTACACTTTAGACAAACATTATCTTGGAAAATATTTCTTTACACAATACACGATGCAAATAATTGCTCAGCAGTTAAAATTGCATACCCCTGAGAATATTTTCTGTGTCATCTCACAATCCATGTCTTGTGCCTGGCCCATTATCCTAAAATAACAGGAAACTTTGAAAGGGATCGACTATGGTCCATTTTAAAAGCAAATATTTGAAAAGAACGTACCTCAATTCCCACAGACACACACACCCTCCTAGCTACCCACACACCCCGGGATAGAAGCCAATGCCGTAGCATGGGTTCAAAGCATGGGTGAAAAGGGGCATTTATATCATAGTGGAGAGGTATTGGTGTTATTAGTTGGATAAAATGCTGAATTACAAAGTAATTCAGCGAGTGTGTGTATGTATGAGAGGGGGGGGGGTGTTTTTTTAGGAGGGGATCGTATACATATCTTTCTTCATCTTGCCTTCCCCTCTCCCTTTCCTTGCTTTCCCATTTCCCCCTTTTTCGCAATTCTATTAGACGACATGTGTCCCTCCATACCCCAACGCGATGCATGCTCAGAGTGTCTTACAAGTGAATCCCCTCCAACTAAAGAATATACCGAAGGGATGCCAACATAAAACAAGTTAATATAAAGCTTCAAGCTCAAGCATAAAGACGAGACATGTTCCATCATTGATGAAACTAAAACGAAAATCATTTTGGCGGCAAATGGGAATCAAAATAAGGATGCAAATATGGTACAAATACATGATAAAGTTTTCATAATTAATTGACGCCTCTTGTAGGCCTTTTGGAGGAGGCAATAGCGTAAGTATCGGGAGGGGGAAAGGACAGGTGGTACTATGATTGATAACAAATATCCAGGAATTGTATTTACATTTTGAAACTTGGAAAACGTAATAATGAATGATGTTAAGTTTACTCAAAGATCTATTATTCCTGACAGAAATTTAAAAAGAAAGAATTATTTTCGTAGTAATAAAAGAATTAAAAAAAAAGAAGCCTCACCTCGATCACGTCGATTAAGTCCATTGCCCATTTGTCGACTGTCTAAAAATCCAAGAACATGTCCTGAGATAACCATCAAAATAAATGCAAAGTGAGACATTCTGCTAGCCATGGCTGTAATTCCAGTAGCGTAAAAATCCATTATTCGTAACGAAAATCGTGAATTAATTGGCATTTAAATCCGTTCGATGTCGCTTAGAATTCAGTCAATATATTTTTTTTTGCAGCAGTGAATCCCAAAGCTTTCCCTGCCCGTGCATCACTGCAGAGTGAGGTCGATTGATCAAGCGCACAGCAGTTGCTGCGTATTTCGTGTATTTGCTCGAGCGGTGATGTTTTGGATTTAGTGGGCGGGGCTTCGTGAAAGAGGTCGCGTGTGCGGCTTGCGTGTTCGCGCCGGTGACTGGCGGAAAGATTTGGGGTGGGCGTGGTTTCTCAAGTCACCGGCTTATCCAATGACGCGTACCTGTGATTTCGTCGCATGTTCTTTCTGGTTTCGGGTCGGAAGGCAGGTAGGTACCCTTCCGTTTGCAAATTCATGACAAGCTGTAGTAAACCCGTTCTTGACACAAAACAAAAGGCCGCCCATAAACACCGGCGTCTTTCATTAGTAGCTTTACTATACCTTCTGGTAGTGGTTTAACGTTAGTGTTTAATTCATTACAACAATACAGGTGTGTTTTCACGACCCCAATAAAGCACTTCCCACTTTAGGGATTAACTTTACCCCTTGTTAAAAATGGGTGCTATGATCGCCCGTTCTGCCGAACCGCAAGCTCCACCTCGACAGTGTATATCTGAGGTTTTCATTGAGTGAACATAATAACATAATGACAGCGGTTTTCCAACAGCTTTCACTGAACGATGTCAGAAATGTTACATCCATCAAACCCTTTCCCCTCCATGTTTATCTGCCGTATTACCCATTGATCAAACCTGCCGTCTTTTCTCGGTCATTCAGGGTGAAGTAATAACTCGGTAACATTGTTGAAGGTTGTTGAAAAAAATGCTTAATTTTTGTATGAAACGTTACTTAATATATTCCTTCTACTGCAAACTTCTGAAAACATTCTCAAACCACAAAGATATTTATGGTTTTATTTGAAGGCGTCACTGTACGACACCCTCTAAAAGCTAAATTCTCCCAACCAATTTTGAATTTTCCTAACCGTTTTTTCATGAAAATAAGATAAGACAGGCTTTTAAAAATCTGTCAACACTTTAATGTCTGGAATGGTATATCGAGCTAATTCATTGCTTTGTGACGATTAACATTCACCTTAAATGTAATTAAATTGTAATTGGGAGAATGAAGGAATCGATCAGACAAGTTTTTCCCGTCTTTTCATTAATAATGGTCTGTTTTCACTCAAACTTTAATTGTACATCTAGCATTGCAGTCACTTCTCAGAAGGATAAATAAAGAGTTGAGTGGCCGCCTGAAACAGCCAATTGACCCTTTGATTATATTGATACATGAACATTCATTGGTAATTTAATGCTTCTGTATGTTATATCTAATTTTGATAGTGTCTACTTCATCATTAAGCCTCTTTTAAAACTGCTGGTTACCAAAGGATTGTGATTGTATTGTATTCATAGGGTACTTCTTATCTCTTAAATTTTATCTGACTTCAGTTTTGTTGACATCGTTAAAACTCTTTTTATATCGTTTCTATCCCACCGCTAAAATAAAAAAGCTAAAATAAATCCAAAGGCACATTGTGGCTGGCAGATTACCTATTTCGGTAAAGTCTACCGCTACTCTCCTGGCCTGTATCAAGGGATCATCTTTTTATTGTATTCATAGGATACTACTTCTCTAAATTGTATCTGACTTTAGTTCTGTTGACATCAGATAGCCTCTTGGAAGATCTCTTGTATCCTACTACTGCCACCATGTACAATAAATCTAAAGGCACATTGTGGCAGATTAACCTATTCCAGTAAGGTCTACTGCTACTCTGCTAGTTGTCAAGGGATTGTGATTTCATTTTATTCATAATATACTACTACTCCTTTAAATTTGATCCGACTTCAGTTGTGTTGAAACCATTAAGCCACCATGTAAACTAAATCCAAAGGCACATTGTGGCAGATTACCCATTCCAGTAAAGTCTACTACTAGTCTACTTGTTAACTTTATAATTGAATGCTTCCATGATATTTGATCTGGGTTTTATTGTGTTTATATTATTTGACAGAGCTTGCATATTTGACTATAGGTATATTTATAATGGCACTGCTGCCACCATTCCAAAAAACATTAACATGATTAAGAGTCCACAGAATATTCATCATCAAGGAATTGTGGTATAGTTAGTATTTGAATTGCACTATACAATATGTGCTAGATACTGGATAATTAAGAGCCATATGATAAACTCTTTAACAAAAATCAGTTATCATCTATCATTACAAATATTTCAGTCGCCTTTTCTCAAAAACACTTTTTGAAGTTTATTGAGAAAATGTTGTCGGCTAGCCAAGGCATTGAAGACTAGGCCATGTATAATCTTGGATAATGGGCAAACATTACCCAGGTGGAATGAAGTCATATAAAAATATTTTCGTGACAGGATGTCAATGTCTAGAACATTTCCTTCAAAAAAAAGTATTTTTTTTCTCTCTTTATTTGTTGTTGTGGTTCTTTACATGAATGATCATACATGTTGCAAAAGTTTAGTCTTGCAATTTATGAGATAATGTGATGATACCCCCTCTTGCTGTTTTCAAGTATGGATCTATGATTCCCAACCTACATTTCATTTCTCATTTAATGATTTAAATGTTCCTAACATGTTTTAAACATGTGTGAACATCGTTTATACGATGTTGGGATAGATACGAAGTCGCGATTCATACGCCCCTAAAAGCAGGCTGCAGATACGAAGTTCGTATCTAGAGAGCTTGACATTTTGTGTGTGAACGGTTATTCGTGTTTAAACGTGTTTCAGACGTGTTTAAACTGGATGGAGCGTGCGCTTTGATTGATATGACATGACCTTCAATGCGCAATGGCACTACTGCGCATTTTACGAGCAGTAGTTAATCACGAAACGATTAACGATCGCACCGAAATTTCTGTGTGTGAATGATGTCGTATGTACAGGTGATTAGTTTAAAGCCCTTTAAACTAATCATGTTTATAGAATTTTAGCTGTGTGTGAAAAGGCTGTATGAGAAACATCTTAAATACTTCTCTACTTGCATTTCAAGAAAGAGAAGCCCCCCCCCCCCCCCAAAAAAAAAAAAAAAAATGTGAGGAGATGTAGGACAGAGATAAATAGTATGTATTACAATTAACACTAACATTCAATTCAAATATTAAACAAAAATATATATATCCCTTTTTACATAATGTACCGCACTTCTTCTTTCACACCATCATGCACCATCCAAAACGCCTTGATTGTTAGGATTAGGGACAGAGCATATTTCATTTATGACAGGAATTTAGGTGATGGAAGTTGTAAACAGCTTCGCCCTTGTCCGGTAGCAGTGTGAAAAATGTCAACAATCTTGGCATGAGGAAATAACTGATGTGTAATGATGGGGGATAAATGGACTGATGCTGTCCATCGTTATTTGTTAAAGAAGAAGTTGAGTTCTGGTCATGCGATTGCATTGTGAAAGAAACGGTGTGGAATCGACCAGAAAAGGTTGATCATCTAGCATATAAGAATTTATGTGTATTGCAAGGTTCTGGAATCATCAAAATGATAAGAAATTTGGCCAAGTCTTGGTAAAGTTACAAACACTGTACACAGAAAGATGTATATGGGACTACAAAACACGTGACGTAAAAATCCTACCCTGGAGTTTTACGATGTTACATGACATATTGAGAATATGAAGGCATTTGAAGAGCCATGCTTTTCAGGGAACATGTCTTATCTGATGTTCTTCCACACTTGCATAATAAAATGATAACGCTCACAAATTATTCTTCACCTCTTCCCAGAACTCAACCTTCTCTTTAAATGCAAGGAGGAGGTTGTGCTCAAGGAACCAGGGAGGAAGTTTATTCCGATTGGACATGAATATTAGCTTCCTAAACTTTACCAGTTTAGTCTGAATATTTGAAACTATTGGCTTTGATGTGGCAACAAGTCGGTGTCGAGGGCTTTCATTGGACCAGGGAACGTTCAATGAAATGATAATTGTATGATGAAATGTAGGTATTAGTTTAATTTGATATTTTCTAATTTTGTAGATCACACCCTTTCAACCAGGGAGGGAGAAGGAGAACAAGCCTGGGAGTTTTTGTTTGTGTCAGCCTGGAGTGGGAAAAGGGGGGGGGGGGGGAGGGGGCACAATTACCAGTAAAAAATTGAAAGCCTGACAATCTTATTTTGTATTGTCCACAATTTCTCCTTTATCACAATAATCTGGTTCTGCGAATCTGTTTTTAGATGTTTCGTCTCAATTCTCAGGATTGAAATTGGTGGTGTAAAATTAAAAGTAAACAAACTCTTGGACCTAATTGGGAAATAAGGGAGGTCATTTTGTGATCATAACCATTACACTAGCCACATGAAGGACTATAAAAGAACTAAATATCATAAACTTTTAAGAAAATGGAGGGGATTTCAAACAAATGACCCTTAAATTATGTTTATATAGCCATGGTCAATATGACCCCCTGCAAATAAACTAATATGAATTTCGTTCTTCAAATATTTGTAAGTGGTCAATTGCCCAAAGGGTCAGTGGTGGCAGCCATATAGTCCAGCAAACATCTTATAAACTTAATTAATCATATACTAATACTTTTTTTTTAACAAAGAAAAAGCTTGGCTTGCAGATATAGAAATAAAAAACAATGACCAAGGTTACAAGATGTGAATGCTGGGTTGAATTTTCAGATTTAAGAGCTGTTTGTGACTTTATCAATGAATAACTCATAAAGAAATGGGAAGTCCATTTTCTATATTGCATATCAATTAAAGCTTGCAGCGTGACGACAACCCAATGATCTACATTAATCCATTATACACTTTACTGTGGAATAGATAAAAAGTAACAAAAGTAGCCAATTCCTGACGACATCCTAGTCTCTCATTGTCATATTCTTTGATTTGTGTGACGCTCAAAACAGCTTCAACTATTTAATGAAGTAGTGTGTTTCATTAAATTAGATCAGTACTAAGTGTTGTGTTGGTGATGAAGTTCTCATTTTACACTGGTAGTTCCGCTCACAGTATTGCTTTGCATCTCCAAAATAAAGAGAGCTTGAGCTTCTGATTCTGGGGGACAACTTGGTTTTGTGGTGTTGCCAGCAATCAGGAAGTTTCCAAGCTGAAAATGGAAGAAATATAAAACCAAAAGAAACAAAAAAACGTGAGGAGATGTAGGACAGAGATAAATAGTTTGGTTAAGTGAATGGGAACAGGAAAAGACTCCAGACACATTGAAGAGAACAAGAAGGTAGAGAGAGAGAGAGAGGGGGAGGTAGGAAAGAGAGAGAGAGAGAGAGAGAGAGAGAGAGAGGG